>NW_017255965.1:348116-436731 GCF_001594055.1 Mycetomoellerius zeteki
CGGCTGCAAAATTCCCGAGCAGCATCCTCCTGCCCGAATGCTCTGCAAATTTCTCGGTCGTATCATTCCGGGCGCTGAGAAAATCACAAGAACCGTGTAGCATAATATAATTATTGCAACGTAAATAAATTGTTCGAAATGTGCTACTTCAAAAGTATTGAAACATTTTATTATAGATAATGTCAATTTAATGACAAGGCTGTTTATAAAAAATATGTAATTTTTTTAATCACTACATTATTTCAATAGACAGAATTATTTTAAAAAGATCTAAAAAATTTTACTAATAGGTTTGAAAATAATTTTGTTGGACCATCGAAGTTTGTTGGAAACTCTAACTAGTTGCTACATAGAATATCAAAACTTTTTTTTGTGTAGCATTTTTTTAGTTTTTAACATAATTATTTTGATGCGGTGCAATAAAATTATTTTCAGATCTATATTCAGCAAAATTTTAAATCTTTTAACAAAATCATTCCTTCCGTGTGTTAATCTTAAATTAGCCATATTTAAGTCTTTACAACATATTCTATTTGTTAGCAATAAGATTTATGCTGATTTATGATTGTCGAGTCTGCTTTTTGATACAATACTTTCATTGAATTACGGTATCATTTTTCCATCAGCCCAAACACAAATCTAACTAAACGCGCGAACACATTACGCGATGCGAGATCCCCAAATCACTTCGAAACATGGACGGAATACTATGTCGATTTCTCGGTTCGTTGCTCACCCTTGAAGCTTTAGCGAAGGTGTCCCTTCACGAGTCCCACCAAACAGATGCGACTCCATCACGTCGAGTTTCGAAACTCATCGTCGTCACGTCTACTATTCTCATTGGAGAGCAATCGAACGACGGACTGACATAGCTTTGCGACCTATCCTAGTTTTGAAATCGATAAAATTCATTTCATGATCGGTATACGACGACAGCGATTACGGGAGCTTAGTCTCGTGATGGAAAATAAACTTTATTCGAAATTGGAATAAGTCATTTTTATTAATGTTCAGAGAGGTGTAACGCTGTGCTTAAAGATACTACTCAATAAACGCGCGATGGAACTTTCTTATTACGAGGTCTCCATATTTCCTGTATCTCTTTTTATGGAACATTAATTTATCAATATCTGAAAGTAGTTTTAATTTTAAAGTTAGATAAAGATATGCATTGAGAGAAAAATTTATATTTGTAATTATAATTACATATTACTGTAATTATGATTATGACTACTATACACGGAGAAAAATGATTTTACTATGAACGCAGGATTGCAAAATTTAATTGTCAAATTTGTTTGCTGTTTATAGCAAACAAATTTGCATATTTGACAAATATTTTGCATTTGTTGGAAATAATTTTTGTAACGAGTACAAAAAAGAACAAATATTTGTAAGATCTGCAAACAATTTGCGATCCCTATATTTGCAAATGGAATTTGCCATTATGGCATAGGATTAGCAAATTTTTTCTCCGCGTAGTGTTAGCAATAATAACTATATGTATAGTTCTATCAACCAATATATGCCTATGTATACACGAAAAAAAAATGTTTCTAGTTTACAGCTAATTCTGATTAGCTGAAATTGCATTAGCTACGAATTTGCAGTAGCTATGAATTTGCTAATACATGCAAAGGATTTGCTGCTGTAGCTAATATAAGGACGTGATAGCAAAATATGCATGTCTGTTACAGATTTATTTAGCAATATAAAATTAGTTGTCACAGTTATCGGATATGTCCGTGTAAAAGAAAATTGTCTCTACCACAGTTAAATATGGTTTGCTGAAACTGTACTTGCTACCAAATTGTCTGTTACAGAAAACATTTGCTGCAATGATCAATACATCGACATAATAGCAAAATGCTTGTCTGTTATAATGATAATATTTAGGCCTCACAGCTAATGGAAATTAGACCTCGCATACGACGTTAGGTGTCCGTATAATGCTACTGAATTTAGCTGCCATACCTAATTTTTAACTGTGATAACTAATCTTTTTTTTTTTTCGTGTAGTTTGTAACCGAAAATGACTATAATTATAGTTATTTAAATCATTTTTATGGTAATTTGAATTATTTTGATGGTTATAATAATTATAATTATAGTCAATTTTGGTTTCCAACTATATATACTGGTTGATAGAACTGTACATATAATTATTAATACTAATACTATAATAGCCATAATTATAATTATAATAATATGTAAGTACAGTTACAAATACCAAACAGTTTTTCTCTCGATGTGATAATGCAATATCTATAATGTTATTGTTTTTATTGAATCTGTCACTCGAAAACAAAGTGGTATTTAGTTTAACTTGGATCGTAGTTTTCATAAAATATTACAATTTATGCGGTCCGCTGACCACATTATTCTGCAATGAATATTATTTCAATCGTGCAAACGCATCTCGTGGCATTTGGTGTCAGTTTTACGCCGCGCTGACCCCGACTGTGTTTGGCTTCACAGTGTCGCGCTTTTGACACTTCACACCTACGAAACATATACGAACGCGGCATCCGAACTAATACAGTCCGGTACGACGAAGGTTAGCGTGGCGCTTAATCGAGTTGGATGTCACACCTGTATATCGACATTCGTGTATTGACTCATCCTGTCTCGTTTCATGCTCACGGTGTTAAAATTGATACAATATTCAGCATGAAAATAACTACCGATTCGATCACTTCGCTTCGCGCGCGAAACAAGTTGCTCCAATGCTGCGCGAACAGACAACCAATATCGACGTCAATGTCACCATGTCAGGGAAAATGCTTGACCCGGCATGGTATTAGAGCGCTAGAGCAGCTTCAGCAATTTTGAAATAAAGGGAACAACAGTTCCACTCGACTGTTTCACAAAGGATTCGATGATTAGTGGCAGTAATGACAGTAATCATCAAGTGACATAAACGGTTGATTTGTAATTTTTAGCGCATGAATTTTTACGTGCTTACATTTTGTTATAAATAAGAATAAATAAAATATTCGGAAAAGAGAGAGGAAGGAGAAAGAGAGAGAATTCTGTTTAAATGAAATATATTTAGATAAAACATATGGAGGGATGAAAACCATAGTGGTATAATTCACTTTTATGATTTTAAGAAACAAAAGATTTTTTCAATTTGCTTCAATAGAATGCACTAATAACTTGAAGTCGATAGGTTAAAAAAATGACTTGCCGCTTTTATCCCTCCATATGACTTACACAAAGAAAATATTTTTGTTATCACATATAAACAAAATTTATATCGCAGTCTGTTCACGAAATTTGTATTCTTTAAAGAGAAGAGGCGAATAAATTTCCAGAGGGATTGTTAGACCACGATCTTGCGGTGCAAGTTAGCACAGCGATGTTTCCCCCGCGGTGGGTTAGCTTCGCGAGCGAGCGGAGCCCCGGGCTGCCGCCCGGCTATAATCCCAAATGTCAGAGTTCAGTATAGCGTTGATCAATATTGCCTCTTCGGGCAACTTTGAAGGATACGTTTCTTTTATGTATCGTAGCGATATAACAGTCAATCATGGCTGCCCTGTATTCGCACGGCTGAATTTTCCACGGCGTCGATCGTGATGATACGTTGTACGAATCCGCAGGAAATAATCGCCGCCATTACGGGACGTAAATCAAAGCACAAAGGATCCGCGGAAATTAAGGAAGTTTCGTAATTACGTCGCAGGCTGTTCGCTGGTAAATTTATA
The DNA here is from genome assembly GCF_001594055.1 of Mycetomoellerius zeteki. Lineage (NCBI taxonomy): Eukaryota > Metazoa > Arthropoda > Insecta > Hymenoptera > Formicidae > Mycetomoellerius > Mycetomoellerius zeteki. The sequence continues at coordinate 351,824 of NW_017255965.1, forward strand.
CACGAAAACCGCTCCACTGCTATGAATACGATTCTGTGCGGAAACAAATTTGTAATTTTCACTTACCAGCGATTCTTCATGATATAAATTGACGAAAAATGTATAGAAAATTGGAAAGGACAAATTTTTCCCACATTTAGTAATTTGCGTTATCATTAGACTACTTTGAAAAATTAAAACTAGATAATTATTGATCGTAAATAATTAAGGTAATACACTGTTCGTGTCACTATTAAGAACTATAATAGAGATTGAAAATTTCTTTCATAATTTATAGCAAAAGGTAACGAAATTGAATTAATGTGACTTGAACCTTTGTGACAGATTCTGACTGAAACTACAAGCTATCCATTAAGACTGTAATTGAGTAATTAAAATCTACCTTCCAAAAGTTTTGTTCTTCGAATCTTCAAAATTTCGTCAATCGGAAATTGAAGTACATGGACATATAAAGTCATAAGATCAATAAAAACTTTCTCGAGTCGTTTCAGTCTGGTTGGTAATCTTACGAATGAGATCATTACATATTCTAATTATATAATAACATAAATTTTCAATTAGGTCGATTATATCAAGATAAAGTATCATAAATTTGGAATTCAATACTTTGTAGTACTCGGAGTAGGTAAATAATCAAGCAAAATCAACTGTATTTCTGTCAACAGACGAATAATTAATGACCATATTATGTGACGGTATTTACACGCTATATTTATTGCAAATACATTGATCCACTATGTTGTAACTAAGTTCGGCAAGAAAATCAGATTATATTGACACGTTACGAATATTATATAGTATTCATTCGACAACTTTCGGTATTCTAAAATGATCAATTGACTCGTTACATAAATCCATTAAGTACATCGCTGTGTATTATCGCGCAAACTGATCATTCTATCAAATTTCAAAAGACATAGTAAAGGGAAGTATGCACTTTAATTTTCCATGAGAGAGAAAGAGAGAGGGGAGAGAGAGAGAGAGAGAGAGAAGCGCGCAGAAGCGTAGCTCATACCGCGTACGCGCCGATGCGAAATTGCTGACCGCGGAAAGAGATCGTCCGCGATCTTGTCTCAGCAAGGACGAGGTCGCGAGCGCGACCTAATCTCTTCCTCCCTCTCCGAACCTCCTGGTCGGCTGCGTAACACGCGAGCTACCCCTATCGGGGCTCGCTTCCACCGGCGGAGGGTTCTATATATGTAGATATACACGGGGAGCTGCAGGCGTACCCCCGGGCTGCGTTGCACTCTGTAAAGGTGGATGCGTTCGTACTCGCACCCCCAAAACAGAAAGAGATGCACTGGCGGAGCGGTTGAGGGTGGCTCTGGTAGTACCCGGTCGTGGTGGGAGAAAAGCAGCACGGGGAGAAAAGAGAGAGAAGGGGCAGGAGGGATGGGATGGATACCGGCGAAGGTTGAGCGCGGGAGGGTACGATCCGAGAATTCGCTTCCGTGTCCCAGTAGCACTAATGACCGCCATCCTACCCCCTCTCGCTCCTCTCACGCTACCGTGCCCCACCATCGCGCCCTTGCCCTCTTCCCACCATCGGGAATCGCATCCCCCACTGCGCGGCGACGCCCCTTGCCTCTCTCCCTCTCTTTCTCTCACTCCCTCTTCTTTCTCAACCCTCTACGCAATACACATCCAGGATGACTCGAATTACGTCACAACGTTGAGAGAGCGTGCGACCCGTTCTCCTCCTTTCCCCTTTCCTCCCTCTCACCCATACTCCCTCCCGGAAAGGTATCGTTTTACCTCCACAGATCCAACTCCCCCGCGATTCCCTTCCTGCTTCGCGGCGGGGTACACCGTGTACACACGATATATGTGATGCTCTATATATCTATTCCGCTATAGCGGCCGGCACTCGACGAGACCGAGGGGAAGCCGCCAGTCTCCGCTGGTACACCGAGCTGCGTGCTTGCTCTTTCCCCGTTCACCACGTACGCGTTCTCGTCGCGCAGGCTGAGAGAAAGAAAACTAAGAACAAGACGAAAAAGAGTCAAAAGAGAGGAGAGAGAGACGGTAGAGATAAAGGAGAGAGAGGAAGCTCCGCTCTCTCGTATTCTCGACCGTCTGATACGCGCACGCGACCGCGGCGTGTATATGCGTACACGCGTGTCACGGAATTGCGGGATCACCGGGATACGTCTAGTAGTGTAACGCAAGGACGGCGGATTTATCAAGGACGTGTGTGTGGGTGCTTTAAGCGGCGGCTTCGAGGAACACCCGCAGGTGTGTATGTATTGTCGTGCCATAGAGCGCACGTGTACGCGCTCGTGATTACCAAAGCGTTCGTTCTACATGCCGCTGCATGTGTCGCATGTGTATGTGCCTAAGTAAGAGAGACGGAGGCAGAAAGAGGAAACAGAAAAAAGCCGATATTTATAGTTCGTTCTTAATTTCAAGACCGTCTCGAGCAATGTCTTAAACTCTAACTAATATAACTCTCTGATTGGTTCATAATATTTTAGGCGCCAGCTTGAGACCATCTCAAAACTTGAGCAGTCTATGGATTTCGCCAAAAATGTTAAAATATTTCGCTGATTTAATGAAATTGTTTTCTCGGAACCTTCTCGCTGAAGTTTTTTTTCTAATGGCCTTTCTTAACTACTCTTTTAATCGTACTTACGTATCAACTGTCTCATATATATATATATATATATATATATCTGGTTGATGCCCTGGTTGCTTCCGATCGATATCGCTGTCGTCTATGAACGTCACTCTTCTTTCTGTCGTCATCTTAATGAATATTAATGTGTGTGTGTGTGTGTGTGTGTGTCATTAAACTTTAATGGTATCTTAATTACGTTTGGAATTATTAGACGGTGAAGTGAAGCAACGGATCCCAACACCTGTCTTAATCCTTGTAAAAACGCAACAGCTGTCACGATACATCTTGTCGATGAATTTCATTCCGTTTCATTTGCCAAGTCGCATTAGTCAAATCAAATCCATCTTCGATTGGCCGAAACTCATCTGTGTTTATTTCGTCAATGGAAGCTTCTTATTTGTCATAAATTATTCAATCGATGCACCGAATGCTTTTGAATGAACTGACGATTGTTAATTTTGATTACGTCTATATTATTTACAATTCTTGCAATCTTATTCGAATCAATCAGTATTAGCTCGGTTTGGTTATTTAAACGATGGTTTTTAGTGACATCAGAGATTGCGAAATGTTGACTTTAGCACTTTGCCTCAATCAGCGAATTTTTTTGTGAAATGTGATCCACGCGTTATTCAGATGTCGCCCCTCTTGGGGAAGCCTCAAGGATCACTACACGGTCAAAGATTACGATAATCACGTTAGACGACCGTGAATATAACTCAAGGTTGATCCCAAAGTGTGTGAAATCGTCGCCAAGTGTCAGTCGATTATGCTGGACTTGTGCATTCTTGCCAATCTTCGAGCCTAACCGCGGAGTGAGTGTGCCTCTTTAAAGACGTGGATAGCGTGTTTCCACGCATCTCAACCTTGCCGTAATGAATCCATCATCGCGACACTTATTTCATTAAAACTTCCTGCTCAAAGACTATTTTACTTGCAATGCTTTTATAACTTAGAAAATTTAATATTTAACCCTTAATATTAATTGTATTTAAAAAATACATAATTTATTTTACAAGACATTATCTAAATCGTGCTAATTAAAAACTGGAACGATGGCAGTTTATTCATTTACTTTATTAATTTATTTTTATTACTATTCTGTTTAGAAATGCTAAGAACATATGTATAGATGAAATAATATAACTGAACACAAACATAACACTAAAAAAAAAGAATAAAAATAAGAATAGATAATGGAAATGATATAACAATATGTAAATGACAATAAATATAATAGAAAGTAGTTAATTTTTCATACAATTACTAAAGCAGCTAACTTTTTATTTAAAATTACAAAATAAAAAATTTTTATATGAGATGACTTTAATACAAAAATCTTTCCGTTTTCAAGCAAAAAAAGTGATTATAGAAACTAATTAATATTATTAGTTATTCATACATTTTTTACTAGATTTTGTAGAATTCTGGATATTATTAATTCAAATTATTATTTCAAACGATCTGTTGGCGTCTCGAGTTTCGTCAGTTAATCAGTAGCGCATCTACTTGTTACGCACGCGTCTTACATCGTAAACTGTAATCAATTTCTTCGGGCACTCTGCACCCTTTTGCTTTTGTTTACTTTGATTTCACTCGGGCAGATCCTGTGTTAAGTTCGTCGATGAACGCGTAACGCGTCTTACTCTTTCGCATTAAATGTCTCGTAAATATTGACTTACAGTCGAATAGGATCAGATCGTCATTTGCGCTTTACGAGTGCTCAGCAATTGTCGACAGCTGTAATTTGCACTCGCTCGTAGTTCACATTCGTAATACACGCGTGTCTCGTCGCCCTGTCTGCGTAATTTGAAGTCACGATTGGCGATAGTACCTGGGAGAGATTACGAATGAAATACAATGTATGTACATTCGTTATATAAGATCATTGTCTATTAGCGTTATATACATTGCATTCGTTGCAGTGTCATAAATCACCTCTTTTTCTAAAACAAATGCAGTTTGTAAATGAACTTTGCAGGATTTAATTTAATGTGTCTTATTGCAGTGTTTTTTTAATATCCATATTATTTTATTAGATTATTAAATGTAATTTAATTATTTTAATATTTAATTTGCTCGTCTCTTGGTCATTTAAATTAAATTATTATTACTTTTCTAACATCGTTTTAAAATATATAGGATAAAGTTATGCAAAGATATTTCGTAATATTTTATAATTATTATTATGCTCACCACATTGTTGTATGCGAAAATTCTATCCTTATTTTTTTCTATTTTATCTTTATTACTTTACATCATATTTCTTATGAATGCAACATCCAAAGATTTATGGACTTTACAATGATACAATCGGTGCGCACGGTAATGTCAATAAAATTGGTTTAGGCCATGAAATATTTCAATGACACAACGCATCCCGACTAATCCATCACTGTACTTTCGTTCGTGATCCGTGTCCATCGAGATGCGATTTCCCAGTTGAGTTTGTGAACGGCGAATTTAAATTTGGCATCGGCACGCCGCCGATTGAGATTCATCGTCCTCGTCGACTCTCGTCCCGTGTCAAAGATTGCGCCTCGCTGTATTGCTCGTCAGGTGTTGTAACTGGCCCAGATTCCGGGTAAATTACCAATGGACTGTCTCGCGCGCACAAATATATCCCGCGGCAGCTGCGGACCGATTTCGCAATCCCGACGAAACCGCCATGGCGTCTTGCGGATCGGTATCGATGTCTAGATTGACGATATCGGATCCCGATTTCGATAATCAAGCGGGAAAAGAGAACACTCGATCCAATTGTTTCGCGTGACGTTTGACATTTTCTCGAATTAATATAACATTATCCACTTATTTGTGCGAACTTACATGGAAAGGACAGTTTTGTTGAAGTATTAAAAAATTTACCCAAATACAAACCTGAAAATAAATTTTGTTGAACTATCAAAATAATTATGTATAGGACATTCAATTAACTGTTGGAATGTCAACTCTTTTGTAGTATTTGAATTTTCTACGTAATTATTTTAACGGTCCGACAAAATTATTTTCAAATCTGTCTGTCCAAATTTTTAAATTCTTTAGCAAAACCGTTCTTCTCGTATACGAATTCAATTACCAGAATTAATTCAAGTGATTTGTTTAACAAGAAGGGAAAATGAATTTTTTACACAGAAAAAAAGATTTGTTTGGACTCCAGAGTTCTATTTACATTTGTTTCATTGAAACAAATTTAATTTTAAATGAAACATATTTTGTTTAATAAAAAACATTTATTTTTAATGCAAATAATCACATAATTGTCAATTTAAACATCCATTTAATTGGACTATTCCAATGCATAAATTTGTTTAATTTACATAATCTTTTTTCTGTATACGAAATAATATATCGCCCAACGAATCTTCCATCAATAATTGCATGTTACGTAAGTGGAACATTGGTGGATTATACCGCGTCGACTCGGCCTTTTCGTGATCGTTTTTCCTGCTCCAAAGTTGTTTTCTATCATTGCTAATGTTACGTCACACGGTGACGATATTACAAGGATTCTCCGCTGTTCTCGGCTGCACACATGTCGCGTATATGCTGCATTTTTCCGCGGAATATAAGGAAGATGTAAAAGAATGAGACCATCCAGGAAAACGCCGAGGTAACGCAATTAATTGTAGGTTAAGTAATTACGCAGTTTCACGGGGATCGTGTTTGCATGTTGGTATCTCTTTGTGAAACAAAAAGAATTGAGCAACGGCACATTCGATGAACGTGCTTGTCATGTCGAATCGACTTCAACGATTGCCGGTTATCCGTGGTATATTAAAGCATACAATATTATTCAAAACTGTTTGTATTTATTTTAAAATATTTTATTTAAATGTATTTAAAGTTCACGCTGCATAAATCACAATAACAATTTTTATATTTTATAGCGGTACGTAATTATTTTTATTCAAGTTTTGATTTTTTTAAATATTTTTATTACTAATTACGGCATAGTTGCACCACGGTTTATTTTAAATCTATTCATTACTATGCGATCATCAAAGCGAAAAAACATTACGAATAATTTTTATTACAAAATATACGAGAGAAATGTTGCATGGATTATATTATAATTCCTATCACGATACCAGCATAAAGATCAATGCAAAACACTTGTGGCGATTTCTATATTCTTCCGCGTCTCTTTTTGTTTATTTGCGCTCGTCCCTTGCAAACACACGTACATACGCGCACATACACACGTATGCTTATGCACACCTCGTGGATTTTGCATACCAAAGGTTCGTCTGCTCGCGGAATGTCACCCAACCAGAGACACGATCGTTTGAACTTGGCTTTAGCCAATTATACATCCGACACACTGTTTCTCGTTGCCCACCGTCCCTCCTCGTTTCCGTCTCTCGTCTTATTTCTTTCATACTTACTCTCCTTTGTTCTTCGTACGTTCAGATCCGCACAATCGAACCGGCCTCGCGGAGGCGTTTACAAATTGAGCGCATAACTCACGCGCTTGCAGTCGTCACTCAGTTTATTAAACTTTAATAAAGCAATATATATATATATATGTATAAGCAGATTCTTTTTTTAATCTGTGAAAATAGTCAAATATTGATCCATTTTTGATGATGTTAAATTTTCAATGATGTTTTCGTAAATTTTTCAAGTATACTTACATAAGATACAGATATAAATTATATTTTGCAACAGATATTGTATAAAATGAAGATTTTACATTTTTAGAAGAATAAGCGATTGATGTATAAAAATATTTTGTCTGGATTCTCTTGGAGCTTACATAGACAGATGAACATTTATCTTCTGAAAAAGTTAGTGTAAATTGGATAAATTTGTTACATCACAAATAACGTCTTTTCCTTTCTCAAGTTTCCGTTAAGACGAAGAGTTCATTTTATATTTAAGGAGACCACGAGTAGACTTTATCGGAGTCGCTGGTCGCGATCTCGATACTTTTTCCCTTCCGTCTCGCGCGCACGAACATTATTTATACTTTCGCTCTGCTTCTTCGAAGTCTACTGCATTTAACATGAAAGCTAGCGATATTCAGGCATGGTAATGCATCTATCGATCGGCACGAGGTCCCCATCGTAGCAACACGCGTATTTGAAAAATTGCTCGTGAAAAATTGCACGGAGGAGCTGCACGATCGTATCGACTCTCATTTTCTCTCGATGGTCTCTCGCGATTCTCGCGGCAAGATCGAGGATTAAATGGAATAATTGGTTTACTGTCGTCCGGATATGATAGTGATGTTGATTATGTAATGCTATCTTGATGCCATTATTGCAAACAGACTAAGTTACGACGTCGTCATCGTTAGTCGATACATTACCACGGACTTAAATAGAAAACGTATTAGTTTTTTTTAAACGAAAATGGAATAGTGCGAAGTGACGGCACAAGGCGAATTCGCTTCGCGCACCTCTCGCGTCTCTGGCAATGACTGCGTTGTAATTATACAACGACGCGTCGGCAAGTGACGACGTTTGCTCGTGCGAAATCCAAGGTTTCCTCGTGGCTTATACTGCATTATAGCAGAAGAAATTAGTCAACTCGTAATGTTAGGTTTTAGATGATATGAGCTGCGTTTCCAAGATCTATTGGATTTGTTTTTAAATCTAACATTCACCCAAAAAAAAATATTCTGCCGATAAGTGGGGAATTCCTCTTAGCATTTCCTCTAAGCAAAAAATCTTACATGAATCAGGCGCGTGTATTTATAACACGTATTCATCTATAAAAATGAGGACACATGAGCTATAATCAAAAATAAATTCCTTTATAGAAAATTCTATTATAATAACTCGAATAGCCTTTTGAAATAAGAGGATATATCCTGGATCTACAATAGATTTTTAAGCTTTAAGCCATAAGAAATGGATGAATCACAGTCGATTATTCCCCTCGGATTCGACTGTAATTGGTCAGTTTCTTACGGCTTAAGTCTTAAAACACCTATTGTAGATCCGGACATACAAGATACAAACGCTTATTATTTGTTAGAAGAAGTTTGTCATTTACACGTGCATGTCAGTACATGTAAGACATTCTTCTAGCATTGAGAGGATCGCATTTCTAAATCCAGCACTTTACGGTTATACGAAATTCCTTTACTTTGTAGAGTATCTTCTTGAGATATATAAATGGAAAATTCTCTGATATTAACACGGAACCGCTAAATGGCAAAATATTTTTTTGGGTGTTCAATAAAAAATTAACAACAATTTTCTAGCAAACATTTTGAAAGAAATGGCAGCGGTTTTAAGTATTCTTGCATGTTTAAATTATTTATTTTTCAAGCAAGATACGAATTCACGACGCTAGCAGCAAATCAAGTTTAATATAAAGCTCGAGAAAAACATAGAGAATTGTAGAGAGAATTAAATAATTAAATGTAAAATTAAAATGAAAATATTTTCGTCAAGTTCTGAGAAAAGTGGATTAGTTCGCCGCTGCACTGCGACCTTCGTGTTCCCGCTGACTCCGAATTCATTTAATGTTCCAGTAGCCGGACGTTTAAACGTTAGGTTCTCATAAATAATACAATTTATAATATCAAAAAGGTTTTTGATATAAATATTTGTATTCATTTGAAAATTCAAGACTCCCTTAAACAAGGAAAAATTATTTGAACCCACTTATAACAATTATTAATTAAAATATTTAAATAAATAATAGAATGCGTCAATGTACCACTGGATAAGCCGGTCGGACACTGAGACGTAATTATCCGCCCACAATTGGAAAATTAATATGCTAACGAAAATAATAATATTAATTAATAAATGTTTAATGACAAAAGACAACTAATTCAAATCTTTAAGGTAAAAAAAGCATTTGAGATTAATATTAATATAAATAAATAAAGTTTTGTGTAACTGTCCGGACATAGGTACTGTTCGATTCTAATGACTGGACATGTATCTATGTCCATTTACATAACACTTTATTTAAGTTAATATTAGTCTCAAATACGCTTTTTAAAACGTAATATTATAATTTAATTGTAATCTTTAAATGCAATTAAATTATAATACTGTAATAAAAAAAGCATTTGAGATTAATAATAATAAATTTTGAGTAAGTATCCGGACATGTCCGGACTGGGACGTTTATCTTATCCCTCGCACGACGTGGAATTGAAATTTACTCATTTCAAAAGAGGGACGAGGAGAAAAAATTATGCTCCGGTGACATGGATGAAGAGCAACGTGCGCGAGGAAGCGAAGAAATCACAGATTCAACGAAAGCAGAGCAACAGCGGCGAATTTCCGGGACAGGAGTAGCGTTCCGCAAGCAACACAATCGATCGGCGACCTAATCGATTCAATACCAATACCCGTTCGGAACTGGTTGGCCGTACCCGGTTACACAAGATCCCTCGCCATTGGTCGCTCGGGACACTTCGTTTTCGTTTCGGCATCATCCATCGCCTTTTCCGACGAGCCATAATTTTCGAGTACGTTTAGAACAGCCGCTCCATCGTCAATGGAATTTGGCGTGGTGAGGAGAGGAGAAGAGAATCGGGTGGGCGATATCCGCGTGAATTTATGGCGGCCGATATTTTGCATTGCCTGCACGAAATCGGCGAGCGTGCATGGTGCATATGCACTGAACAAAACGGAATCACCTCTTTTGGGCGACCAACCACTGATCGTTCTCTCGCTATTTATTCTCGTACGATATTCTCGTGCTGTATATTGTACCAACGCTCACGATACTACGCCGTCAATACTGGATATGCAACCGAGTGTTTCTTTAAATCGACAGCTCTTCTCCAGATAAAAGACAATGCGAACAAATAGATGACTGTGGAAGGTACAATAAGAATGTTCTTAACGATCGCTCATTTGTTCCTCGCAAGGAAGATATTCTTTTTCGTGTATTTTACGTAGATACAGCGAAACTAACTTGTTTTCAACTAGATGTCGATATTTTACACGATAATTTTCGTATTTAATTCTCGAGATGTTAATGATGACGCGGATGCTGATAATCGGAATTATGATATTGAAATTTGTGGCCAATAATAGTATATTTTTATGTAAAACGCAATCAAATATATTTAAGAAACTAAAAGAGAAGGAAATTAAATCAGAATATTTATACACATAATTGCATCGATTTATTACAACGTTGCATGTTGAATTATCAGTCTGATTTTCGCAAGGTTAATCAAAATCTGAGCGGCAATATTAATTTATCTCGGCAACGATAGACGATATCTTTCGTACGAGCGTATAATAGCGCTCCGCGATAACAAGGAGCGCCGTTTTATAGCGCGGATCATAAACGTGGTGCATTTCAGTAAAACCATCTCGCGCCGAACGCTCGCTAAAAGTTATAATTGTTTTGCGCGCGTCGTTAAACCAACATCCGCGCGCAAGGCCAAGAAGGCGCGAGTCTCGTCTGAAAAACGATTAGTTGCTCGCAAGCAGAAGAACATATTTTAAATAATGACCATGAGTAGCAGGTTTGCTCCAGATTTACTCTTCGGTAGTATACGCATTATCTCGCGAAATTTATTGCTGCGTGCGCAACTTCAGTGGACAATAGCGCGCGAGGCTATGTATATGGCGCCTGAATCCGCGTTAATTCCTTGCATAAATAAAGGACTTATCTGCGCAGCGCATTCGTTCCTGCTGTTATGATAACCTTATTAGTATGTGAGCCCTGTCGAAAACAGTGACAATCACGGTTGACAAAGTAAATCGATGATGCTATCTGATTAGCTGTCGCACTGTTTGATTCGCGAACGGTTTTGCAAAACACTGGCGCACTGTCGTTGGAAAATATCGTATAAATATTTGAAATAACTTGAACGTTTACTATGAAATTCATTTGAAAAATATAAATATAAAGCATTTTTTTTTAAATAAAATATTACTTTAAATATGTAGGTACGAAGCATTTCCATATATAAATATGAAGTATTTTTCATTAATAAATAATTATTTTAAACAGATGCGAAAGATTCATATGAATTGCATTCGCATTCTTTCGCGTCAATTGAAAATAAATACGAATTAATTTCAATTATTTATGTTGAGTCTGCCGTTTGATAAACGTGTGTATGCATTCGTACGACGTGAACTACCATCAGGCACCGCACTCTTTTACTCTCGATTTTATTCGGCCGTTGCAATTTCTTTTCGAGTTTATCTTGTGTTTTCACAGATTTTTGTGTTTCGCGGAATCGCCTCTTTCTTTCTCTCACCGCGGAACTTCTCCAAAAGATATAGAAGATTTACGCTTCACGCAAACTCTCGAAACACTCGAGTAAAGCCAGTACAACCGCCAGGAGAAAATATGAGTACGCGACACGAAGACAAGGTCCTCTTTTCTGTTTTTTTTCCCCTACTTTTATCTTGAGTGTTTAACCAGTCTCGTGAAATGGTCGAATTTAGAGTCGACAATGACCGCAATAACTGCGAGAAAAAAATAAACGAATTATTTGAATGTCCTCTTTCTGGGAAGTTTCTGGATACGCGATTATACGAGCTATCTCGTTGCTATCTATTTAACCTCCTTTTTTCAAATTTAATCGATACATTTTGCAGATTCCAAGAAAAAATTCTATTTACTGCATCTTTACTTGTACAAAAGATCATCGCATCCTGGTTATACAATACTTAATGTAATGTTTTCTATTTGAACGAACGCTTTTATTATAAGCATGTATGACAAATGTAGAGCGCATTCGTTGACGTTGGAACAGATGTCTTATATACTCGTGATGTAAAAAGTCTGTTAAATTCTCAACGTCATTTCACGAATAAATTCTAAACATCTTAACAATAAGTTAACTTAAAACTCGTAAAACGAATGAAGACATACGTCGCATTAACCAGCATCATTAAATAAACCGTTTAGTATAAAAGAATTATTTCACATTTCTCGAGTTTATAGACAGTTTAGTAACAGATTTTCCAATATAGTTGCGTCATGTCACACGTCATGAAGTTCTATTATCAATTTTAATAACGAAGGAAGAAATGTCATCAAGAATATCTCGCTCTTCTTTTATGAGCAAGAATGAAAATCAATCCAATATTAGATGGACTGATGTTAATGTAATTTATCGAAGAAAAAGAGCGTAAACCACGAATCATTCACTGTCTCTGGGCATTTACCCAGTAAATTATGCGCATCTCAATCAAGACCGTGACTATTGCTTTTTTCCACTTGTCACATACGATACACGTCACCGTAATACGTATACATTTTTACGTTCATTATCAGCTTGTATATACACGAATCATATGCGTGCTCATGTATGCGTCAAACACGCATGAATAGGCAAATTGCATTACCGTAGATGTTACGAGAAACTAGTTCGAACCAAACCAACAACGGGCAATAACAAGTTTTGCGAGGCCGACGCGACGCGACGCCGCTATTTCGAGATACATCACGGCACTGCCAAACGTACATATCCTCTCAAGGTCGTCACAGGTCCGCGGATATCACGTCTTCTCTCCCTCTTTCCTCGTTGCGTTACGTAACGCGATCTTAATCGACTTTCGTAATCTCTGTTAGCGTTTCTTTTCCTCGCGAATTCACTTACCAAATTCCACAATATTCTCAAGCAGAACACAAGTCATCGTAACGTAATGATTCCAAAATGGCTTCCATAAAAGTCATTTTTCAATCATTTACAATTCATTTTAACGTCATGTTGACGTTATTATGACTTATTATTCTGCTTCTGGGTTACCTTAAACGTAATACTTGATCTTTCTTTTAACACGATATGTTTTCTAATAATATTTTTAAACTGTCAGATTTTTTGCATCCAAGTTTTACGTTTGAGGAGGAGGAATATATGTTCCTCTCATTTATGAAGATAAGAGACAGCTCTTAAAAGTCATTTTTCAATCATTTACAATTCATTTTAACGTCATGTTGACGTTATTATGACTTATTATTCTGTTTGGGTAACCTTAAACGTGATGCTCGATTTTTCTTTTAACACGACATATTTTAATAATATTTATAAACCGTTAAATTTTTTGCGTCTAAGTTTTATATTTGAGGAGGCGGAATATATGTTTCTCTCGTTTATAAAGGTAAGAGGCAGCTTTTATAATTTTATTTTATAATCTTATCTCAGGAAGCTTAAAGAGAGAAATAATTAAATGTTAAACAAGATACTGACGATGAACGAGATAATGAAGCAAGCTGGCAATAGGAAACCTAGGAAATCTGTTCTAATCTAGACAACACGGAATTAATTTTAACTCAGCAAATAGTAATTCGCGAAATAGTTTCCCTACTACGTGACATTGTGTGACGTAATCTCTGAACTTTTCTGTGTAAATAGATAAGCAAAATGCGTGTCTGCGTCTTTCGTGTGGAGCACACACGACGAACGTTTAATCCACTACCCGTTAGAAAGAGGTTGGAATCTGGCACGCGCGATCGATTTTACGTTGCATCAATTTTAAAAAGCGATAATCAGTTTTACGAGAAGAATATAAAAAAGCATAATTCATTTTAGGAAATTCGGATTTTTATATCAACTATAAGTTAGTTTTTCGATATTTTTTTATATAATCGTTCCTAGTTTCAATATAAGATAAACTCATTTGCGACCACACATCAAATATTACGTTAGCAATCGTTTCGCTCGTAAAAGAGTCGTAGGCTCCTTATTTAATATTTGAAGAAAATTTCTAAGAAAATATCTTCTAGATATTCGAGTTTACTAAGCTTTCAAAACCTCCAAAACATTTAAAACCTTCGAGTTTTGACTCAAAATAGATTCAAATGGATTCAATCATCCATTAATACTTATAAATATTGATAGTGATTTAAATCACTGACAAAGCGTTAATGCGAATTCATTCATGAGGCATTCGTGATAATTGCGCGTTCATGCGAGACCTGTCTCCGGAAAAATTCACCGGGAAATGCATCGCGTTTGACCGACTTCCCGCGTGCGTGCGTACCTCTGCCCGTATGTGTGTAAAATAATCTTTCGGATGGCGCCACCATCGCCGCCCTACCTACGGGCGGGTCCATACTGGGTCACGGGTCGATCTTCGCAACGTAACGTTCCAATTCGCGCTTGATATTGATCTGAGCTTTTCCGCCCACGTTACAAAAGCTCCCGGCGACCTGGCTTCCTACGTACGTCCCCGGCGCAGATAGAGCAGAGAATTACCAAAGGGAGAAACACTCGCAGCTCACTGAAATGCCTCCAAAGAAGCCGGTAGTGTTATCTCCGTAATGACCTATTGGACTGTCCTAGATTCCCTCGCGAGTGACGAGTGTCTGGATTTTTTCTTTTTTTTCCTTTTTGAACGATTTCCGAATGTATTCCTATTAGATAAAATATTTTATCTGATATCAAGACAAAAAGAAAGATTCGAGATTATTAGAACAGATAGTACTCAACTGGGCGCAAATCGTTCAATCAACGTAAGTAAAAAAATTAATTACGTTAAATATAGAAACGATTTTCTTTTTTTGTTGTATAAATGGTTTAAATCTGTATAATTTTTTCAAATTAATTCTACTTATTTTGCATATAAGTACAATCGTTATATACCGCGATTTACATTGTAAAGCAAAACATGAAATATCTTGTTAAGTATTTCTTTCTCGATGTCCTTCTTTTGATATTTTTATATGTGGAAAAATGAAAGGGATCGATTTATGCGGAAAGATAAAAATTTGTTCAAGTTATTTATTCTTTAACAAGATTAATTAGTTAATCTATATTGATTAAATATATGTTTTTTGCTACTTAATTATTTGCCTTCTACGTTCTGAAACATATTTTTAATTTCTCGTGTCTACATACTAGATCAAATAACCAGATACAAAATTAGCAAGGACATGTGTTTGTATTATATATTAAATATACGGAATGAGTATCGAAAACTAGAATTTGTAGGTAGATAAAAGGTGGCCTGAAACACTTTGTATAGTTATTATTATTTATCATATTGTATCATTATTTATATCTAAATAGAGATATTATGTCAAATATCGGGAATAATGAGCTTCAATAGTTTGCATACGAAATAATGGAGAATTTCCGTGCGAGATGCGTACACAAATCGAATTGCTGGCAGCCACCGCGTCAAGTTTAATTTCGCGACTTCGATCAATTTTAATTGATGCGGGCGTGTTCGGCTCGGACGAAGAACTTAAACTCGACAGCAGTGAAACTTACTCTCCGGCACCATGACCGAACGCGGTTCAATAACCTCGCGTGCTACGACCCGAAATTGCGAATAAGAGAGGTACACAGGCAAATGGAAGATCGCGATAGCGCAGCAGGAGCAGCGAAATATTCCGCCGCCTCCGACGCTTTTTGTGGGGATTGGTACGATGCCCGCACGATCGATTACCTATGTCCACCTATTAAAATAGACCACCCTCCCTCTTTATACGTCACCAACTTGTCCTTGAGAATTCAACCCTCGTACGACCTCCATTCGTACGTCTAAATACGACATGAGTACTCTTAATGATTCGTCATATTTCCCTCTCTCTCAATTCTCCGTATAATCTCCATCCAATATCTGGGACACTCAGTTATGTGTGTCGCACCGCACGTGTAAGTGTTTAAAAATTACACGAATTTGTCACCAATTATTGCGCTCATCAGATATCTCGGAGCAACAATGCACGTAACAGGTCAGCGAGTTGTAATAACGAAAGAGAATCATGATTTTTTTTCTTTTAACTTTTATAGGATGGAGAGCCACTACAGTGGCGCTGAAACAGTGTCATATTTTAAGACAAGGAATACAATAAATTATAGTACAGGATGACAAAAAAGTTTGGTCACAAAGTTTATCAAATCATTAATAACGTACATCTACAAAAAACTCTAGAGTGTTAGTTATATCTATATACTTAAAAAAGCTGACATTATTTATCGTCATTTTGACGCCAAAACTTTTTAACGTCAAAATGACGGTACGTAATGTCAGCTTGCTGAGTAATGTTTTGATAAATACATAAAATTTTGTAACCAAATTTTTTCATTACTTTGTATAATAAGAAAATTTTACTCAAGAGAGAAGAAAAGCTATAGGATTTTAAAAATCTGTTAAAAATTCAGAGATTCGTTCTCTATAAAAATTTCACTTGACTATTATTGTTAAGGGAAAAATTCTTAATATCGATTGAAAGTATGTTTTCTCATTTTTTTTCCACGACCCTACAATAACCATTACATGCAATTTGTACGTCGCAATTTTCTCGAGCAAATACCTTCGCTGTTAAATTACCTTTGCTCACGACAGATTTCGACGAGCTGTCGTCGCACTGATTTAAATCTTGGCGATGTAATCGAAGAGTCTTGATTCGGGTACGTCGATATTCGGTGTTCGAATAAATTCTGTCTCAAGATATATACGATTCTGCTCCGATTCTCATGTTTTTTCTTTTTTTTTTTGCCATCGTTGTGAGAGATTCAGGGAAAGATCCCGTTTCTGGGGCGAATGTTTTCCGTACGATCAATATGTCTCTCCACGTTTTCCTCCCCGTTGCCATCGTCAGAGCTACCCTCGTGCCTCTTAAAGGGTCGTTCTGTCGAAAGCCTCTTGTACTTTCCCTTATTGCCGAGTCGTGAAGACTAGCCTGCCTTGATGCCTGGTTGACCTCTTTTGCGTCTGCCAGACGTACTGTTGACCCTGGAGGACTCGAGTGCGAGAAAGTTGCTTGATTACGCGAGATGGCTCTCGTATTTTCACCTACAAGTCTGCACGCGACCACTTCGAACATTATTGTGAATGTCTATCGCGTCATAAGTTGTTGTCGCACGAGAATAAAATGATAACTTTCCTGTATTTCACACGCTTTTCGCAAAGAGATTTTTTAAAATAATTATTTCAAATAATATTATTGAATTACGATAATTTTAGATCATTATTATATTATTTACATTTTATCATTCTATCTTATATGTCGTGTTCTTTTATATATACATTTTAACTGTATTATTTTCTATGATTAGCTTACAGCGGAGTTTGTCACCGAAACTGATTATTGATTGCTTTTACGTCACTCGCAAAAATAGCAGATAAGAACTGCAGGCGGAAATAATAATTCTTTTTTCGCCGGTGAAAATGCGATTTTGTGGTACAAATGAAATTATTTCGAGTCCCAGGTCCACAGAACGAAGTCCATTGTCCAATCAGACGGTGACTGTCGACAGACGATTGTATCACACCGCAGCGACAGCAAAAAAAGGGACATTCTACTTTATTGACGGACGGGCCGCCGATCACTTTCCCCCGCGCCGTGTCACTCACGCTTGAAACTCCTGGTCTAGCAAGAAATGCATCACGGTGGCTGTAACACGCTTGCTATTATGAAAGCGATCGTTGCCACTTTGCATGAAATCCCGGAATTTCGCGCGACGAAAGTGACCAGCGCAATTACATCATTGCGCGTTTAACTTCCTATTTATTTCGAGCAACTCGAATTTGACATTGTTATCAATGTTTTTATATGTCGATTCCTTATTTCAAAATTGGTACGATTCAAAAACATAATTTTCAAATTATTACCATGTTTAATATATAAGTTAAATATATAAACATTACTTCTCATCAGTCATCAGAAGTGAACTAACTTCATAAAAAATTGTCAAAATTTACACACACAGCAAGGGCTGGTTTAAAAAAATCATCATAATTAAAAGAAAAAAATGATTTTTTTAAAAAGTTTTTTTTATTAACGAAAATGACAAAAATGACATTTAATAATATTAACTTTCAAAGAGTGGGTGGAGGTCTATTTTAAAAATCTTACAGCTTTTCCTTGAATGAGATTTGTTATAATTCATTAGTTTATTGTATTCTTTGCTTTAAAATATGACACCGTTTCAGCATCACTATAATGGCTTTTTTTTGTAAAGGTTAAGAATATATTCTTTTTGCAAATATTATGTGTGTGTAATTAGTCAATTTTCTATTAAAAAATAGTTTTTCCTCTTTTCTGGAAAAGTTCATTTTTTTAGTTCACTTTTGAAGTAAGGGAACGGTATATATAAATATATCAGTCAAGTGTCTCTTGTGATCGGCTATAATGACGTCAAATCCTTCTCGGTTTTAGAATATTGATTTTTCTAAAATATTCCTAGAATTTTAGAGTCTCATTAAAACGAAGCGAGATGTCATGCACGATGAGGAAATTTCCTCTCGGTACATCAATTTTGAGGAGAATTCCAACGGAAAATATTTTGCGTGCATCGATAATCGATGACACGCTGCATTCGCGAGTCCTACCGTTTTAGAATATTTATTATGAGGCACAGTGTGTGTGTTATTTCGGACTCCGTGGCAGACATCCGATTTTTCTCCGACGATTGTATTTCGTCGCGCGGCTGCATGTTCTTTTTTTTTTCTCCTTCTTTCGGAGATTTCGAAATTGGATCAGGTCAACCGTACGGGGAACGTGACTCACGGGTGTATTTCGCGAAATTTCCTTGACGTCGTGGACGGAGATTACGACATTCCTTTGTGCGATCGTCACGAGATCGCATTAAGACCCGACGTTGTTTTTTAACAATGTGAGCAACATCATCTGTTCTTCCTAAATACCCAATAATACGCGCAAATTAGCGATAACGGGAAGTCTATTGTTTATATTGACATACGTATCGTTGAATCACTATTGATGCTTTCGCTAAGGAAGTCGTAAAATTGAAAATGAGTGGAATGTGTGTGCGCAATGTGTGTCACTAAACGTATTGGATTAGAAACTTAGGTCAATAATTTTTTTTCTCTACATTTTTTATATTTTATTTTTTTCTACATTTTACCGAATATTTTTTTCGCAAGTTTTTGTAGGAAGAGAAAGTGCGCATGTATGTGTGCATATGTAGTGCAAAAATTAAATTATTACAAAAGTAAAATTTTGTAGAAACTTAAAAAAAAACTTCTTTTGAAAGCTTAAAAGCTTTCAAGTACATGCGTATTTTTATGTATTTTTATGTATTATTAATACCTATATATGGAATTCATTATTAACATTCTTTAAATTTATCGGGAAATCAATAAATTTATTATTTGTTGTTCAACTAAAATACGATATAAGAATTTTATAGAAAGAAATTAAAAAGCGATTAACGAAGATAAAATTCAGAAGATCGGCATATTACTCCCTTATTTCAAAAGTGACAAAACTCAAAATACATGATTTTCAAATTTGCGATAAATGAAGTAAACATTAGCCTATCAATTATTAAAAGAAGTAACTTAATTTCGTAGAAACTCATAAAAATCGTCACAACTCAGAAAGCATGGTTTAAAAAAATCTTCAAAATTATCACAACTCATAAAGGTTTTTTTAATGGTCGTCAAACGAAAATGACAATGATATTTGATCATGTTAAAAATATATTTTTTGCTGATATTATTTGACTAGTCAATAATTTTCTGTCAAGTTGAAAGTCTCCTCTTTTCTAGGAAACTTAGTACGGAAACCATAGACATTGCTCAAGACTCGAGATGGTCTTAAGCTAATGCTTGAACCAATCAGAGAGCCGTATTAGCATCTTAAGACATTGCTTGAGATTAAGACCGGACTATGGATTCCGGCCCTGATCTCTCAAGTTACGTCGCTTTAGAAGTAAGACAGCGATGTATATCATCCATAAATTCTCAATGAAGTTGTTTCATATAAGTCATTTGCACAAGTACATTGTGTAAACAGCTCCGGTAGCCGCAACACGCACGCACAGTCGCACGAACTTTAACTTGTAAACTTTACTAATAACACTTGATGACTGCTTGAAGTTCACGGTCACGATAATTATGAACTTTCGTTCTGCGTGATCCGCGTGTACTTTTTTCTGCGATTATGTAACTTTTCTCATTTTTGTTGAATGGCTTCTTCAAAGGAACTTTACGCATAATCTTTGATATTGGCTCGATTCTTTCTAAACTGCAGTTTACAGTTTTCAAAAGTGAAATAGTGATTCCGCTGTATCTGTTGCAATTTTGAGCCGCGTGCAACAAATGTCATTTGTTAGACGTCTTGCCAAAACATCGTTACATTTGTGAAAATCTGGCGCACACGTTTAAAATTGCTACGAATTAGAAATCCTCTATCAGAGTCAAGACAGCTACTTTTTATTAGTCTGTCATGTTTTTAGCAACTTCTGAGAGAAAGAGAGAGAAAGAAAGAGAAGAGAAAGATAGGACAGAAAAAGAAAGAAATAGTATAAATATGTATCCTGTCTCGCTTGATTTTGCTAAGACTAAAGACTGCACACAAAACGCGGCTCGTAGCCAAACTTTGATTAGAGGGTTTCTACTACGAGCGGCCGGGAATGTCTCACTTAATCGATAATGATGGGGAAAAAACACGGGGATTAAATCTCGGAGATTTATGGCGTCTTGTAAAAAATCTCTGGCGGAGCGTAAAGTGGATATAATTACACTCTTTTATTAAACAAAGCTGCGGTTCATTTCCGTCGCAGTAAAAATTGATTCGTGAATTCATGCGTGTAATTGATAATCGATATATATATGCATGTATATATATATATATATAATTTAACGCCGCAAATATGTATATAACCGGTATTTCTTGTGTGCTTGCAGCTGAAGGACGTGCTCGAAACTCAAGAATAGAACAGAGGCAGATCTCCACAGGAACAATAAGGTAACTTTCCTGCTGCAGATAATAGCCGCATCGCGCCGTCGCGTGCGTGAATGCGTGTACAAAGAGCCGCGGAACTCTCTCGCGTTCGATTTCGCGTTCTCAGATGACGGAATGCGGCGCGCGCTTCCTATACAAGATAACGAAATTCACATAACGGTCTGACAGAAAAGCCTTGCAATTAACCTTTAGCGCGCTCATAACGCGCTATTAGTGCTCATCTATCGCGTCGACGCAGATTTATTCCACGTTATGTAAATCCCGGCAGAGAGATCACAATGATACACATTAGTGCTTGTCATTGTAATCTCTTCTCGGAAGTGGCAGTCGATATATTGATTTAAATCCGCGATTAGCACGATAAACGATACTTCTTGAGAACAACGTCAAGACAAACCGATTGGTGATGATTTTTTTTCTTTCATATCACAAAAAGGAAAGATTCTTGCATATCAGTTCGATAAGACCAATTTGCAATTATGAAAATAAGGCGCAATTACGAAGTATAGTATGACGCGCTTTTGATTCAGCCTATCGATTCCTGATAAAACGTTTAACCAGCGGGACATTACCATTGATCTCGGTCTACCGCAAATCCAGTTGACCAGCTTGACATTTGGTTGATAAGCGGAATTTACGAGCTCGATCATAAATGCCGCTTATCAAAAGTACGATATTTAAACCGCATGGACCATCGCATGTCCACGATATTTACGTATACCTTGTGGAAATTATGGCGATGAGTATAGGGAACAGATTATAGGTAGAATTATCTATTGTATGCAAACGCATTGTCTCTTATAAAGCGCGCGAAATGTGTAGACTTTCAAATTTATGAAATTAATTTCAAAATTAGAAGTTTTATTAATTATTATCTATACTCTAATTTATAACCAAGCTTTATTACAACTCTGTTAAATGGACCAATATAAATATATACTATATAAATGCTACAACATATTAATTTCAATTAAGAAGTTGGATATATTAAAAATTAATTTTAATTTAGTTTCAAATATATGTTATTAATTTTGTCAGTGTGCTGTAAATTACAACGATGGCGATTTTATATCAATATCTAAGCATTATTGTTCTTCATCTACAGGCATATCCTAAATCATATGTCATTTTTCTTACAATTATACTATCGCGGCATTTTTTCTTACTGTTAGTACTATTGCGTTTACCTCGCTGATTATAATTCCTCACTTTGCACGAGGGCCGCTACGAACATCCGTTCGCTACAACAACGCTATTTATGCCACTTGCTCTGGAAATAGTTTCACTGGCTGACTTCCAGATGATATTTTTCACTTCCACGTTAAATTCGTGGCGCGTAAGTTAACAGAGCGGCAGACAATCGATGACCCATCCGATTCAGGTGCAATGCATAACAATAAAGTTGCTAATGCATAATCATAATGGCAGCCAGTTGGGATCAACCTTGTATTCTGGCGCGAAATTTATTTTATGCAATACCCATGGATTAAATCGAAAATTCTAATTCAATTATATATAGAGAATAAACTCTTCATATAAAGATTGGTGCACGTATTCCTATATATAAAACGCGTGAAGAATAATAAATCAGACATATACGAATAGTTTCTAACGTAATAATTATTATAATTGCAATTTTATTTCTCCCTGTATACATAATCCTCATTTTAAAATTTTACGTAAAATTAGGAAGTGTATAAAGTTTGTGCTTTTTCAATTAATGCATTGCACCAGACGTTTTTAATTAAAAATGTGGATATTTAACATATAGTCGACCCTTAATTAATCTTACTATTGTAAAAAATGTAATATCAGGAAAAATGAAAAATTCAAGGTTTAAAAAAGAGATCATAAATAGCATTATAATGTTCGTCGTATATTTAATGTTTAGTATCTTACATAACCTTGTCTCGATACTACAGTATTCTATTTTTGTTACTCATTACTCAAAATAAGACAATGATGATCTATCAGAAATCTATTTCGAAATATTTAGCTCATATTTGGCGGACCGTTCGTTCACTGAGTAATTCAATGAATACACGGAAAGAACAATTTTGCTGAAAGACCTAAAATTTTAGTTTGATGCAAATATGAAAATAATTTTGTTAGACCATTAAAATAATTACGAATCTCAAGCATGATGAGCAATGTTGCAAAAAGTTTTGACATTTTAACAAGCAGTTCGAGCATTCTACATAATTATTTTGATGATTCAACAAAATTATTTTCAGATCTATCTAGCTAAATTTTTAGATATTTCAGCAAAATCATCCTTTTTGTGTAACAATATGAATTAAATACTAGAAATATCCCTCTGAAGAGATGTATGTAATACGCTTTCTTTTAAATGTTTTATTATCTTTATCATTTTAAGCGTTTTGCCCAGGGAATTCTTTCTACCATTACGAATCTCTAAAACGCGCTTGCGAAACCTAAGTGTCTCGTCCACCGGCAATGACTTCGAATGTTTACAACGCACGCGATTGGAACGAAATCGTGATTGGAAGCGATGCCGAAGAGACATGCGTATATACCGTCACGTAATGCAGATATATAATAACGCCTCTAATAATACGGCGAGGTCGTTCTTCCCCAATCTCCCGTAGATGCTTGCGAGTCTCGCGGCCGTTACGACATACCACATTGATTTAAATTTCAGCTGTATCGCCAAGCGGGGTCCCTAATGTCCCCGCGGCGCGACAATAAATCGCCATAGTGGCGGTTCCTGCGCCAGCGTCGTTGCACGCAAAGTGCCGCGAAAGCTGGCACGCGTTTGCCTTTATTACAGGACGAAGAAAATCGAAAGGTTTTCTTTTTAGTGTCCTCTCGAACAGACGCTCGGGATCTGTACGAGTTACATGATGCACAATAAAAAATGATTAAGAATTTATCATTCAATTTTTTGTCATTCAAGATTATGAATGTATTAACACTATATAGCCTACGAATGTTTTTTTATTTATTAAAAAGATCAGACGAATAAATTACTATGAAAATAAAGAAAATAATGAAAAATAAATATTTCATTAATATAAAGGACATATAAATTATTGAAAAATCGAAAAATTTCAGAATCCTTTTACACAAGAAATATAATATTAATATAAAAATAGAAACGCTCAATAATGACTACTGATGACAGGACAATAATGACTTCGATGTTAAATACATGGGAGGTTGAATGCAACAATAATTTTATTTGTCATTTACATTTTATTATTTCTAATTAAATGTGAAAAATTGAATTGATATTTTCCGCGAGAATTTATGACAATAATTAACATTTGTTCTCGATATCAATTATTCTTATATACTGTATAGCTCGTGAGCTTTATCTCTTTCGTCGCGCTTGTTATGTAATCAATGTGGCATGGCCAAAGACAACAAAAGCGTCACGCATTCCGTTACGGAATTGTTTTACACTATATATCTAAAGTCCGATTTTTCACAGAGTTCACGGTGCGGATTTCGCGAGCGTGTTTAGAATTATATACGGTAAATCGCAGCTGTTTGCTCGTACGAAATGGAATTTATCCAATCTAGGTGAACAAAAACACGTGTTATGCGTGTGTTGTTAATTTAATTTCAGTCAGCTGTTAATAACTGTAAGATTAAACTATGATTGTAATCGCAAAAGAGGTTTTTTTATGCACTGCAAAAATAAAATGTTAATTTTAACTTAAAGGTATGGATGGACTTTCTAAGCATATAAAAATGTTAGAATTAACATTTTTGTGTCAATTTTAATATTTTTGCATGCTTAGAAAATCCATTATACATCTTTAAGTTACAATTAACATTTTATTTTTTATAGTGTACATATTCTTTTTTTTATATTTGTTTATATATTCTTTTCTTATATATATCTAGCAAATTTCGCATTGTGTGCTGTGCACGCACACACGGCACGCATGCACGCGTGCAACAGTCTCATTCACGCTGGCACAGCCGGTCACTCGGTCGGCCGTGATATTCCTGGGATGACACACGGCGCGCACCTTCGCCTCGTCGGAGATGAGACCTCTCTATTTATAAATGTGGGTCGACGTGGCACTCGACAGTGCGTTTCATCATTATTACGGCTTCGAGGGAACACATGGAAACGCGACAAATGGCATCAATCAAAATTTTTGGATCATACATTTTTTTTGGCGTTATTCGAAATTCTAAAGATAACAATGCCACAGTCGATCTGCGCGGCGGATGAGTGGAACGAGTGAAACAGCGTTATTTATCGGTTAAAAATAGAGGAAAGAGTTATATATAAAATACGCGTTATATTCTAAAATATATAAATAATGCATGACTCGTCTCGCATGCGCATTTTCAGAACTCTTGTGTTTTTTCCGACAAAAGTTCCAGTTCTATTTCGGTTTTCACCCCATCTCACATTGTCAGACACTGCCCCATTTACGATATCCAATGTTATTTAAAACAATGTCTCTGTAATAATTTCTTTCTGTGTTTATTGTTGTCGTCTGCAGTTTATTATTGCACATGTTGGCGTGGTTGCGGATGAACTTTCTAAACAAGTTACTTCGGTCGTCGCGTCGTGCGCATCGCCATTCTGCCGGCCCATCAACTTTCGCAGAAGTGACGGCGGTCACGAAACTCACGAAGCGTACTCTGAAGAAAAAAGAAGAATATATTCGCTCTAATTCGCTCGGCGCGAATTATATTTTACGCCGTCGAGTAGCGGCAACAAGGTTAGCGAGTCCTCGAGAGGAGTTCTCGAGAGGAGCTCTCGTCAGTCGCATTCGCTCGTAACTGGAAATTGCACCTCTGCTTCGCGCGTGAAGGCACGAGGAGCGAGTTAGATAAGAGAGAGTCATGAGAGAAAGGGAGAGAGAGAGAGAGAGAGAGCACGTTCGTAAACACGATTAAAAGGGATCAGCACGAATTTCGCCGGGCGCGTTCCCGTTGAAGCACGGAGATTTCGGAAGTCTCTCTCTCTCTCTCTCTCTCTCTCCTTAAATATATTAAAATGTCCAGAAGTACTAGTAGTATCGTTGTTTTGGCTACTTCTCGTTACGTGCTATTTAATCCGACACAACAAATGTGTGCTTCTTTTATCGCTTGGTCTTTTCGTGTATATTATAAATTGAAAAAAAATTTTTTTTTTTATAAAAAAAGATAGATGCCTCAAACATGAGCTCACCTCGTAACATCATAATTATTAATAACATTTTTTTGTACTTGACCTAAGTGACGTATTGCGTTAAAAATTTATTATTAAATTCCATTAAATTTATTAATCTTAAGCTAACAATGACTAAGTCATTCGGTATTCGTTAATTTTCGAAGATTATTCATGTATTTCCTTTATATTTCGAGTGTCAAAAATCAAATTCGAAAATTGCTACTGTTTTCCTATTGTTTTGTGTATACTATACGGAGCGCGCGCGCGATACTTTTTGATTATCTAATAAAGTATAGGTCAAAGATGACTCAATAACAGCCTTCCAAAGAATATGTCTCCTGAAAGTTAAATAGAATAAAGATAAGGATTGTGTGTTGGCATACACAATTTTATCTCGTCGAGAATTTTATGAGACATTTCTGACAGAATATAACCATATTTTCACTTAATGAGATCGCGGCACCGTAGTCAAAAACAAATTAGTAGAATCTGGTTTTTGTTAAAGCGCGATGGGTTTGACGAGGACGAGGACAAAAACTGTCGGGCATGCGAGAGAACATCGACGCAATCGTCAGACAACAGTGGGTACCTACATGAAAGCCGTGTTTTCAATCTCGCAGCGAGGCGGCGCGGAACGGAATGCGTATTCGTGACATTTGAAGGGGTGGTCTTAAATTAAAACGGTTAGAGCGGAGGAGCCGAGTTGGTAGAGCGTTAAAGAACGCAGCGATTGCTACACCAGCGTTACTTTTGGCTGTGGTTCATCACTCTGAACGGTCGCCTTCTACTTCTTCTTCTTCTTTTGCCACGTTAATATGTTCAATTGACCAATCTGACTTTGCCATTTTTCGGCGTCGTATTTTTAAAGACGCGTCTCGGTAATTGATTCAATACTGATTTGATGAAAAATTTGTTGTTTATGCTGCGTAATAACAGATTCTTTAAATCTTGGATCTTCGCGCATATCAATTGACGCGTCAAATTAATCTCATTGACAGCGGATAAAGCTTGTAACTTTGGACTGTCTGTTGAATGGAGAAACTGATTTAGCAAATTTTAATAATATTTATCAACTCGAAAATTTATCAACTCTTTTTTACAGCAAAAAAACTGTTATTCTTTAACATAACAATAGTGCCTGTTGTCTGTTATAATTTTATCTCTAATTATGTTGACCTCGTGTGCAAAATAAGTCGAATAAAAATACATCAGGGACAATCGTTAAAAAATATTTCATCGCGTTGAAGGGAAGATTAAATACCGAAGATTAAATATCCACTACATCTTTTTTTCCATTCTGTTGTAATAATCGCAAATATAACGTAAACTATTAAAAAAGTGATTCGAAGAGGAAAAAACTTTTACAGTCTTTGTAAACGATTTCAACGATAATTGCTGTGAACATTGAAGGTATATAAGAGAATTAATTTCTATTTAAAAGCATTGTTAGGATCGCGATTTATATGAGCCGTTTATGGGCATCTCTCGGAACTGCGTAATAAGCGACGAATAATTATGGAAAACATCGAATGAAAACGTGCCGTTGTAGGAAAATTCGTATAATGCATAGTGATGTCGTTACGGTGAATTAAGATACCACGTGCGACTGCGAGGCAGGCTAGTATATATACATATATAGTTACCGGTACTATTCCACCACTATCTAGCCGCTACCGCTTTTATCGCTACGCTTTATTACATATCGCGGCTGGCTGGCTGCTGCCAGTACTATTCCACTGGATCGAAAAGTCTTGCTACTTGCAGCACGTTTTCAAACACAAAACACGACACTTCGCGAATCATTGTGACTCAGATGACGTACGAATTGTGCTGCGTAACGATCTGTGACGAGTCTTTTAGCGATAAAGCTATCGATCAAATTTGCTGAGACATTGTCGTGGAAACTGAGCATCGTACATATATTTGAAATTGTTGTAATATGTTTAAAAAAATTGTAAAAGTATAGCTCTCTTAAACCATAATCAAAATCGATATTCGAGCCTCTTCTTTCTCTCTCACATAAACGACTGGTGTTTGATGTATTTAATACCTACACTTCGAGTGTATATATCCCCGCATGAGTATAATGGAAAAGATAGGGTTAATAAGAAAACAATGGGCTTTATGAGGACGTGCTCGTCTGTACTTGCCGCAATATTGTTGAAATACGCAGTTAATAACATGATTTCCTTTCATGGGCGCTGAACAATAGACGCGTCCTACGTCATGGACTTATTTCCTACTGTCAAAATTTATTTTGACGCGACCGGAAGGAAAAATTCAAGGACACCGATCCACGTCGCGCGACAGGCGATATCGAGGAGAGGGGACGACACGTCGTGCTATATCGTAACATCGTAAATTATGCTGTTGTTACGTCAACGACGCTTATGCCGTTGCGTTAAATAATCGTCAGGACGACTGCAAGCGTGCACCGGCTCAAGGTCGTTCATGCGAGAACGCGAATGTTCGATCCATCTCATTGTTGTTAATAATGCAACGTATTAATTACATTTTTTATCTAATTAATGTGCCTCTCCATACACTAGCCTATTCGTTATGAAGACATGAGTAATTTCCTTATTATGCTTCATTTTTCATGCTTTACCGCGTTCTGCATAACAGATTTACTGTTATGTCAAAAAATTTTAATTACTGTTATACTAATAATAAAAACGGACAATATTAAAATAACCCTCCGTGAACCAAGTGAAAAATCATATGCTATACTTCATCATAAATATACTGTAATTTAGTGGTTGGTAATTGATTGGTAACAACGCACTTTCCAGTTGCACGAAATCGGCAACACATACGCGCGATACTTTTTAAGAAGTTATAGAAATTCTTGCTGAGATATGTCACACTCCATCTAGTTCACGGAGGGTTAATTATGTAACTCATGATATATTTTGATGTAAATATAAATAATTTATATTGCAAATTTTATTATCTCTCTCTCTACCAATAATCTTTCATATACTACATTTGCAATTATATGTTGATATTCATCAATTTAAAGCTAATTGATGCAAAGTGTGAGATGATTAAATTTGCACGTATCTACTAAAAAGAGATATCTCGAGAGATTAGATTAAAATTCGTACTTCAACGAAGGATCAAATGAATAATTCCGATCGACTCGACATATCACGATATAATTTATATTGTTGTACGGATCGTTAAAAGCCATCATGCGAGCATTGAAAGGCACGATAAACCATAGTAGTTTAATCTATTTCTCGTGCGAAATAAATCAGGTTTTATCGCGTCGATAACAGTAGATCCCTAACCGAGAGAGCGCCGGACTACCTTTCAATAAGAATTCGTTAGTCGATTCTGAATTTCTTATCGTTCGAAAGAGCGAAGTCGGAAATCGTATCCGCTCTTGATCGCACGAATGTGAAAAGTTTCTTCCTACATATTTCTTACTAGAAGGGTATCATTTTATCTCTTTTTTTATCTCATTTACAGACTATATCTCTTACGAATTCTAATCAAGACTTGGAGTCCTAAAAAGTTTTGAGGTTTAAATAAAGTGATTGAATTCTTTTATTACGTTAATGCAAAAATCATTTTGTTTTACATCAAGTTTTGTATTGTGAATAAAGTTAGAAAATTAAAGTTTTTTGGAGAAAAATAATAAACAAATTTCTCTTTAATTTAATAAAAAAATATAGATACTGAAGTCTCCGTGATAGCAATTTTGCAATGATTTTGCTGAAACTTTTCGATTTTATTTAACATCACTGTTAAATATTAAAGAATTAAAATTAAACTAATTGTTTAAATTAAATAACATTTTGTTATTTTTTCTTAAGTTATTTCCAGATCGAAATGTAATATTTTAATACAAAACATGTTAAAAAAGTAATCACATCTAATTTTAATCAACTCACATTTGTTATTGATCTGTGATTAAATTGATTAAATTGTTTGAAAGTAAACAACGTTTGTATTAACGTACACTGGAAAAAAATGCATGTAATTTTACATGGAAATTACATGTATATAACTGGAAAATTATCTAAATTACATAAATATGCTTGGAAATTTACTGGAAATTGTAAATTTCCAATCATATGTATATTCAGGCAATTTTCCAGTCATGAACATATTAATTTCCATGTAAAATTACATGCATTTTTTTTCAGTGTATGCAGTGTTATTTATTGTTAATGTATGATAAATTTAAGTAAAATTTAATACATTTTTTAATTGAGTTAAATTATTTAACTCCACTGTCTTAATTAAATTAGCGACTATTGAGCAGAATCAACCTTTAAAAAAGATTAAAACTAACTCAAATTGGATACGATTTATATAATATTACAAATTTAATATAGTAAAATATTATTTTTAATATGCTAATCTAATATACGTTACATTTTCAATGAATGTATACTTTTTTATTCCTTATATAGTTCTTAATTATTTTTTTAATTTATCGATAGACGAATGAGTGCCAAGCATTTATCTTTGCATCGCCAATCTAAAAAATAAATATTTAACGTAAGCATCAATGAGTCGTTAATTTTATTTTATTTTCACGTGTACTTTCTATTTTCATGTTTCTTTCCTTACATTTTCATCAAGTACGAATTCATTAATTTCGCACTGGTTAATTGGATCCGTCACGTTTAATTGTGTCGCAAACAATCGCCTTCAACTAAACGACGTATCGTACACTGTGACCCACTAATCGTGGACCTTGGACGCATTGGACTGCCGCAGGTACGTTTGTGCGCAATATTTCAACGTCCGAAGGTCGATCGGCAACCGATCGATTATTAGCGCGAGTCAAGTGACATATCCATAGATGCCAATGGTAACTTTCCTTTTTAGCTGTCGCGCGACACATCACTACTATTTCATCGTTCATGCCTCGTTAGAACAATATAACGAAAATGATTCAGCGCCTTAACGTCGAAGTAAAATCTTTTATTAACTTCACTAACAATAAGTATCACTATCAGTTATCAATTGTTGTATTTTATTAAAAATAATTTTTCATATATTATTTTTATTTTATTTTAAATAATTTCGCCATTTTAACGTTCCGCGAAAAATGCAAAATTCTTAATCAGACAGTCTAATAGAAAAGAAATTAATCTACTATAGAAGAGAACAATTTAATTGAACTGTATTTATTGAAAGAAATCTAAATCGATACAGATGTTTAACAAAAAGCTTTTAAATCTGGCAGATTACGTTAGCGTCGCCGTTAATCGATTACCGAGTTAAAAGAACGTTTGATTAATACCGGACGACGCGTTGATATCGACATCGTTAAATCACGAGAGCGATACTACGCTCCGAATTACATAAGCGACAAGCAACGACATTCGCTATGGTCGTTTTCGCGAGAGACTTTGGTGGGAGCCGCGCAGACGAGAGTCAAGAGCTTGGTTGCTTTCTGATAAGTGCGCGCCAATAATCGATAATCGCATTACAGGTTTGCTGCATGATCGCGCGCTGTTATATTCCTCTACGCTCGACATCCCTTCTCGATGGATTGTCTTCTCGACGAGGCGGCGTTTGTAACACTTTTACTTTTTATCGTCAGAGTTTCCAGCGCTTTCGGAATTGCTCGAGGGAAAAAACCCAATTTTGCAAATGAATTCACCGCGTGATAAGAACCATATCTTCCGTGACGTTTTTCGTATGCAATCGGCTAAATCATTAACTATAAATTAGCCTCTTTTTTCGAAGTAAGTTAATTATCTTAATAATTCTCCAAAGTGAGGATCGACGTATCAATTTTTCCGCAATAAGAATTGTTCGAGGCAATTATTTTTGTTATAAAAATACAAAAATAATACATGGAAAGAGAGAAAAAGAGAAAGATTTTGCTAAAATATTAAAAAATTTAATTAGATATATATATATATATAGATCTGAAAATAATTTTGTCTGGATCAAAATAAGTATATAGGATGCTTATAAACTGATTGCTAGAACGTTAAAACTTTATGTAATATTATCATCAACATTTAATTATTTTGATCTAAGAAAATTATTTTCAAATCCGTATCTAACTAAATT
Source organism: Mycetomoellerius zeteki (assembly GCF_001594055.1). Taxonomy (NCBI): domain Eukaryota; kingdom Metazoa; phylum Arthropoda; class Insecta; order Hymenoptera; family Formicidae; genus Mycetomoellerius; species Mycetomoellerius zeteki. The sequence goes on from NW_017255965.1 coordinate 384,244, forward strand.
TTTAAATACTTCAGCAAAAAAATCGAAAATTTTTCTGTGTACGAATGCTGAAATTGTTCCATCTCTCGTTATCGCGTTTGAAAAATAACGGCTGTTATTCAATCAGCGATCTATCATATTTTTCGAGACTTCTTTCTTCCGTCAGATTTGAATAACAAAGTAAGTTACAAAAATAACATCGTCGGGGATATGTTTCAACAATTGCGAAACTTTGTGCGGTCTGTTCGGTGTTATGAGTTGTTCCTGCGTTCCTGAATGGTGAGAGATCTATTAAGACTGTGCGGGAAGAGGCGAGAGCTGCCAGTTGGCTATTGGAACTCGTCGGTCACCGCGCCGTTGCGTTGCAATATACGCGCGACGCTTGCAATTGCACCGCCGTTGCGTAATCCGCCTCGCAAACGTATGTACGCGTATCGCGGACCGTGCGTGTGAGTGGCTGTGCAAGAAGGTCCCGAGATGACCGTGGCCGAGCCGGCATATGCCGGTAATATACTCGTGCTGGCATGGCCCCCGCGTATATATGCAATATATGTGCACACGTGAGCCGTACACGCATCGCTCCGTGCACGGAGAGTCGGTCAATTTCGCATCATGTGAAGCCATGCATCGCAAAAAATGGAATTCTCCTTTCGACCGAATTCTCCATTTCGAGACCGAAGAAGGATAATTACTGTATAACAATGTTCAGTTAATGCCTGTTTTGCCAACGTAATTTAATTTTAATTTTTATTCAACTACCTCTTCATCTTTTTCTGGAAGAATTTTTTATAAGATTCAGAAAAAAATAAAAAATAATAAATAATAAATAATACGTGGTCTAAATTAAAATAAAATGTAGGGCATCTACCGCATACGCACGATCTTTTTTGGCAAATTTTGTTTTAATATAAAAATAAAAAGGTTTACATATATCAGAAATTAAATTACAAATACAGACGTTTCGGCCTTAAATTAGGCCATCCTCAGTGTAAAAGTCAACATTATCATATTCCATAAACCGTGTTTAGAGTCAACTTATTAAAAATATATCATTTTAAAAACCTACTTCCTAATATATAAAACAACAAGACGCAAGTTCGCTAAGTATCGTTCTGTTTGATTTATCGTACATTTAAACGTAATCAGTAAATATCTTCCTATGTTCCAATCCATTACAGTTCATTTTAATGTACGATAAATCAAACAGAACGATACTTAGCGAACTTGCGTCTTGTTGTTTTATATATTAGGAAGTAGTTTTTTAAAATGATATATTTTTAATAAGTTGACTCTAAACACGGTTTATGGAATATGATAATGTTGACTTTTACACTGAGGATGGCCTAATTTAAGGCCGAAACGTCTGTATTTGTAATTTAATTTCTGGTATATGTAAATCTTTTTATTTTTATATTAAAACAAAATTTGCCAAAAAAAATCGTGCGTATGTGATAGATGCCCTACATTTTACTGTAATAAAAAATAAGTTAAATCAAGATTAAAGTTAATCTGCGTTGATAGAAATGAATATGAATCAGGATGTTAGAAATTTAAAACGTCAATTTTTTTAGTTGCTTTTGGAAATACAAAAGTATGAAACAATAAATATATAAAATAAACTTGATAGTTTTTTTAAGTTTCACATATATTAAGGTTCACGTGTCTTTTTTATTTTCGTAAAAGAAAGTCGTGCAATTCGACTTTTTTCTTTTACTAAAATAAAAATTATTCTTCATTTTTAGTCTGTGAAAAATGTGAAATGTTATTTACATTCTACGTGAGTCGACATGTTCGTTTATTGTGCCAAGATTACGATATTTAAATCCTCACAGTATACAATCCTCTCAGGAACTTACGAATACGATTTAAGGTATAACCACGGATATAACCGTCACGTGCAAAATGCGCATAGTTCAAATCTTAGAACGCAACGAACGCTGAAGGCATCCGCTTAGTAAAATTCTTGTAAAATCCTTCTGGTGCAACTCGATTACTTGCTCGCATCGTCACGAGAGCTAGGCTGACAAGAGAATTCTACGTCATTTCATAATAGTGCGCGATTCAGTAACTTCGTACGACGAACAATCTCTTAATATTTAGAGAAGCGACGCGGTACAGTAACAACAGCAGAGGAAGAGAATGACGAGTGGCAGTGCTCGACGATCCGACGAGCGCCCGGAAGCCGGGACCTTGAGCGCGAGCACTCGCTCGTTGGCACGTCCCTGAGCTGCAAACAGGAACACGACGATTATCCGGCAAATGAATGAAATCGAGTGAACCGACCGACCGGTCGGTCAGCCTAGCCGGCGCGCGACAGCGTGCTCTTCCGTACTCGTGCAACTAGCCGAGCCGAACAGAGCCGAGCTTAGAAGAGAATGAGCCTCGAGCCTGGACTTCATGAATGGCCAGTGCGTACTCGCTGAAGCGTGGCCTCGCGTTACGTCCGAATTACGCGCGTGTGTCTTAACAACATTGTATAGATATCGCATGATCTTCGTCCTATCGTCATGAGTCAGATCGCCGCACGAGTTTCCGCCGAACCCAGGCACTTCCGACATTGAATATCTGATGATGTTCGAGGAATAAACACGTACATAAATTTTGTAATAACATATGGAATATTAAAAACAACAATAAGAAAACGCGCAGAAATATTAAATAATTGAAAATTATTAAATATTAAATAATTGAATATTAAATTGAAAATTATCAAATATTCAGCGTATTATTGACTACCGTGTCTCCAGATATTTCCAACACTTTTTACAGCATTCATATACTAAGAGAAAAGTGTATTAAATTTTAATAAATAATTGTTTGAACAGTACTAATATAACGTTTATTTATGGAAAATAAATATTTGCTAAATGAAAGTCAATAAGTAATAATAGTTAAATCAAATTAATGATTCTTATATCAAATAAATATATTTACATTTAATAAATATTCAACTGAAATTATTCAAACAAATATTTATTAAAATTTAATACATTTTACTCTGAGTGTATACAGAGTGTTTCTTAAATAGCGGACACTAATCATATAGCGTTATTTCTCATTGAAAATTGAGTCGAAAAGTCCTCTACAATTTTGCAATTTTTGTAATGATTGACGAAATATTAATTTCTAAAGATTGCCGAGTAAGCGATTGCCGAATCACATAATGCTATTCCTTATAAAAAATTGAATCAAAAAGTTCTCTACTTTTTTGCAATTTTCATGATGGTTAATGGTTGAGTAGCCGGATACGGGCTTATTTGGCAATATTTAGAAATTAATATTTCGTCAATCATTACAAAAATTGCAAAATTGTAGAGGACTTTTCGACTCAATTTTCAATGAGAAATAACGCTATATGATTAGTGTCCGCTATTTAAGAAACACTCTGTATATAAGATGAACATTCGAATGAACATAATAAATCATACGACGTGCATCTTCGCTATTCACGGATCATAAAATTTGCTGACGTACGAATGCTCGCGCACATAAAAATTGTCTCAACTTTTTCCTTATTGTATATGTATAATAAAACTATATAATAATACTGGACATAAAATAATCTCTCTCTTTTTTAATACAAAATAATCTCTGTCTTAAAAATATCTCTAAATTTTCTAGAAAAAACAGCTATTTTTAAAATCAGCGACAGATTCAATTTTCTTGTTCTTAGATTCCTTTGTACTCTTTTGTTCTGCATTCAAGTGCGAAAGCTAAGGCGCGATAATTAAAAAGAAAGAAATCGAAGGTCGTGGACGTTTCAAGTTTGCACACGCGTATGTCGCGTAACACTCACCATGCTTCCGTGCCGATACGATTATGTTGTCGCGTTGTCGTCGTCCGGTTCCTTACAGTTCTTACGCAACGCGCGGGTAACGCGCGGATACGATTTCCGTTCGCGGCAGAAACGCCCCGTTCCTCTCGCTCGTTGCGTATCGCGTTACGTAAGACGCAAAACGAGAGGCGTTCGTGCACGCGCTCGGATCTGCACACCTTGCGACAATCGGACGTTCCGAAACGATGCGTTTCCAGCTTGCACTTTCCGGTACTTTCCACGACGTCCGCCGCCATCAGCACGCTGATGCCACCTCTGACTTGTCGCGAAAGACTCATTTCTATTCCCGAATGAATAATTCAATGAAGATGGAAAATAAAACTCGAACCACATTTGTCAATTGTCGCATTGAGAGAACAAATATTTATTATTTATCATTATATTAAATTGATAATCAATATAGAATGGAGAGATAGGTACTGACGTTAAACTCTTCTTGAATTAATTTAATTTCAATCCGTTGCGATTTAATGAATTTTGTTAAATTATAACGGAATGAAATCAAATTAATTTGCGTTTAAATAATAATTGTTTATAAAAATAAAAATAAACTTTTATACATTTTTATATTTATGTTTTATCCTAGAAGATTATATTTTAGCTTACTATTAAATTTTTTTGACATTGTACACCGAATGTAATTCAGCAAGAATATAATTCACTAATGTTTTTATAGCAATGTTAATAATAAATGTCACGTCAGTTTATAATACGATTTTAATACAATGCATACATCGCGCAATTATGGCGCTACTTTTCTCATGAATGATAACACCGACGTTATCGGAGCAAAACGATTATCGGTCGTAGGGACTTCACACGAGTATTGTTGAATGAATCATAACGTGTCTTGATAGTGTCGCAATCGGGACTTCGAGCGTTTTCTCGAATTTTTTCAATCGAGCAAAGGCGCGCTTGTTCACACAGAGAAAAATCGGTCGTTTCTTCAATGTCGATTAAACGAACGCAAGACAAGGCGTAATCACAATTCGATTTATCGAGCGATTTATTTAGAGCGCATAAATTTGCGACACGAATGGTAAGCGCAGGCATGCATTGTCTCACGTTTTATGGCCGCGAATTAGCCTTATCGTCCGGCGTATCGTTCAAAGTAAAGCGTCTTATCTTCGTGTGCACTTCTCACATTATTCACGTACTGACATAAGCAATACACGCATGTTACGTCGAATATTTTTTTCTTATCCATAGACGGAAACTTCCTTATAGAGGGTATGGAGCTTTCCACACCCAGAGCTTCTGTGGGTGTTGAATTAAACACTCAGAATTCGGAGTATTAAAAAAAAATGTTATTTTTTGACAAATTTTAAAAAATTTTGAGTGATTGACAAAAAACAGTATTTGACTAGGGTGTATATGTAGAAATATATTTCGCACATACAACAAAAGATAAAATATTCGTGTTATTTTAAAATCACCCCTTCTCCCTGTTTGGATGACGCCCATTGTAGAAAAATCAAAAATCTCCTGTTTTCATCCGTTCGTTTTTTTCTCAAAATCGTTTCATGTGCTCGATATTTGCCTTTCTTGTCAGACACGATTTTCATATTCATGATTTATCTTATATTCGCATTCTCGCCGAGATTATTTGCACCATTCGTGATCAACGTTACGTTCGCGGAGTCGCTGCAGGCAATTTTTGCTTTGCAAACTCTAATATTTGTATCCAGATTCCGAATAATAGAAATGTTTAAGCCCCAGACACAAAGCGAGGAAATAGCGATAGAAATAACACGATTTCAAATTATCAGAGACTGCGTATTCCTGCACTCGATTTCTGATATAGATTGAAATCGTGTTATTCCTATTGCTAACGCTATTCTCTCGCATTGTGTTTGGGGCGTTAGTCTTTGCGAATTTTCTTTTTATTCCTGTTTTATTTTTCGTTTGTATCGAGTACAAACAGGAGCCCGTCGAAATGCACACGTGACCGCGTTCGTATTGTGACACACAACTGTTACGCACAAATATTTGACATTGCCTATTCGCACGCGAGAAGCTCACTTCCCGCATCCCGAAGCGGGTATTTTTTTTCTGTTTCAATTTTTTTTTCCTCTCGTCTCCCTCGCCTGCTTACCCGCCGGGTGATTTTCTCCAATTTATTTTTGTCGCGATTCGGTGTGCGTTGCATGCATAAAAAACGCATCCCGCACGAATACGTTGATGAATCTTTCTCTCTCTTTCTCTCTCGATCAGCGGATGACGAATTCCCTCGTTGACCCACGGAAACAAAATTGCAATATTGCGAGGAGGAAATCGGTCGAAGCATCGACTCGTTATTTTTTATATTTACAGAGAGAAACGGGAGCGAGAAAATAACTGATGCGGGACGAGAGATATCGACTGCAGTTCTGAATCAAAATTGGTAGGTCAGAGTTTAGAGCTCTCTAATGAGAGTTTGAACATGAAAAAGCTACTTTTTATTAGTCCGTCATGTTTTAACAATTCATGAAAGAAAGAAAGAGAGAAGTAGATAAGAAAAAAATAGAACAAAATGAGAAAGAGAAAGAAATAGTCAATCTTTATTAAAACTACTACTCTGCATACAAAATTGCGGCTCGTATCCAGACTCTTATTGGAGAGTTGCTACCGAAGCTGTTATTGGAGATACTAAAATATTCCTATTTGAAGAAGGGATCGTAGTAGTCGGTAATTACCGGCCCTGCAGGTAGGACGGCCCTGGGAGGACGCTGAACGAAGAAAGGTGGAAACGTGTACGATGTATTATACGGGCGGTAAGGGAAAACGTGAACGGAAATGCGATAAGGCGACGGCCATGGCGAAGCCCCGTTTGAACGTGATATATAACCGTGATGATGGGCAGCGCGATGCCGCGAACCTCGTACGGCGAGCACGTGCCAGTTTCCACGGCACCTTCAACCCCGTAAATTGTGCGGTGAAATTTTATGGACGCGCGTGCCGACGCACGACTCGCGTCTCATCGTGACGACGAAATTACCTGGTTATTTCGGCGAAAAAAGAAAGAGAAACGCTGTACCGTTGGTAGCTAGTTCTCACGGCGAGCACAAGATCGTCGCTTTTACCTTATTACGTGCTTAAGATATCATGGACCGACAAAAGATGTCGAACCAGCGTCTCTGAACCCGCTAATTTTATTTACTCAAATCGGTAAAGTATAGGTACGCCAATTCTCGGCGAAATCGACTGCGATAGTAATTTCGAAGTAATTCTGTCGAGTAATTAAATTATGGAGATGTTGATTAAATCTACGATTTAATCGCACAGTACACACGTGTGTCCGGAAGTGTTGGAATAATTTTACAGACCCTGCGTCAACGCGGAGTGACGAACAGTGCCTCGTGCGTCGTTAATTAACAATTAATATTACTATTGTGTACCGTGCGAACAGATGACACAAGGGCAGTAAAATCATAAAACACGACGCTATTTATTTGTCGGCGAACTTTCCACTCGTCCATTCTAATGTGTCTGCGAGTCTATTATATACTAAGGTGACCAATCATTCCAAATTAAAAACATGAATTATTCCCTTTTTAAGTATGAAAATAATAAGTGCAGGTAATAAGTATAAAATGTAATATCCAACTAATGTGTGAAGAATTTTATGATTTTTTATATAAAAACCCGGATATTATTCATAAAATACGTTTGATAGAAAAGTACAATTTAAAAAAATAAAATATGATCTCGTAACTTGATGTAATTTTTTTGTGATCTCACGTTATTAGTTATTTATGAATATAATAATAGTAATATTGTTCATATGTTTCAATTAATTTTAATAATTATAAAAAAGTTCATCTATTAAGATTTAAATACGACAATTAATATTGAATTTCTTTTTAATGTCCCTCTTTTCCTCCTTAGAGAATTGATCATCCTTCTGTACACACTCGACGAGTATCGAACACGTCGGGTGTGCCTGTGAAACGATAGAGTTCCTAGAAGTAAAAGTAGTCAATCTTCTAGTTTAATTAAGAATAGCGTACGTCCGTGTATATGTACATAATAAATCAAAATTGAAAAAGCAGCCGGAACTCTGTTTAAAAATAATTGTAGAGAGCATAGAATTCTACTAGACAAATGAGAAATGCGTCACTGAAATTGCGATAAATTAACAACGTGACAAATGTCGTGATATCTTGTACATTTAAAGTCTATTAAAATTAGTAATTGTTAGAATTTTGTTTTCAAATTATATACAATGGTATATACAACTGGAGCAGTTACTAACGAGAATAGTGGCCAAAAGTGGAAACATTTTTCTTTTTCTTGTACTTTAGAGGGGAAGTTCGTACTAAATTCGCGAAATTAGCGCGCCATATTTTCGTTTCTTATTTTTTAATATAAAAAATACGGTAATTTTTTGTATTTTAATAACGCACTATAGAACTATGAAAAATGCTGGAACGGTCGTTATTTTTTTTATATTAATTTAATGACGTGCTAACTTCACAGATCCTGTATCTTAGCGATATCGCGATAAGCGCATAATCCACCTAATCCAAGACAGAAGTAACGCCACTTTCGTGTCATTGTCCCGCTCGCGGCGCGAACAACAGAGACCCCGGGTGAAATGGCGAACGATTGAAGGTGATTCGCGCGTCTAAGGTGCAAGTTAACGTTCGCGTCGTTCACGCGGCACAAAGCGGCGAAGCGATTTACAATTGCTTCCGCAGCGAGAGCGAGCGTGTCGCGCACGTCGGTGCCGTGCAACGTCAGTAACGTGTATACTATACGGTGCACGGGATCCTCTCGTTATCGCAGACAGACGAGACGTTTCTCCGCTCAGCCCGTCTACCGCGTAAGAAAGGGATTCGTTTTTCTCTGGCTTGAACACGCGGCGGACGTCGGCGTGCAATCGTGCGCACCTTCCGTCTCAGTCTTAGTTCATCGCGGAAGTCCTGATACGCATCTTCTTCCTGCGCTTAGTAATTATCCTTTCGCGTTTGCGGGCGCGTTAAGCCCGATCTACATAGCACGTAGAACGCAGAATTGCAGGTCGCAAGTGAAATGTATTTCAGATAATAGGTCGTAGACCGCAAAATGTAGAACGCAGGACGCAAAAGTTGAAGTTCATCAAACTTCCTGCGTCTTGCAACCTGTTATAATTAAAATATGTTAGGTTAGTTTTTAGTCTTGCGATCTGCGACCAGCGTTCTGCGTCATCTATAGATCGAGCTTTATACCTATTCTACAATAAGGTCGCAAGTCGTAAGCCGCAAGAAATTGGCCAATCACAGTTGGATACGAAAAAAATAATAAATTATGATTGGTTAATTTCTTACGGCTTAAGGCTTGCAATCCTATTGTAGAACAGACTTTACACTTTGATTCTCGCTACGTACAGCGACTCTAGGCTAAGTCACGACAACAGAAAATAGAAATTAAAGAACCCGACGACACTTCTCTACGCGTCGTGTGCTCGTTTACTTGCTCGTTCAGTAATGTAAATTTGTGGTAATCTTCGAGCCGTTTCATCGTAATTAAGACTACGTTTACACGGTCACCCTTAATCGGGTTTAACAACATCCGTAGTTAGAAACTGCTCAATCCGTTCTCCAGAGGAATAGTTATGATTGGCCAATTTCACAACTACGGATGATATTAAATTTGATTAAGATTGTTCGTAAACGTAGTCGAATTTAACTTTTCAATCTATTGTTCTACAAGAACAGATTTATTACACACTGAAAAAAAAGATTGGCTGCTGCAGCAAATTAGATGGTAAAATATGGCATAGTATTTTTAATTGGTTGCAGCAATCAATTTTTGGTTGTGTTAGTCTATCGAAATCCTATACTGACATTGCAGATAGGCTAACGCAACCAAAAATTGGCTGCTGCAGCCAATTAAAAATACTATGCCATATTTTACCATCTAATTTGCTGCAGCAACCAATCTTTTTTTCAGTGCATCTAACGTTCCTTTTTCGACACATTTCTGGAAATATATTATTATGTAAAAATATTCGTGAACATCAAAAATTATGAATTCTAAACTTTCATATATATGTAATAATATATTTATGACGGAAGTTTAGAACTTGTAATTTTTTGTTAAGCATTATATTTGCATAAAGTATATTTAATATTTTTAAATATTGAGAGCGCATATTAAAGTTAAATGTATATGCTAAAATTTAACTAAAAGAAAAAAGAAAATAGGATATCAATAGGCACAAAGGAAAAAGTGTAAAGCAGATGGATAGAGATAAATTGATTTTATTAAAAAAAAAAATCGGGGAGCAGAAAGAGCAACCTATACAGCATACACGAATGCCTCGAGGTATAATCACAAAGAGATATCGCTCCCTTTAAAAGTGACACAACTCGACAAACCTGCTTTTCGAGTTATTTCTATGAATAAATCGAGTAAACATTACTTTCAATCATAAAAAATGAACTAAAAACCTATAACTTCATAAAAAATTATAAAAATAGTCTGAATTCAAAGACAGTTTTTTTAAAGTTATGAAACGAAATAAATAGAAATGACATTTACTTTTTGCCGATATTAGGTATATTGGATTAGTTAATAATTTTTTGTCAAATAATTGAAAATACACTTATGTTATATATATGCTTTTTGTGTTTCCTTTTACGTAATCCCCAATCTTTTTTTAAGTAAAATCAATTTACTTCTCTATATTTATTTCTCTATTTGCTTTTCTCTTTCTATCTAGATTTCTTTCTTTTTCATTCCATTTTGGCGCATATATTTAACTTTGACCCATGCTTACAATATTAAAAAAAATTTAATATACTTTACGCGAGTTTTTCTTCTTTTTTGGAAAACTAAATTTTTTTAAGTTATGTCCGTTTTGAAATAAAGGAATGATATATAATATGAAAAAAAGCAAGAAAGAGATACAGTGTGCGAAGTGTGCACTGAAGCAACGACAAGTCAAGTGCACTCGCCGAGAGCGAGCGGCTGACACGTCGACGTCGGCGAAGCCCCGCGTCCTTGCCAGAGCTCCCTACTCCGGAGTACTCTCCTCGAGAAGTGGGAATCCATCCATCCCTACTACACCGTCCTCGCCACCCTCTCCTCCGTCCCACCATTACGCCGCGCTATGTAAGAGCTCGCACATGTTACCCCGCGTTCCAGTCTCGCAGCGGCACTCGCGAGCGTTGTTTCGCACATAGGTAAACGCGCGGCACGGATCGCTTGGCGAGCAGGAAGGGGCGATAAAACGCTCTCTCTCTCTCTCTGTCTCTCTTTCTTTCTCTCTCTCTCTCTCGCTCTCTCTCTACCTCTCGCGCACCGGAGGATACAGAGGGAGAGAGACACCCACGTAACTACGGACACAGCGCGCACAGGTACGCGAGAGGGGGGAGGCCGGGGTGTGTGTATTGTGTGCTTGTGTGTACGTTACGTGTACGCGTGCGCGCGCGACGAGTTCCCTTTTCAGTGCCTCGCGCGGAGCCGCCGCGACCTCGTCGTCGAGTTGCCACGTTCGCCAAAGGCCGAAGAGCAGTTTAATCGGGTGGAGTGATAGGAGAAGAGGAGAGGAGCAAGTCCACCGCCGTTTCCGTGCCCACTCAGCATCCCGCATCAGCACTCTTTTTTTCCTTTTCCACACATTTATTTTATCCTCTCCCCCCCCCTTTTTTTTACTTTTGTACGAACCAACTCGACGCCCCGCGACGCGTGTGGAATTATTACTCCAGTGGGAAGTACTTGCGCCCGCCGATTGACCTGTCCGCCCCACGTCTCGGCGCGAGTGTTTGAGAGATAGAGTGTGAAAGAGAAAAAGGAAATTCCGTTTCTCGAGGACCTCTCGCGATGTGGATAAGTCGGGGAATATAGGAGCGGAAATCGAAGGGAAACAACTTCGTCGGGATAACGGAGAACGAGCGACGCGTATCGAGAAACACGTGAGTATCCCGAGAATTCCGGAATGCGATTGTTTCATAAGAGTCCGACCTTCCGAAGCCTCCTCGCGAGATGATCTTGACACACGCGCGTGGGTGCGACGGGACACGTAACGCTGATGCACGCGTCGCATACCTCGCGTTGCGTAATCGTGCATTCTTTTTTTTTCCCCCGGAATGATCGAGGATACACTGCAAGAGAGCGAACAGTGCAAAGTCGAGCAACGCGATTCTGTTCAAAACACGTTAATATTCGTTATCGCTTCGACAGTTAATGATAATTTGCGTTTAATAGAAAAAGCAGTTTTACAAATATTGAAGTAGCTGAATTTTCTACTAGGAAAACTCAGTGCAACACTGAGTGCAATTGAAAGTAAATCAATTTTAGTACATAATTCAATTATTTTTAATTATTAATATTTTTCGTTGTCACGATAACCTCATAACGTTAAAAGAATTAAATTATTTGAATACTGAAAATGTGTAAAGCGATTTGCACTCAATTGCATCAGTATTGCATTAGTTTTTCCAACAGAAAACGCTATAAATTTTTTAATATAATTGATTCTTAAACTTTATTTTATGGTTCCTCAGTAAATATAAATGTATAAGCCAATCATATTGAAAACGAGATAAAGCCTGATCACACAACACTTGCAAAGCTGCGCTTTTTCTGTTGAATGCAGCCGATGGTTGTTAGTTTGCCGATGGATTTCGAGGCAGAAAGTGACTTTTTGCGCACAATTTTCTACTTTTTGTTTCATCGCGTGATTTTCCGATTTGCAGAAGTTGGCGAAACATTCATGTGATATTCACGCCACTCGGTACCTCAACGCTCTTATCTCCCGCTTGTTGTCACTCATGAACGTTGATAAGCTCGCGGCCAAACTACAAGCTCATATAAAATTATAACTGCGGAGACCAAACTGATTGCGCAGAAAATTGACCGAGTGACATTTCTCGGCCTATAGAGGCTCATCTTCTCATTGCAAAACTTCAGTTCAACGGGAACTTTGACAGCGTCTCGAAAAATCAGCCGTGAATAGTGATACATTAATTCATGTTTATTTCGTGAAGCTACGCAAAAATCGGTAGACAATTATCGAAAAACCGTCAAACAATTGCTATCCTTGGTCGGCGTGTAATACGAAGTTGGTTCGTAATTTCACGATATCGGTCTTTAACCCTTCCGTCAATATATATATATACGTATCCGGATACCTATATCAAATTTTAAACAGAGTAAATACTTTTATATTTTTATACGAATTTCGTTATGAAGTCTCAAAAACCTCTGGAACAACAGAAAACAATTTTGCATAGGCTTTATCTCGTTTTCACTTAAAAATTTTTAGTAGGAAATCTGTCGAAACACAACAGTAAAAGGGTAAAAAATTGTGCATTGACAGAAGGATTAAAGTGCTGAAAATAATTAATAAGGAGTAACGTAATATTTAGATGCGCACGCGAGCTCGGACCCATCGAGCGAACCGTTCGCGAATAATCGTCTGGGACGAAATAAACCGGCCGTCACGCGCGACGTGGGTGCGTAAGCAGCCGCGATCTCACGCGTGCGGCACGCCGTGACGCCGCAGCGCGCGCATGCACGCGGCCGCGTGCTATTACGTGACGACTGAGAGCGGCGGCTCGAGTTCCGTGCCACGCCGACGACGATGTAGGTATGTACATATCTACGACGTAATACACCCGACGGTCGCGTCGCCGCTGCTCGATTTTACTCCGTTCCGCGATCGCAATTATGTAGCGCAAGAACAGGTGACGATAGTCATGGCCTTGATATCATATCGCGTAGCCTCACGAAATGGATGTAATTAACGATGGACGTTCAAATCCTTCCTGCAAATATTTGCGAAACGATTTTCGAGTCGCATGAAAGCTCGAGTTGCTTCGTATATCATTCAAAACGCGGGATTCCTAAATATTCGGGAACTTTTGATAAATTTCTCTCTTTCTTGAAAGTATTTTAATAATGTCTTAATATCTGAAACGTTTATAGCGCTTAAAAATATAAAATATCTAGATCCAAGGTGAGAGTAAATTGAAATAATAACATAAAATGACCTAAGATAGTTTCTATATTCTTTGGAATGGAATTTCTAAAGAGTGAAAACTGAGCCAGTCGTAAAAAAGAAAGGTTCAGTTTTCAATTTTTAAGAGTGAGAGAGATTTTACTCTTTAGGGAGTTTCACTTTAAAAGTTTTAGAGAGTAGAAAATACATTTTCAGAACATTTAAGGAGGTTCTCCAGTCCATTTGACATAATATAGGAGCTTGATCAAATTTTGAAATCAAAATTTGTTATAAAAATAGAAGCATTCCTGAATTTTTTCAAATTTTTTGACCATCTGGATCAAAAGTTATTTCAATAAAAAGTAATATTTTTTAAATTTGTACTCTAATAGAAATATATGAAAATATATTACAAAATAATGATAAAAATCTCAATTTTTTAATATAAGTACTATGTGAATGATATAGTACTTATATCAAAAATATTTATTTGTTATAAACTAATTGGTGAATCTCAATGAAGGTTTGCTCAAGTCATGTTTAGTACTTAATATATTTATATAAAAAATTTAGAATTTGATTTTGTTATTTTTTTTTAATTTTTGTTTATAACAATAAAACTAATAACAAATAAAATAAATAATCTATAAAAATGTGTTGCTCAACGAAAACAGAATGTTATGAACACAACTTTCACATGTATGTAGTTTGTTTAAAGCATAAATATTAATATATGCGTTTTATGACTGGAGAACCTCCTTAAGTAATATTAGAATTTCAGAAATTACATTTCACAAATATTTCGAGATTCTCGTTCTTTATTTGATATAATTAGATGTATTCAGCGATCACATCGCTAAGCATAACGCAATCGACGCGATAAGTCGAAGTGGATAAATTGCTGTTTTTATTTTCCAATTTAATTCTTGTCTACCATATATGTCGTAATTCTCACGATGGTAAACGAGCTATAATAAATCGTATTCGAATCATATTTTTGTAATTTAGTTAAGATAGACAACAAAACTCATCTCACGTTCATCCTGCGACGCAGTCGAATATGATGTTAAATAAACTGTTTCCTGTTATTTATTTCCATTAGACTGTCCTATGGCGATTTCGCCGTTGGAAACGAACGCGAAACGTGGCTTTGTTTATTAACATAATGCTAAATACGAGCAACCGTTACTGCATTTCCGCCTCGCTAGTATCGGAAATTTCTTTTATGCAAGCAAACGTGGATAGTTTAGCTATCGAATAACTGGTTTGAACGAGGTAACGCGGTGTAAGAGGAGATAAATAAATCCATTTCTTCTCTCAATCCATTTAAATTCGCTTTCCCTCTCGCATTATGAGACAGCAAAACGTACGCACGCCCGTCGATCGGTTTAATTCTATTAAAAACATCTCACGCACGCGGAGACGAGACGATTAATTTTTTCAAGGCTTAATCCGTTGAGGACAACAATCTGGAGCTAATGCCGCGTGACTCACGACTCCTCCGTATGTCTTCATTTTACACGAACGCGATCATTACGAGTTACGTTAAAGGTCGCCAGACCGATGGAAAGCCGGTTTTTAGCGTCGGTTCGCGATAACGTCTGTCAAGATACACGTGTTGACATACGCAGTCATTCCCGGGATTAACTAAGGCCCGATTTTTCATTATCTAGTAGTTAAGCTTAACCTGATGTTTCACCTAATAAGCTTCATCCGTGACATCATCATAAGTGAAGCCTATTGGATAAAATATCAGGTTAAGACTAACCATAAGTTAACCAGCAGCGGGATTCTCTAAACGTCTTATCGATGATTGTCTCTATCGTTAACTAGCGACGACCAATCCTGGAAGACAATCCTGGAAGAAACCGCGATTCTCATTGGCTGCCGCTACGATAGCGACAATTGTCGATAAAACGTTTAGAGAATCCCGCAACAGATAATGAAAACCCAGGCCTATAGTGACTACGTTTACACGGACACCCTTAGGCCCAGTTCCACAACTCGTGGTTAACACTCTTAACTTAGATTCAATTTATTCCTCATCTCTTTCCAATTCTAGAATTCGAATAGCCTCGGTAGAGTTAAACTTTAAGAGTTAGCCGTGAATTGTGGAACTGGGCTTTAATCGGATTTAATAACATCCGTAGTTAGAAACTGGCCAATCACAGTCATTCTATTTTTCAGAGGAATAGCTATGATTGATCAGTTTCATAACTACGGATGTTATTAAACCCGATTAAGAGCGTCCGTGTAAATGTATATCGTTCATTTTCTGAAGAAATTGCGCAATCGACTTATCGCACGACGCGATAGTATTCTCGATAATTCTTCGCAATATCATTGTATATAAGTCGAGTGAGTGACTCATTTGACGAAGATGAAACGAGAAGCGATCGCAAAAGTGGCATTTTTTCCATCCGATATCTTCGCGAAATTTCTAAACAAAACGCGACGCTTATAACGAGAATAAATGGCGGGCTTTTGCGAGCGGATACGCAAATTTATTTGCACAGCTGGCACACATCTATCAATCGTCACGCGGTACTCGCGTTCTTGCTAGCGTTTGCCTCCTGCCGGAAAAAAGGCTCGATGTACCGTAAATTCCGTTCGGTTGTGCCTCCACACGCGTTGTTAAAGCATTAACGGGATAACACGTCGCTTATCGAGTAAACGCTCGCAGTCCGCGATGTATATCTATCTCTTCGCGGCGCGTACGCGCTTTTCCGGAGCCGAGCAAATTGCCCGCCCTGCTCGACTACCGAAATCAGATTAACGTCGATTTCCCGTTCATCGATCTTCTCCGCGTTTACTCTTTCTCTATCTATTTATCTCTCTGTTCCTCTTTACCTCCCCCTCTCTCATCCTCTCTCGACTTCTTTCGTTTCCGTTGTAAACAACAGGGTGCACGTTCTAACCGTCCGTCACGAAATTAATCACAGTTTAATTGGAAAATCTCAGCGCGCAAATACCGTCGCTCGCGGTAGGCAAATACATGGGTCGTCGAAATCGGTGGCGCAGTCACGTAATATGCGAACTGCATTGACGTCGCTCGACTATGTCGCTCGCGCTCGCAGTAGAATCGATCGACCAACACTTGAGGCGCATGAAAACAATTTCTAACGCACCTTTTCGAGTAAGTTTTTTTGAGCGCATTATATACCGAAAACAACGGTGTTGTTTAACGAACACCGCCCGATCTCTGATCCTTTCTGATGCTAAAAATTCGTGTCAGTCAATGATGAAAATGATTCGCTATTTAAGAGTGTATTACGCGTATCTTTTAACAAAATGAAAACGTTATGAAAAAATTACAGATTTTTAAATATTGTATTTATATATAAAAGTAAATAAAAAGCTTGGCGGCGATTTAGAATCTGAAAAATTATTTTAATAAAAAGTAAACATGTTTTTTTTTTAATAATTAAATAAAATGAGAAAATATTCACAAACTATAAAATTGCACAAACTATAAAAACTGTTAAATAAAAATATTAATCTTATTGAACTGCATATATTGTATATAATTTCATTTTTATATACGGAAAGTATAATTTTTCAATTTCAGTTACTTTTTGCAGAGAGATTACATACCTAATACATTCTTAAATACACGTCAGCCGTAATTATAATTAAATACTATAATTATATTGAATTCATGTACAAGAAGACTACGTTGCGTCGATTGACGCGTTCAGTATTCAAATCAACTTGATTTCATGATTACGATAATAAATTTACTTTATCTAATGTGTATAAGTATCTGAAAATATCACATTCACTTCGACTTCCCGAGCGCAGCGTCACTGCAAATATCAATTCGCTAACTCGGTGTGAAAGTCAAATGTCTCCGATGTGATATCATGGAAAGTCTCTTTCTGTCTCTCTCCCTCTTTCTCTCCGTTTGAACGGCAACTTTTTCGTCTCGAACGCAGGGAACACTCTCATCCATCATTGGTAAAATCGCTACTCCTAGACGACGTTTCCGCGTGAGAAGCGCGAAATATCCTTTTGTGCGACACGCACGCCTGTGTAACTCGCGCCGCTAGGAGCGAGATGTTACTTCACGCTCTCCTCTCTTTCTATCTCTATCTCTCTTGACGCCTTCATTAATTTCGCAGCTGCTTTGCCTAAGAATAACATTGTCGAACGAGAGCGGAATACCGACTCGAGCTCCCTCAATAGAGAATCGTTAATCTTCCATTCTCGCGAGTTCGCTTTTCCGAGTCTTCGTTATATCGGTGAAGGGGTTATCGCTGCATTCTTCCGTTTTGGATTATGGCGATGTGTCTTTTGCGTCAGCAAGATCTGTCTCCGCCAATCGATCGATGATCATCATACAAGTCTGGCAAGATTTATCTGTTGATTCGATTCTTTATTTAGAATTTACATTTCATATTTATGATTCGCCCATAATTTTTTACGTGTAGAGCGTTGAAGAAATATATGGTTTATTATTAAAAACAGACATACGACAAACTCGGCATTATAAACTCGGTATTCGCGAAATTGCCTTATTAAATTCGTATTACTGTCTACCACTTGTCATTGTATGTAACATAATAAATATTCCAATTAGATGATTGCGACATCGTATTGCAACGCAGAATAATAATTTCCAATATTCAAAATTCATGTGGATCTCGATAGATTTATTTTATTTATGTGTTAATTACGATTATTATTATGTCGTGAAGAAATATATTTCAACAATTATTGATATTGATGGACGAAAATTCTGTGTTTATTGAAATAGTAGTAACCAGAGAAACGAGAGACGACCGCCAAAGCGAATTATGAAAATTATCGGAAAATTTCTGCGACCCAAGTTCCGCGAGTGTTTTCATTATGCGCAACATTTTATCCGCCCGATATTGCAGGCACGCTGCATTAAGATCCAGCGGGTTGTGACGTGAGCGAGGTTTATTGATTCGTAGAATCCAGCGCAAAAGCCTAAATGCACAGCTACATGGTACCTGCCACATTTTGTAAACCGTTCGTATAGAAAGAACAATTTTTGCCGAAATATTTAAAAATTTAACAGGATACACACACACACACACACACACACATAGATCTGAAAATAATTTTATTAATCCATCAAAATAATTATGTAGGACGCTCAAGCTTATTACTAGAATATCAAAACTGTTTACAGCTTTACTAATCATGCTTGACTTCTGCATAATTATTTTAATGGTTCAATAAAATTATTTTCAGATCTAGCTAGATTTTTAGATACTTCATCAAAATTGTTCTTTCCGTATATGACGTTTATAAAGGTTGTTTAAATTAATTATCTCCATCTCAGTATTTTGAAAACTATTTTTGAGTATCGTATAAAAATCATGGAAAATAATTTCTACACGATACAAAACGTTTATAAAATAAATTTTGAGAATTCTTCGAGACGAAGGAAATTACACAACTAATTATGGAACACATACCTTATTATACGTCAGTCATATAGAATTTATAACTTCGATAATAAGGAAACGATTTATTAAAAATTCTTGGAACGCACGGAAATCAAGCTGACAAAGTACTTGACGTCGTTGCGCAGCTGTTGCAATAATCACGGCGATATATAATACGAACAATGCAGTAGTCCGTTCGTAGATAATATGTGCCGACACACAGCGCAATTCCTTACTTCTGAGCTGCTTTGCGTCCAACGAGATTTCGGCATCGTCGACTTGCAACTTGAAGAGAGTCTGAATTTTTGGAGGGTGCGGAGAAAGCAGTTGAGCATCGCAGAGCGAAGTTAGAGAGAAGACAGCTCGTTAAGGACCCTCTAAGGGAAAATGACAGGGTAGCCAAACGAATCCTCAGATGCCCTGTGGTTAAACGTAATTTTAACCCCTCGCGAGGAGCGTCGCTTCCTTCGACAATTTCGCTCAAGCTCATCCTCGAAATATTCTTACGCCGCCATTTCGGCAAGTACAAACGACGAAGATTTTCAATTACTTCGCGTTCTCGAAGCGCATTGAGAGACTTTATCGCGTCATTTCCCTTTCTCGCAAATATTTATTTATCGCGTATTGTCCACTCGCGCGATTTCGCCGCCGTCATCACCTCTGTTATCGATTCGCTGACATGGTGAAAAAGTGACGGCTCGGAATAGAAAGGGACAGTCAATTCTCCGGCTCGGAGAAATGCCAAACGGATGCCTCTCGAACGCAGCAGCCGATGATCAAGCGACCTACTGCCCCGTTTTCCATGCGATTTGCGAGATCCACCAAGTTCAAAGTGGTTAAAGCAAGTCGTGTGTAACAAGCATTATCGGCTGGCGCGTTAGCCGTGTAGGCATATCGCGGTATATCGAACGAAAATGAAACGCGAAATCCCTCTATACAGCAATCTAAAATTGGCGCGTCTGTGCAAGGTTGGACAAACACGATCGTAGTTGCTATTTGAAGTATGAACGCGATTAATTGGAAATAGTCTATGAATTGCTACTATTGGAATTCGTGTGTTGTATCGCGCCTTCGTTGGAATTTCCTTCGTTGGAATAGCGTCAACGCCAGCGTATCAGGTAAAATTTCATCATGAGTCGCAGCGTTATCATTTTTTTTTTCCTTCGCATTGGAATCGCGAAGAATGCTAACTCATACGCAAGCATTCGTCACGAGTCACGGGTACAAATATCAGTCTGATAACGACTCTCATCGAAGCTAACAGTTTGTCAGCGTTTGTGAGCGTGTAATACGCGTGTAATACGACAATCGCCAGTCTTCGAGATTAATTACGGAGCATTGAGACACAGACACGTGGAGTCCTAACTATATAATTGCTATGATCTTTGCATGTGTCATTGAAGAACATATTAAGGCAGCAAATGGTTGTTATACTTATTGATAAAAATAACGATATGTGCCATAAACGTTACGTTAATTGCGGCATTATCATGAGATAAGAATTTTCGTTTTATTTTGTTATTAACAAAAGTGTCAATGTCAACAAGAATACTGATAAAACATTAATTATATAATTATGTCTTACAATTATAACATCAAACAACTGTTATCCTACACGTTATGACGTAATAATTATATGTGTCTCTCTCTCTCTTTTTTCCCTTTGTGTGTTAAATAGATATCGCTATTAAAAGCTCGAGGATACATTGTTATCAGGTATTATTATATTGTTTTGAAATCTTAAAAAGACGCCGACAACGCGTTTTTGTTTATATTGCGACTATTCCATCCGCATTACACTCGAATATTCAAATAGCAATTATTCGGGCAATGACCTCCGTCATTGGCGCGTCAGCTAAAAGAGGAATGTACCTAATATGCATATCCATGTATACAACGTATTTTATATAAGGTATCCACACCATATTTCGAGAATATATTTATTTGTTGAAACGTAGTACTCGATGTGAATAAGTTTTCAATGTACTATTTGTATCTTATCTTTACCTGTTCGCAATATCTTTTGTTCATACTTGTTCATACTAATCGTACTTCAAAGAATAAAAAAAAAGAAAGATGATTAGAGACTAGTAACGTTTAATTACAAAAATAATATTTTCAATATTATCTGATACAGAATACTTTATACCCACATTCGTGTTTTTTTTCATTTGGTATCTGAAAAAATAATAACCATTTTAAAAAAAACATTAAAACAAAATTTTTTTAATATTATCTGTTATTTTTCTGCTGAGAGGTTAGGTCATTGTTACATTGTTCTTCGCGAATAATAAATTAGAAAAAAAAGAAGGGGAAATGTCGTGTAGTCATATCCTCTCGGACTAGACGGAAGTCATTAGCAGCGTCACTTAGAAAGCTACTACAAGGAGATTATTGTATAATCACTCTGAGTAGAGGAACATCTCGCGGATGAAACAGCCAATCGACGTACATCTTCACGATTGTTTCTACTTCCGGAAATAGATTCAACTTTATCAGTTGCTAAAATGTTACTACGTTGAGTGGAACGGTGTGTAGTCTTAGGAATAGATAACTTTTACGAGGCTTAAGGTTCGCGTGTAAGAACCGATCGATGATATCAGGAAATTGGGATCGCCGGCGCACGTGATGCTTAAGTCGTGTACATTGTCCTCCTCCTCGTGTACTTGCTCTGGCGGTCTATCCCTCCCCCTCGATCCCGATCCAAAGCCACGGACTGCGTAATATCGGACGCCGGTGGGCGACGTTAATCGCGATAAAGCCATTATCGCGATGACCGTCGTGCGTGCACGCGCATAAAGCGCCGCGATAAATTTCCACTTGAACGAATAATTTTCACCTCGTGCGTGGTTTCAAAAATAAGGTAAAGACTTTCGATAAAAGCGTCTTATTCACGAAAAGCTGCGTTTCGCAAACTGCCGCGATAGTCGAAATTGCGCGAATGTATAATAAAAGAGAAATTGAAAGATAAATATTAGGAGAACGATTATATTATACATATATAAGTTTGAATTTTAATGAAAACATTAAAATCTTTTGATTACTTTATTATTGTCATTAATTCCTCTAGGAATATAAAAAAATCAATTGCGAATTTGACAGATCACGAAAATATAAAGTATGCAAGCAGATAATCCACAAATGTGAAGATTTTAACATAAATCAGATGTAAATGAATTAAAACAAAGGTCCAAAAATACGAATAAATTAATGCGCTTATAAAATGGGCGCTTAAAATAATTTTGTTAGCCAAAGATATAATGAATATTTAAACTTAATTTGTTTTTTCCTGTTATTGTTACATCTTTATTTTTTGTGCTATGCTTTTACTTCGTTAAACGCTCTCAAAATTCTGCGCCAGATGCAACCCCTCCATGATGATACATGTCCGCCGCAGCATCCAGTTGCAAGGTAACCTAGCGCTTGTGCGCTTACTCCCGCCGGCACACATAACAATCTTAATTATATAACGAGCGTGTAATCGAGCACTTTCATTGTTGCCAACCGGCGGTCGACGCAGGAAGCGCCAGAAGCACGATTCTCCGATGAGCGACCATTGAACCAGCTTTTATCGGCTCGCCGATACTTCCGCGACGAGAAACTAGTCAGCCAGCCAGCCAGCCAGATGTGTGTGATTGAGGATCACACATTCGTGATTTTTCATCGCCGAACGGAAACTCCGGCCGACCTGATCCGTAGACTCGTCATTCGTTGTGTAACACAGGCAAGCCATTGCTGATTACTCGACGGCGCGTTGAACCTTCGAATCGCCCGATTATTCGCCGGTAACAGGGTTAATCCGAGATGTGATCCGCGAATGATTTAAGGATGATTGCTGGGACGCTGTTTAACGTTCGATTCGCGCGTGCGATATAAATAGATCGGTTACGAGCGGGCAGGGTCAATGCCGATAGAAATCGAAAGGATTAATCAAACTCTTGAACACTCGCACTTTCCATTGACCCCGTTCATTAATCGACAAGCGCGATCGCATTGAAATCGCCTGTTACCTTAGATGGAGAAATCGTAACAAGAAAGGTTTGCTGAGAAATGTGTATGCTCATGCATTACTTGCATGGTGAAAATTATATAGAATTAAATATAAACGTGTATCAAAATGTATAAAGATAACGTGTAGGTATTATCAAGATGTAAATCTTAATTTTTAGACAATAATAAATTTATTGAGATCCTGTAATGTGAATACAGAATAAGTAATAGTCGAAGCCTGTATAAAGGTCAAAGCTGGATCTTAGATGCTCAAATAATTTCTATGTGAATTTATATTTCCATATATCATACTACATATGTAGTTATTTGAACTGCATGCCGAATTGGTTTTTCGGGTTTAGAAACGCAATTGAACTGTATGTAATATCTGCACAAATTAAATCGACAAGTAATTTAATAATTTGATGCTCAATCAGGCTATTAGAGAGATATTGATGTGCTGAAAATTTGTAAATAAATTAATTTTTAGAATTGTTAATTTTATATAATAATTATTAGGATTTTGCAAGAAGTCGAAAGAGTTTGAGAATTACAAACTTAATCGACTCAAACGATAATTAAGCTTTCATTATCATTTCTCGTCGAGTAGATAAGAAAGGTTTATATCAATGCAATCGTGACTTGCTTTTCAATATTTTCGGCGAACATCCGCTTGCGCTCGATTTCATCATGCTTATTTTTAATTCAATAACTAGGTACATTTTTTTTTGTCAATTGAAACAAAAGAGTCCAATTAAATTCTACCGGAAAATAATGAAAACGTGTATATTTAATACAGAGCACATACTTCAATTTGATGCGAGTTGTTTTATAACAGTACCTGGAATTTTGTAGTTTCATTCGGGGAAAAATCGCCTCGTAACTTTTTACGATTTTATGATTTTATCCCGTGCAACTTTTAAAGCAGTAATATATTCTGTATCATCGTTTTGAGTTACACTGCGACGTATTCGACACTGTATTCCCGTAAAGTATCAGCGATATATTGAACGGGAACTATCTCTCTCCGCGAGGGCGTATCGAACCTTGCGATAATTACAGTCGAGCTCGGAGAACGGTTAATTAAAGTTACATCCATAGAATACGGCTAGCACGATATCCAGCTCTTCTGGAATCATCGAAACTATCGATACGGAGTCTGTCTATCTCGAAATATCGTCAAACACGAGCCACGAGCAATCCATAGCAGCGTTTCTACAGTTCTAATATTTTTCGCAAAAATACGTTGAATTCATCATGTTAAATTATACTCATTGTCAGTTTGAGTTATTTGTAATCATTTCCATAAATCGCCATTGCTTCTACTCAATATGTTATTGGTTTAACTAAAATAATGGAGTTAACAATTTATAACTTAAGAAATGTATTAAATTTGATAGATTTGTTATTATTTATCAGCATACATTAATGTGAATGTTGTTTATTCTTAATCTATGTAATTTAATCGCAGAAATAGGTTGATTTACATTTCGACAAATTAAAAATAACTTAACTCGAAGATTACCATTGCACTTTGATATTTAAGTGTACATATACTGTGCAACAATCAATTATATAACAATAATAATACTAAAGACCACATTGAGGTCGAATGTGTTGGGAAACCTGATGTCTCGATTTCGACGATCGTGGTCGATAAACTCGGTCGTTTTAATTATACCGAAATGTATTTTTGGAGGTATTACTCATTCGCCGACGATTAATATTTCGTTCTAAATCCGTCGGGCGTTTCGGGTCTTACAGTGGTAGAACGTGTTCGCATCACCCGCGCGAATTATGCGCAGAAAGCGGAGACAAATGCGCCAAAAGTAACAGTACACTCCCGGTTTTTATAGAAACGTAAATCTTATCTTGCAATAATTCCGTGACGTATGTCGCACCATTGTCGCATCGAGGTAGTCATCGTTAATCTATGAGAGATACGGAGTAATTATCTCAGTCAACGGGGGGAATTTTTACGGACGACGTGCGTCATCTTCCTTCCCTCTGCGAAGAGGAACTTCGTTCATTTCGGATAGGCTTCGCAGCAGGTTGTCCTCGAATGCGAAGGAACTTTCCACGTGGTCAGCAGAATTAATTCGCGACTAAGCTAAGCTCCGGCCTCGCTCTTTCTCCACGTGATCCAATTACGACGGAACGGGATTAGGTCTCGAGACACGTGAATCCGCATTCCCTACGTTCTCCACGTTTTCCCCAACGTCGTCCGATTAATCCGCCATTATTCTCTTGAGCTCTCATCTTTACTTCAGTCGTCTCGTCGGGCACGCCGACATTTTCGAAATCCGATTTTATCTCGAAACTTATCCTTGTAAATATTTCTCATCGACGCGATCTTGACGCGGAAAAGGTCACGCGGGTTGAGAGATCGATTGTTGGAGCTCTACTTGGCAATGGTGCCGGAGTTTTTGCTCCGAATATAAAATTAGGTGCGTTCGGTCCGGCTGCGAGCTGGGATTTCGTGGAGCAGTGGACGTAAATAGATCACCGTTAGAATGCGGCACGTCTTATTCATACTTACGTAAACAGGTCTTGAGGACGCAGCCCAGAGTCATCACGGCTGAACGAATAAGGAAGTGACCCGTGAACAAGAATTCTTCCTCTATCTTTGCGTAATATTGTAATACGTCTGTTAATACTTAACGAAATATTTAAGGTAAAGAGAGATTCCTCGTTACCTTAGAGAGTTTACAATACCAAAGTTTACATAATTTGTTAAAAAAAATGCATACGTGAGTACAACTTATGTACGTTATATTAATTAGATCTAATCTTTTAATGGCAGTATTATTTTGGAGATAAATATCAGACTTTAACCAATTTAGCTTTAGGTAGCCAATTAACTCGAAGAACATAAAACATAATTCCCAAGGTTCAGACTACTAGAAAATTATGCAGCTAGTTCGTCGCGCACGATGGATGCTTACGGGCCTCGTGTCGAACCGTGGAATTTTCATTCGCGAGAGAAAAATACGGGTGCGAAGAAATGAAAAAATGCATTTCGGACGACGGTAGTCGAGTCACGTACTTTTCTACCGTCGCGCGTACTTTTCTACCGCCATCGTCATTATTGCCGTTGTTTACCAACACTTTTCCGCGTTTTAGTGCTCCCCCGTGCACTCCTTCACCTTTACCTTTCTCGGAGGAAACTCGTACGTGCCACGGTAAAACGCTCTTGAGTACACGAATAAAACAAGTTATAGCACATGGAACGAAGCTGTTTCCGCGGGGCTGGTTACGGTATTACGCACCATTAGCGTTTCGAAAGACCGCCCTCCGAATCGACGCGATGCCCTTCCGGGTTTATGCGCGCGTATTGCCAGTAGGAAATACCAGAAATTCTTAGACTAAAATGCCGGCCAACCAGGCTCTAACCTTGGCTTGGAAATATGCGAGCTAGTTATAGTTTATAAAGGTATCGCGCCACGAAACCGCAATCGCAAATTTCCCTCGTCCTCGAATAGAACGTTTCGCAATCAAGCATTAATAGTTCGTCCAATTAGATCCGAGATATTTACGTAACGCCGGACATATTATTGGCCATCCGAGTTGTCATAATTTACAGTGATTGTGTATAAAATTGGAGAAACGTTCGAACTAGGAAAATCGACAGATTCATAAAAAAAAGAAGCGACAACGTATATTCTTCATTTGCAATAGTAATGGAAGCAGATATAGAAAATGCTCGACATCGAGGATGCAAAACTAGATTACGTGCGTTGATCTAAAAAAAAATCAGCTCGTATAATTGCGAATATTTTATATGACGCATTGACGTGAACGTCTCTTCGTTTTCTTCGTGAGCGACGAGCTTTTCGCGGTACATTTTATTAATGCGCGCCGATCTAACCCTGTAGAATTTTAATGCGAGGCTCGCGCGAGTACATAGAGACACTCGCGAAAGATCGCATTTGCAGCCGAGCACCGTCGCTACGTCGTCGGTGCAGGGTGCGTCCGTTGCATGGGAAGAAGTATCGATCGGTCTATGTCTTCGAGGCGTTTTATTTTTCTTCCTGCCGTTCTCCTTCCGGTCGCCTCTTCTTGCGCGCTCGCGCGATCTCAGACGGACAATAAGACCCTGAATCTCTGGATCTCTAATTCATCTCAAACGATCTGTGGGTATATTACTTTATTGTGCAGATAACTTACAGATGGAGATAATCACAGCGATTTTCGCAATCAGAAATATCTTTCGATCGAGATGATTAAAAAGATATGGTAAAGATCTTCACATTTAACATCGCAACATAAGGCTTCTTAATGTTTCGATGGAAGTAATCCGAGTTAGTACAATCCTCCCGAGATCGTTGGCTCGTATCCATCACAAATCTCGATCCGATGCTATCGTTGAAATATCGGTGACTTCAAAATCCTCTTCCTTGCCACATAGTTTCTCGTTCGCTCTCCTCCCATATTTCCTTATAGGAGGGAACTTTATATCCTTTTGAAGAATATTCCCAAGGAAGAATCTATCTTGCAGCATCGATTCTTTCCAACGTCGTGTAAATATTGCATTATATTAATACTTCATCCTTATGTTTCCTTTAAGAATAAAGTTGGTGTATTCGCGATTTCATGTATCACAATAGAAATGAATTGGCAATAGTTTTAGAAAATTTTCAACATTTTTATTATAATGATAATAAATTATTAATACAATCATGATGATAATATTATTGTTGTATTAATAATCCAAGTTAATTTTCCAAATTAAATAATTTCAAGTACAGAGAAAGTGATGAGTAGTCTTTGCTCACTAAGATTACGCTTTTCTCGACAAGACGAGAGATTCTTTATTTCCCAATCTTGAAATCCCGAAAGTAATCGGAATCGGTGCGCGGTCCAGCCCCGTGGCGGCGTTTGGTTCATGCTCCGTCGCAAATCCAGATCGTGAAACGTGGTCGGATATCAGTGAGATATCGCCGATGTTGAATCCTTTTTCTCTTCCCCGTTACTAGCTACTGCTCGTTCTCTAGCCTCCTCTGCAGGAACACCTCTCTCTCTCTCTCTCTCTCTCTCTTTTTCATTTCTCCTCCTACCCAGAAGGGGTAAGAGGGCGGAGGCGGCCACCGACGATCGATCACCACCTCGCTCGTTTCTTCCTTCCGCTTTTCGCAATGGAAACCGCACGAATATTCGCGGCTCCGAAAACGGCGCTTTTTGTCGAACGCACCGGCTATTCTCGGAGAGTTTTTATGAGATACTTATATGTACTTATGTGTGTGTGTGTGTGTGTGTGTGTGTGTGTGTGTGTGTGTGTGTGTGCGTGTGCGTGTGGATCTCGCGGGAAAACACACGAGTCGCTCCTCTCGAAGATGACTCCAGCTTTGTTCAGAATATAATAGGAAATAGTTATTCTACTTATTATGCGAAGCATTTAAGAAAGTTTCCTGAAAATCATTAAAATGCTTCTACTTAGAATTCATTATTGCGTTTACGTAGCCGACTCGGCTGCGGCGCGTCGAAGACTCGTTTTCGTTTCATTTTGTTTTTAATCACGTCGTGAAAGTCGATTAATTCGTATTTGTGACGTAATGATCTTTTGATAATTTCTCTCTATTTTAATAGTGTCATTCGTAGTACACAATGAACACAGATGTGACGATTAATCTCGAGAGTAACGCTATACGTGCTCTCATCGAAATCCTCATTTTTCATAATGTCAGCTTATTAAAGTAAATTAACCGGCAATGGAATATCTGAATATATTAATTATGCATTCGACAACGAAGGCAACGAAGTGAACGGCACAATATGTTCGTCCGGTCGGATATAATATCGCGATTATATTTTGCATTGGATACCATATTCGAGCGGATATAATTTACATATACGGAGGCTCTTCGTGTTGTACCTTCAATATTTAAAAAGTATATTCTATATCTCTCTCCGTCTATAATAACAAATATAATATTCCAGCTCAGCGATTGAAATTTTATGCGAGATATTATTATTATTATTTTCATTAATGAGAAAACAATCCTTCAGTGAAATCAAGATACGCATGAACAATAGAGGAGAAAAAAGGCAAAAAAATAAGATAAAAATAGAAATTTGCACAAAGTAATTACAATAAAGACAATATAATCTTCGAAAATAACAAATCAAATATACGAAACATGCAAAGTTTATGAGAAATATTAACTTTGTTGAGATTATTGTTGATCAAATGCATAATTTGTTAATCCAGTTACAATTGTATATTGTATATAATGATCGATGTAATCTTGCATGAAATTGCCCAATAATTCTTGTAAATCTCATTTTTTTTTCGACAATCTGTACATTAATTCCCAAATCATTTCATTTGATTCAGCGTTACTTATTACAATAATAATACGAATATATTAGGACAATAATACATTTCATCCGCGATTATTTTCTATCAAAACGTGATCGATTAGGCAAAAGTATTGTAAAGTTAATATATTGTAGTGTCGATTAATGAAAGTGATAAATCGTATAGTATCTGGAAACATTAAAAAGCGTTAATATGCGTAAAAATCGGAAGAAAGGCAGTTCTGCGTCGTAAACGGTGATCAGTGAGAGAAATTCTGCACACACCGTGCCCAAACTGCTCGAGGAAATCCTGTCGGCGTCTTCTCTAGCGTATCAGGATAAAAATACTGGACGGATCAAAGAGAAAAAAAAATGTTTTCGTTCACATCTTCAATATTCCGTGAACAGCATGTAGGTATCCGATAGTCACAGGATTCTCCATACAATTGTTTCTCGCGATTATCGTCGATTGATAAAAAAAAAAGGAGAGATTCTCTAGTGACATTTCAGATTATAATTAAACAACCTCATGTATGGAGAACTCATTTTACAATAATCCTTGTGAAGAGAAATTCTTTTATCTTTGAGGATTTCTGTATTTGTCGTAGACGAAGAATG
The DNA here is from genome assembly GCF_001594055.1 of Mycetomoellerius zeteki. Lineage (NCBI taxonomy): Eukaryota > Metazoa > Arthropoda > Insecta > Hymenoptera > Formicidae > Mycetomoellerius > Mycetomoellerius zeteki. The sequence continues at coordinate 414,287 of NW_017255965.1, forward strand.
AAATAAATTTAAATTCATTAATTTCTACGTGATGAAAACCGAATGAATTAAAAATGAAATTTGTTTATATTATTTCAGCAGTTTAACTGCGTTTTTAAGTCCGATAAAATTTTCGGTACGCAATTCAAAATGATTATAAATATGGTATATAGGTATGTATGTCATGTATAGCATATATATATATATATAATTTACATTGAATTATTTAAGCATCAAAAATCCAGCTTCGACCGTTATGAGAGAGTCTTTAATTCCTATTTCTTGAATTGGTTGTGTTAAAAACCGAAATGTAAAAATTATGCTAGATTTTTAATAATTAAAGAAGAGCTTACTTAAATATTACTAAACGCGTGTACGTGTATAAAAAAAGAACGTGATAAGAAAAAATTGCTCAAATATTAAAAAATTTAGATAGACACAGATCTGAAAATATTTTTAAATCATCAAAATAATTATATAGGAAGTTCAAACTTGATGAGCAATGATACAAAAAGTTTTGACATTCTAGCAATCAGTTTGTATGCACTACATAATTATTTGGATCAACAAAATTCTTCAAATACTTCAACAAAATTTATTTTTAGATTATTTATTTGTATCTAACTAAATTTTTAAATACTTCAGCAAAAGCGTTCTTTCCATATATGCCATTAGAAACAGAACTTAAATGAAAAGAACTTAAATGATTCTTTAGAATCTGAAAGATACGTAGAAGTATGGGGAATAATTTAAATAAACGTTCCTAAAACATTTTAATACTTAATAATTTTGTAGATCCGCCTCTGAGCATTCAAGAAAAATTATGCTTCTATTAAATACTAGTATACATATAACCATGAAAACTTAAGAGAAATATTTCCCTTTCTTGGAAAAACATTTATATATTATACCATTGAGGGATTTACTGGAAATTATTTTACACGCCAATCGGATTATATGCGGTTGTCGGATATCACTTAACATAAACGTTGAAGTAATCATTTCCTCGAGTGGAACGGAAATTCCAAGATAAACCGATACGAAAAAAGAGAAGGAGATAATTGGTCACTGCGATTCTTATCGAATCTTCTTTAACATTTTAAACTCTCGTTACGTAATGACGACGCGCATTTTTTTGAGACATAATCAAAACATAATAAATACTCATTGGCATTAATTATTAATAATTTAATTGTAGAGCTACATAAAATTCTCTTGACTCACGTTTATATTAAATCACGTATTACAATCGTAAATACTTTTTATATGACATTCGACACGTAGCATTTTTTGTCCAATTAAATACAATCGATCACACATTTATCATTGAGATCTTCCGACAGTTTTTATGTTGACTGCGTACAATGAAAAGTATCTCACCGGTAACCGGTAATTCCCAAGTTTCATTCTCCAGTCACGTACGATAAGCCTGCACTTTCCTCCACATGTGTATCTAACAACAGCAAAAAACGATACAATCAACGATACGTCGTAATCTTGCGCAGCGGGTAAAGAAAAATAAAGAAAAATAAAGAAAAAAGAAGCAGCGGAGAAAAAACGGAAAAACATATTACGAGTTAGAAGCTCAGTGACTGACGTGGCGCTAACAGTTGCGTGATATTTCGTTTCGAGATTCGTTTTATCGTAAAATCAACAGACTGCCTACATAGACTATCTGGAACGTAGGAAGATACTTGGAGTCGCGCCGTAATAACGCGAGATAACAGAATACGTGAATTAGCGAGGAGTTACCGTGAGGGCCACCGTGTACGGCTATTATAGATCGTTCTGCGATCGTCGAACAAATTGATCATAAAATCTCTAAACGGCGATGCAGTTTCTCCTCCTAAAAGGCGCCACGACGGAAAAAAAATGATATAAATCGCGAATCGCGCCATCCGATCGTCGCTCTCGGGCAAGTTCTGAGAATGACAACCGGCCGTATTTTCGCGGATAATGGGCTCCTTGGCTCTTTCTTCTCCCTCCTCTCTTTCTCTTCTCTTCTCGACCTCGGCTGTTTCTTTGCCATTAAGTTCCCTTACTTGATTCAAACGTTCTCTACAGACGACGAAATTATCGGCGAGCAGAAACGCGCTCGGTTTACTTCCGCATGCGTCGGCGTCGGCCATAAATTTTCGTCGAACACATCCGCTCGCCGAAATTAATTCCGCGCGAGTTTCACAATCCGGCCGATGGAAAATCCCGACATAGAAATCGCTATTTCATCCCGGAAATGGAAAAAATGTTCTCAAATCGCACCTCCGTCTTTCACGAGTCTGATTGTCGCCGATGTGTTGTTCGTCTCCGTAGCTATCAAATTCCATTCATCATTCATAATTTACTAATTTCCTTTTTAGTTTATTGCCTCATAAGGTGAAAGTATCAATTCTGAAACAAATTATAATTTGGTTTATTTCGAACTTTCTTTAAAATAAAGGAATTATTTTAGATGTAACTTTTAAAATTCGAATATCTCTCGTCGTCTTATCATAATCCTGCAATGATTTAATTCCAAAAAATGTGCGTCAATATTAGCACATTTTCTACGGCGCTGCATATCCTCGTAAAGTATATTCAACGTTTAATCAAGCTTCTCTCTTGACGTTACTGCGTATTACGATTGTTCTTATCGATCGATTGGATAATAAAACACAAATATTGACAATGAACGTGACGGAAGTTTTGTAGGACATTCGTTGGGGTTGTTTCGACGCTTCTGGCGGACAAGTGTTTGGAGAGACTTTGTGATAAGTATTATATGAAACACCATCGTCCATGGTTTATTGTCGGAACTTTTAATTTTAATCTCGCTCGCGCGAGTTGCACAAAATAAACGATAAGTCGTTACGTCGTTGCAAGTGTCGTTTTGCCTGCAACAAGATCGATCGGCAATACGGCGCCATTCGATTTGATAGCGCAAGCTATAAAATTTGCTCTTCTGTATTCAAGCGATTCACAAAGCTTGTGCGCTTATGCGTTCGATCGAAATGCATTTTATTTCTTTGCAGCGTCGTATCGTGTCGTACGACATTGCGTTTGATTAAATCGTGTTCCTTGTAGAAATGATAACGAACAAATCGTTCATTTTAAAAGTTGGCGCATAGACTTTTAAAAGTTTTACTCTGAAATCTTTCTGAACTATAAACTCTGTTTTCACATTTTTATTATAAACGACTACGAATAACTTCACTGCTACATAAATACGCGCGCACGATGACATATATTTTATCCATAGACGTAATAACTGTAATAAGAATAAACTGCGCACTTTCATAAGTTGTCACTATCGATTTAGAAAGAGTGAATCATGAATCATACCATTCTCTCTCTCTCTCTGTTTATTTTTGTAATTCTAGTTTATACATTTGGTTTTAATACCTCTTATTCTGTTGCTCAATTTTGTATTTGATTTTTTAGTGCTTGAGAAAGTTCGATTCTAATAGAGCGCTTAATAAATAATGATATCTCTCTCTTTCTCTCTCTTTAAAATATCGAGTTAAAAAAATGCTGATATGATCCAATTCTTTCTAACGGAGCACAGATGCTGATATCGGGAATTTGCAGTCTATATTATATCTATTCCGTTTACCATTTTATTTAAATTAAATTTTTATTTAATTAAAAAATGTGCAATTTCGTCTCTCTTGTAATACCATGTTTATTTTCAAATATAAAATATCGTGTTTTTAAATATATAAATATTCTTCCAATTTTTTACCTCAATTTTTTAATTAAATGCTATTATAAATTTAATGTACAAGTAAAAGTTTATCCGTCGCTTTGTTTGCATTTTAAAACAAATGTTTCTGAAAAGATCAACTCCAGAAGAATTACAATGGCGATGGGCCAAAAAGAATAACATAATACTAATTTGGCCCAGGTCCGGGTATCCAACCCGAGAGGTCCTTAGGAGAGGGGTCGGTATCTCCGGTTCCTTGGGAGGGGCAGGGTTTTACCTACACGTATTTGGGGCGCTATTTAAATGGAGGCTTATAGGGCAGGTCCGCGTTCTCGCCTTGTTATCTGGAGCAGCAGCGCCTGTGTCTGCAGAGACTGTGTCGTATTGATCTGTCGGTCCGCCTGGCACCGCGCTCGAGAAAGAGCGACGAGCGGTAGGAAGACAGGGGCAAGGGGAGAAGATGGAAGGAGGACAAGGGGGTAGCGTCCGAGAGGGGACGAGGTGCGGTTTATTATAACCCGCACAATAAAGTTCAATAAGAATCGTCTCCAGAGTAGGACGATCCACAATGGCTGTTGGAAGTCCGCATTCTCGATAAATAAGACGTCCAATAAACGTTATGAGGAAAACGCTTTCGAAGATTCCGCGGAGTGTTTTATTCCGGTATAATTTGCGGGAAAACTCACGAGTTTCCTTTGGAACGTCATGAAAATCTCTCCGAGTCATTTACGTTGTGTGTAGACTGCGGGAGATTGCATTCGGTTCATCACGAATGCAAAAAGGAAAGAAAAGATCATGGCACACAGAAAACGTCAGCAATAAGAGTAATGTGTAATGAAATGTGTGATGAAATATAAGTAATGAAAACTTCAGCAATGTAAGTAGTAAGCGAATCAGCTAATCATAGTCGAGAATATAAGGCTATAACGTAAACAGTACACTGAAAAAAAAACTGAATTTTAATAAATCATTTGTTTGAATAGCGCTAACTAAATATTTACTAGATATAAAGATATATTTATTTATACAAGAACCATTAATTTCATATAACTATCATTTTTTTTATTGAGTAAATATTTATTTACGTAAGTATAAAATGTTTAGTTGACACTATTCAAATATTTATTAAAATTTAGTACATTTTTTTCTCAGTGTAGCAAATCCAACATGTTGATTTCCTTACTACTTACATCTTACTGCAAGGTTTTTTGTGTGCCATGATCCTTACGTGTAGCTGTCGCGATGTAGATTGTGCGCAAAACTATTATAGTTCGAACGACTCATCTGCTTACGTCGAGCGTGGAAAACGAGATCAGACTCGGTGTCACGCGACTCGGATCTGACACGTGCTCGAGAGGAATGTTAGAAATTACAAGCGCAAAGTGAGGATTCACGTCCATATAAACACGTCCAAGGGTTTCTCGAACGCACAAGGGATTCTTCGCCATTTGCGGATAAAAACATTCCGACATAAATATAACTCTATAAATAAATATAGTCTTACGTCCGAAGGAAAAGTGCCGAGACTCAACCAAGTATATATGTTTCGAACTTCTTCAAGCTCGATATTTCCAAGCAGGTAATTCTTAATTGTGAATGAATAAGTAAATGTGATTCGATTATTTGTTCCTTTATTCGATTTCTTTTTGAATCTATTCGATCAGAACAACAATTTGGATTAAAAACAACCACTTTATCGACTGATCCATCTGCTCGCGAAAGTTCCATCGTCAGAGATCTGCGGAACGAACGTAGATTTCTTCCGGCGTGCTTTTAACCATCTTGACTGCAGTGATAAATGCTATGACGTGCGCACGTGACTCGTTGTATAACCCGGGCGGACGGATTACGCAACTTGATTCCGCACGGTTTCCTCCCGTTGGAATGGAGTAATCGCCGCGGCAAGAACGCGTGCCTCTCCCTCCTTATCTGACTGTAGGCCGGAGTAATCCTCAAACAGGTACGGCGAATTGACGCCCCGCACTCTCTTAACTTGACTTTGGACCTTTCTCGCTCGTGCGCGGTCGCTTAAAGCCTCATCGACGACAACGACGCTTCTTATCCGATCCGAAGGATGCAGACGTCGCTCCCGGGACGAGCGGCGACGCCCCGGGACGTCGTCGGGCGGCGAGGCGTCGTCTTGACCCAATTTGCACAGGCCGGTGTAATTAAATCAGCTCTCCCTCGCGCGCTGTCTCTTCTCTCCCACTCTCTCCGCTGTTTCTTTGGGGATCGATTAAGCGAATATATATACGCGAGCTGAGCGCGCGCACTGACGGATTTAATCCACCACACTGAATTCTGAATTCAGAGATCACTTCGTGTTACTATAATTGACTCAGGCATTTGGAATTAGGTGCGCGTTTCCAAATCAAGTGCGTAATTTGGAAAATGATTGTCACGGTTAATTCGTTTTCCTGCTTTTGAAATAATTAAGGCGAAGGAATTAAACGAATGTTATTTGAAGTGAATATTATTTAATTATTGCGTTTAACTATTTGTTTCATATTATCAATATAATAGTTTGTTATTAATTATTTAAATAATGTACAATTGCTAGTGTACATTATTTAAAAAAAGGAGATATAATTTGAAAAGATATATGTATTATTAATAAAAGTAAATATACGTTTCTCTTCAAAGATATTATTATAATAAAAGCTTTTATATATCATACTTTTGGAGTTTCTATGTACTTTTTGTAAAAGAATTTATTGTCTTTTAGAGAGAGATAAATCCAGTCAATAAATAATAATTTCAAAAATTTATATATTTTTCAGTGTGATATAATTCACATGTAAAAATATTTGATGGAATCATTCAGCATTAAATTCTCAAAGCATTTCTGAAGGTATATTTACCTTTTCTTTTTAATTAAAAATTGAGTTTCTCGTTCGATTACAAACTATAATGTCTCTCTTTTCGTTCGATTGCATCCTATACTTAACAGCAGTTATTCTATCACGTCTTAACGTCGAGACAGATAAAGAGATGTGACGTCGGGAATCACCTTGTTCATGTCATTTTTGTCGCGTTACGATACGTCACATTTCACGTGTCGCGTGGGTATCTCGCTCGAGTATGTACATCGATCGGCGTCCGACCGCGATCAAACGGCCGCATTGCGAGCGAGTAGCGGGATAATTAGCTGGAGTACGCCGCTTCTTTGTCTCGGCGCGATTGCGTGTCGACGTTGCCCCACCGCGTCGTACACACGTCGAGAATATCGAGGATCACTCCCGACTGTTTTACCGGGGAACCCCCCGCGCTCCATTGACTTCGTTCGCCGAAGGACGCTTTATCTCCGGCCCACATACCGGCACCTCTTCTGCCACGCGACCTCCATTCAGTCCGGCGTAAATACAAAGGGCGCCGGCATTCCCGAGCTCGATTGCACTCTCCCGAGAGGGAAAGAATAATTACACGGACGATAATAATATTAGCACAACTGCAGCGATGAGAATTTCGTAAAATTGGATCCGTCCTATTTTTATTTTGTTTAAAATATAATTTACTAAAAGAGATAAAAGGTATCTCTCTCAGATAGAAAGAGGGGAAGAAATAGGGAATAATGTGTGGCGCGATTTTTTTTTGCAACTGTCAAACTCGACAAACTTCGGATAAATATTGCGGGTCGAGAAATATCGCGGGAAAATCAAGGTGGCGGAAATTATGGGCACTTCGTGAGGCAGTTGGTCAGGCACGGGAGCCGCAAGGCCGTATATTTTTAACCTGAGAACCTTCCGGCAACCCTGCCGCGGGATCAATACCTACAACCACCCCCGTCTCGCCGTTATGTACTACTACTGCTGGAAATGGAGACCGCCGCTAACTTTAACCTACATATCCGCCACCTCTGGTTGAGAGCCCACCGGTGGAAACTTGCCACCGAGGCAAGTACAGGAAGGGGCCGGGGGAGAAAAAAATGCGGGTACGCGATGCAGATGCGCCGAGTAAAATCGCCCGCGAGAAACGACCCGCGAGTGCAACGAAATGTTTCTCGATAAGAAAGTTGGAAAACCCATTTCCGCTATCTTGCCCCGTCGAAATATCTCATTGCGATTCATGCACCGTTGCACGTAAAACGCAAATTACCTCCATCCCTGTAACATTTATATACCAAATGTAAGTCATATTTTCCATTAAACAATTATATTTGATTATATCAAGCTGGTAAAATATCGAAAGTATCTTTTAGTATTTCATGCATGATAAATACTATGCACTTAAGCAATTGGCTGTAATTTATATCCAGGGTAAAAATTTCCAATGTTTGTTTAATTTCGAATCATTAAATTCTTCTGTAAATAAATAATAATCGCAAAATATGTTATATTACATACAATTATATGCTTTAAGAAATAAAATCCGTAAAAGGAAAAAGTGAAAGAAGTCGGTAAAAGCAAGTATCGCATCTCAACCCTCGCATCTTTGGAGGGTCACCGGCCCGAAAGTCATGAAAACTTTTTTGCAATTTTCGTCTTTCTCTTCCTCTTTCTGTCTCTTCTTCCCTATCTCGGATCGAGCTCCATTTTCCCTCGCGACGTCGCCGCCGTGAAGGGTTGGAGGATAGAAGCCAAATGAAGACGGGCAATCGAGTTCCGAAATTCTCAGCTCGAGGTCATCGGATATACCCGGCGTTCGTGAAGGAGCCTTTGATAGACGTCCGAGAATCTCTATTTACGAGAAAAGAATGAAGAGAAAGAGAGAGAGAGAGAGAGAGAGAGAGAGAGAGGAGTAAGGGGATGAGAGGCATCGAGGAAAGAACACCTTTCGCTCTCGGTGCCATTTCGAGAAAGAGCGACTTCCGCAATTGTTGGCGGCGGCGGCTCGCGAATGGCGGATAGTCGTCTGCGCAATCTCGTCGCTTCTAAGAGCAATCCCTTTTATCACCTCTCATCCCGTTCCTTCTTCCTCGTTTGTGTCACAGGACTGTTTGCGGACGTGGGCATTTTTATACGACCAACGTCGTATGACGCGCATGTCGCTTTCGCGGCGTGCATAATTTACGCGACGAACACTCGACGACGCACATAAACAGCCTCGAATATAAACGAACGCGGCGGAACGTAAAAGAATAACGGAATTGCGAAAGCTTAATTCAGGATCGTCAACGATGGCGAAAATAAAGATAAAATGAACGTATAAAACTTGATGGTCTATATTCTATAAATAACGTTGTGTATCTGGTAATCTCTGTAAATCGGACCATAAGAAAACAAGTGCTGTTCAACAAAGCAGTTCGTGTAACGAATCAACTTTAGAATCGACTTTTTAATTAATTGCAATTATATGAGAGTTCTTCGATCTTCGTGCAGGCGTTCTTTAACTGGATCGTTTTTCACATAGCGTAACACATTAGATGCTTCGCAAAATAAACATTTTCCGTTATTATTTTATTTCTCATTTACAATATGAATCTATAATATCCCCACTGAATATGCATGTAATTTTAAACGTTTAAATCCACACACATGAGATGGATTGAGTTACGTACGATAATAAAGGGATTTAATTCCTCGTTAAACTACTCTCATTGGCTGCGTTCCTACACTTACAATTAAATCCAGTAAAAAAACTTAAAGCAAGAACCAATATTAAAGAGTCACTGAGCGCTCATTGATCAATTTTCTTTGCTGAACGCAGCCAATGAAAGTAATCGGTCTTTTGTCGATAATCACGAGTCTTCAGAGACATTATCTTTTACCCCGGATCTACAATAGAGTTCTAAGCCTTAAGCCATAAGAAATCGACGAATCATAATCGATTATTCTTCTCGAATTCGACTGTAATTGGTCAAATTCTTACGGCTTAAGGCTTAAAACACCTATTGTGGATCCGGACTTATGGACGTTTCTCGGTGTGAGGAAAATGGAGGTAAGGAACGATCCGACCGATTCTGTTTCGGTTCCCTGAGCGTGCGAGGTCGAGAAACAGCGGAGCGAGTAACCGGAAGCCGCGTTCCATTTCAATGCGCGAGCCTCACTCGTGAAAGGAACCGATAACGCTTGTCGACCAAGAGCCGGTCGAGGCGAGCCCTTTTCTAGGATAGTCTGGCGAATTCCTACGATGCGATTTCGCACTTCTCTCACACGCTAGGAACAACGAACATCTCGATCTTTGCATACAACTCGAGAGAAGGAGAGGGGCACGACCTATTGTAGGTCTCTGATAATGCGTACGAGCAGGCGCTGCTCCACGCGATAATATTCCCATTCGGTATTCGACAAACTTCGCCATTCATTTGTGAATCGGAGGGCCGTAATTAAGATTCGCAGGAATAGAATAGACATTTCGAAGTGCGTTTGCGATTGAATCGAAATTGTATGGAATTTGTCGACTATCACGTCGCTGTGATAGGAATGTCTACGAGAGAGTGCAGATATATATCTTAAATTTTTATCAAAGCAAACCTACAGTTAAATAAAGAAGACTCTTGAAGAATCCTGTATTTTCAGAAATTTTACCTGGATGCACTCATGTATCATTTTAACATTTGACGACAAGGATAAAATGCACCCTGAAATTCCTGAACGCCTTGAAGATATAACCAATATACGGTACATTTCTGACATAGTCTTTCTATTTGTGGATGTTACAGATCTTCGGACACTGACGACTTGTGACACAAGACGATAGTCCGCGCGCACTGAAAAATTGACCGTCGAGCCGTGGAGCGTCGGCAGTATCCGGCAGTTTCGTTAGCCAGGCGTATACCATCCAGAACAATCCCTCGCCCGTGGCAAGACGGCCAATCGTGCGGACGTCCTCGGTGCTATCCCAGCGCGGCCGCTACGTGCGACGACAACAGCCCAAAGATTTTCCCACCGAAGGCCAAGATGCACATCGAGGTGCAGGTGGCGCTTAACTTCGTGATATCATATCTCTACAATAAACTGCCGCGTAGACGAGTCAACATCTTCGGCGAAGAACTCGAGAAGGCGCTCAAGGACAAGTTCAAAGGCCACTGGTATCCGGAGAAGCCGTTCAAGGGCTCGGCGTTCAGGTGCCTCAAGACCGGTGATCCAGTCGACCCGGTGCTAGAGCGCGCCGCGAAAGAGAGCGGTGTGCCGATCCAGGACATCCTGGAAAATCTGCCAGCCGAGCTCGCCGTCTGGGTTGATCCTGGTGAGGTGAGCTATCGTATTGGCGAGCTGAACGCCGTGAAGATCCTCTACTCGGAGACCGGCGACCCGCATGACGAGACCTCGGCCGATCGCGAGGTCACCAAGACCTTCAATCCAGAGGCGCAGTGCTTCAGGCCGATCGAAGCTGTGAGCACGTCCTTGAGCGGTCTCAGCCTCAGTCCGAAATCAACCTCGCCGTTTTCGAGCTCCCTCGGCAGCAACGCTAGCAATGGCTCGTCCAACAACCAGCAGAATGGCCACGGATCTGGTTCCTCGTCTGCGCCCTCACCCACGCCCATCACCAGCTCCTTCAAGGGCTCGCCCAGCCCCGTACCGGCCTTCATCCCGCGTACCACCGCCCCGCTCACCTTTACCACCGCTACCTTCGCCCAGACCAAGTTCGGCAGCACCAAGCTCAAAACTAGCAGCAAACGCGCCAACAGGTTGGTACATCCGTTTGATGTTTCTTCCCGCTTTGGATTAGTCAAATAGAATTCAATTTATGGCTTAAAACTTAAAAGGTGTTGAAACTTTAAAGTAATGATCGCTTGTCTCAACTTTTTTGCTGTCACCGTAGAAATAAAATTTATTTATTTGAGATGTTCAAAGACGAATAGTTTTGATATCGGTGGAAAAATTGAATATAAATAAATCTTAATTTTTTTTCCTAATTATATGATGATTATCTTGAGTTTATGCGACGAAGATTTTATAACAAAAAATAATTATTTCTTTCCTGAATGATATAATTATTGCGATAAAGATTTGTAGTAGATAATATAGTTGCATTTTATCGGTACTCGAGGAATGTTGCATTGAAAGAACAACGATACAGAGTTACACGTATATTTACAATTTTTTACGAATAAATTGTAATTACAAATTACACAGTTTATCCAAAAACATTGCAAAAAGTAATTGTTTTTAAATGTTATGATTGTTAGCGTCTTTCGACATTACGCTTCTCGAGTTTCCTAAGTAGATAACACAATTTGTATGTGTAAAATATTCGTGGAAAGCTGCTTGCAATTTTCCCAGGTATACCTTTACGTATTTACCATCACTAGAAATTAACGTTACAGTTCCCGCGGTATAAAAAAACAAATTGAACAGTGGGATCGCTATTAGATGGATAGTTGATCGCTTCGCAACGAGATAATCGTAGAAATAGCTAAGCATGCTTGAAATTAGAGAGTAACGAAACGTGCGATCTATCGTAGAAGATCGTACATTGCCGATAGAATTTAATTATAGCGCGCGCGTTACTTTGTTTACGAAACACACACAAGCACGACAGAATAAAACGCGCGTACTAACCAGGCCGCGAGACGATCTACCATTCCCGGATCCACGCATACACGTGCATACACAGATCCATTGATGAACCGCACGGTACCGCTCGGTTTCAGGATGTCACCCACTGAGTTCTCGAACTATATAAAGCAGCGCGCAGCGATGCAGCAGCAGATTCACCATCACCACCATCATCAGCAGCAACAGCAGCATCAGTCGCAGCAGCAGCAGCAAAAAAAAAAGCAGCAACAGGCGACTGCGGCTGGTGCAGGATTACCGGTCTCCCAAAGCTCGCCGCGCAGTCGTAGCCTATCACCCGGTAGCATAGTCGCCGGCGCTGGACAGCAACATACGGACCCGAGTGCGTACTTCTTCCAACATGGCCCAGCCGCGGCCGCGGCGGCGTACCACGCGCAGTTCCCCCCTCGCAACATCTTCGACTCGTCGGCGAGCCACGGTGGCTATCTGCCGGCCGATCTCTACGCCGGCACCAAATTCCCATCATCGTACCTCGACCCGACAACCTTGGCTGGCCATCAGTTCTACGGCGGCGGCATGAATGGTACTGGCGCCGGTACTGGCGGCTCTGTAAACGGCACCACCAGCGCTGGAGCAGGTACCCAGGGCACCGGTAGCGCTGGCACCGGTAATCTTGGTCCAATCGGCTCTGCGACAACCAACGGCAACGTCAACGCTGGCGCGGCCGCCGCGGCGCAGCAGCAGGATAAGAGTGCCCTGGTCGAGGGCCTCAACAACTTCGGCCTCGGCTCGGTCGCGCCCTATCCGGCCAGCCAATATCAGCACTTGCTTGTGGCCAACTAATACCTCGCGCGTGCACATCAAATCGTCAACAAAACCGCCACTGCGTCCCGTGGCGGCGGTAACAGCGTTTTCGTTTTCGGTGCCGCTGGTCCGGTGACGGACGAAAAGGAGAGAAGGCCATCGCCTCCGAGACTCCGTCATCGAGACGTTGTCCAGAGTCTGGTTTCTTAAAGACGGACGTCCATCAGCCGAGTCAGTACCACTCTATCTCTCCTCCCCTAATCAGAATACACTGGTTATGGTTCACGATATCCACTTGTCCTCTCCCGCGATTCCTATCCAGACGCTTCTCAGAACGCTTTTTCATTCGATCTTTCCTAATCCAAGAAGAGTCCGAGATATTCTGTACATACATTATTGATAGTTATCGATGAACGGAGGAGAGATAGAGAATAAGCGAAGAAAGAAAGAGAAAGGTAGCCGCCGAACGATCAGCACCGACGACGAAAACGATCGAGATGAGGAAAGAAAGCGCGATAGAACGGAAATAAAGAAAGAGAGAGAAAGAAAGAGATGTGTATGCGTGTGGAGATGATGCCTGGTTCTGAGGTACGTCTGATTGCGAGATAACGTGTGCGTGCAGAAATGTTTTAGGCATGGAGGAGAGAAGAGGAGACGGAAGGAAGCGGCTAACGGCTAACGAGAGCGTGTATATGTGTTAAAACCCGATAAGGACTCGATTGGTGATGGCGCGAGACGCTCGTTCGAAACGGAAGCCATCGTGTGGCTACCTACGATACACATACATACACAACACACATGAACACGCTCAAAGGTATACGGCATACATGTAGCGCACCGGCGGACATTCGAACGACGCGTCGAGCGTGCATCTAGGACAGTAAAGATACACTCGACACATTATAGGAATAACATATACATACACACACATAACACAGATATACATATTATACCGATCTTCCCGTATATACATCCCGTATACATACAATACGAATCCACGCGGGCACACGTAGACCTTCACATACATAACATGCGAGCATCATCCATGCACGAGACACACGTACGTATTAACGAAACAAAAAAAAAGAAAAAGAGGAAAACCATATATACACTGACCCACACAGATATTACCAACGTGTAATAATTTATTTTTTCACTGGTATATAGTCGGAGAATTAAATAATGAATATATATCTCTGTAGAGCCTATGTATTATATTCAAGATGCACTCACTCTTCACCGGGTTCTCGCGAAACGGTAGGAACTACACACTTGTCCCCTAACTCGTGTCGAGCGAGCCGTTGGTGTCGAAAGATCCGTGGACCGATAAAAGATCGATAAGGTAAGGTGTCTTCCAAACTTTTTTTCTCCATCGATCGAGCACCGATACGAGGCGACGCGCGGCGTCGCGTCGCTTCGTTTCGTGCGAGAATCGTAGCCAGATATTACAGACAACAGCGGAAAGCTATTCAGGCACTAAATACGTAAAATACGAAGCTCTTTAAACGAGCTGAAAATCGGATCGCGGATAGCTTTCCCTGCACGGAGAAGACCTTTACGTCGAATTGAGAGATGGAAAGCAAAATCTACGGAAGACGGCCCGTTCATTCACACGAGATGAGTAAATAAAATGAGAAAGAACAATGCGATCAAGGAACGAAGGATCGATCCTTCCGCGAGTATAGTGATAATGTAGAGAAAAAGAGAAACGAGCTCGCAGTTTTATACCGTTCGGAAAACTCGTCCTCGGTACGATTTTACATTTTATTTTTATAATAAATGCAGTAGAATGTAGGAGAAAAAGAGAGCGAGAGAGAAAGTGAGAAAGAGAGAGAGAGAAAGGGAGAGAGAGTGCAGCGAGTGATGTGCAAGGAAAGGAAGAGGAGAAGTAGAAGACGAGATAGAAAAAGAGCCAGCCGGTGTGTTCGCGAAGAACGTAAGTGGCCTCGTTGCACAGGCCCCCATATTTACTCGGCTACGCCTGCAAGTTGGTCCCCGCCCGCCCGTCCGTTGCAGAAAAACCATCGGGAATCGATTTCCTTTCGAGATATTGCCTTTCGATTTGACATCCGGAGTCGATGACCCTCCGAACTGTCGGGGGAACCTCTTCGAATCGTTAAACCTCGGCAATGCGCTTCCTCGTCGCTATGCGTTTAAACTTTGAACCCGGAAATTCTTTCTAATTATTTTCCGATTGCAGCAGGCACTGCTCGCGAATCATTTATAAACAAGTACAAGTTTAAGCAGCTGATAAGATCTTCGTCGATTAATTAAGATAGATTACGTTGAATGTGAGAACACTGATTAGAATAATTAGGGACTTAACGATGATTTGTAGCGTAATCAATCCCTTTTAATAGTATCTTTTTTTTCAATCAAGCAGAATCGTCCGCAGAGCTTTACGATGTTAAGAAAAAGAGACTAGTACAAAGATAATGAGAGTCAATCAGAAGCAGGATGAACGGCGGGTGGGATAGTTCCGGGGGAGCAACGTCGTCGCTTAACGTTCACGAGGTTAATTAGGTGATTACGTAATTAAAAGGCCGCGCGTTATTGTCCTTGTCGGCGAGGCGACTCGTCCGGTTGCAAAAATCAACCTTCATTTCAATGATTAAAACAACATGATTAAAACAAGAATTAAATTTTTACGAAGCTATCTTATCTTCCGGAGTTTAAAACGAACATACTTTAATAATTTTCTAAGAGGCTTGCTTTTACGATTTAACTTTAGTCGGTACGATCGACCTAAACTGTAGGGTGTCCATCATAAAACGCAACCGAAGCTTCGCTTCGTAATGCTACGTCACTATGTACTTTTAGTATAATGCAAATGATTATCGAGATAACGCTTTACAACGAAAATTCCACTTTCGTCAGTCAGAACCGTCTTCCTTTCTCAAAAATTGCCTACAAAAGAAGATATGATTATGGGTCGCGTTTTAAAATGAACACTTCGTATATTTCAGCCGTATTGCAGCCTCAAGATCGTTCTGATTAGTCTCTAAATATTAGCTGCGCGCGATTGTTCCGGCTTCCTGTACTTGAATTAATTCGATAATATGACTTGTAATTTCCGAGATAATAATTACGTCAATCCTCGAGAGTAATGTTTGTATGAAATACGAAATTCGATACTGAAAATTTCACTAAATTTTAAATTACTGTTATTATCTCGCGATAAATCTTCCGTCTTGTCGATAGAAACCTATATTTGATCTCCGCAAATTGAACGTGACGGTCGATCCTCGCCGACGAGTATCCCGCGACTATTACACGTAACAGTAACGGCGGGGGGGGGGGCGCGCGCCAACTAGGTGCTAAAAGTATTCAAAAATGTTAATCCTGTGGCCGTGGGACAAAATGCAAGGATACAGACCCGAGGACAATCCGGAGACCACACCGGCGTCGATCCGCTTTACCGATCAACCGCGTCCGCGCGTCCTATCCTTAGATACTAATTTCTACGACTTCCTCGTAGCGCGTCAATATAGCCGTGTAAATGTCTGGCGCGTAATTTATAAGTATATATGTTTAGTCGCTCTTTCTTACGGACTTTTGTATAGGCCTTTTTGTAAATCTACTATCCTCGCACTCGGTTGGGGCTGTCGAAGTGGATCGACGCTGGACGAACCTTCTTAGAACGCGTCCGAATCGAAGGATTCGGTGCGAGGATGAGGCGAGTTCGCGATTTGTGAGATCCGCTTTAAATCTGAGATCGTATCTAAAAATAAATATTGTAAATAACGAACTTGCATCTTATTTGTGCACCGAAACTTTCGATCTCGTTAGTCGTGCATTTCAGGAAGCTGAAGAATCGTTTTTTATATATCTCGGTCCAAAGAGAAATTGTAGCTGGAAATTTAGTCAAGTTGTGTCGGCTCGAACACTCGAGGTTTGATCGGCGGGATGGTGGTCTCCGGACGGGTTGAGGGGGTGCGAAACAAGTTTTAACCGTGGAACTAACTACTAAAGTAGACGTTGAGAAGACGCTGATGAAGAACAGAACCCTTTAGTAATATCTAAACTTAATTGTAACTATTATAACGATACGTACGACTGTGGTAGCTATGCTAGTACCTGCTATTGTTAAAGAGAAAATGATATGAAGAAGGTAGAGACGATCGAAAGAACGGAAGGGATGCCGCTGGAAAAATCGAACTATAGCATAGTGCTTCAGTGCGTGTAAACATTTGTTCACACGATTTGGTTTCTACGAGTTTCTCTTTGTCATATGTAGCCGCAAACATCTCTATTTAACCCTCTAGGAGTGAATGTTTTTTGCGTTAACATTTATTTTAAATTGAATTCGGGATCTACATAGATTAGTTTACACTTAAGGATCTTTTGACTGTACAATATTAATTAAAAGTATCAGCCAAAAAAGTCCATATCAATCAAAAAGTTTTATCGTAAATTCGTCCTAAAATCAACAAAAAATAAAACAAATTTGGCTTTTAATGGCTTATGGAGTGCAATTACGATATTTTACTGCAGTTTTAGATAAATAACTTTTAAATGAGTAAATGGATCCAAATAAGCTTGCATATTTATTAAAATTTTATTAGCATATAAAAATTTGATTTAATTCGTAATGTTTTCCTATCGTAGTTAAATAACGCGATTTTATATAAGGATTAAGGAGAACAAAAAATAATAACTTTTAAAGAATATGTGTCACAACTTTTGTGTTGTGACACATAGATCCTTAAGAACTGAAAATGCAAATATGGTATATGTAGCATTAAACACTGAAGTTATAAAATTTCTAATCGTCAAACAAGGCTATAATATGCATATCAAAAGATTCTTTGTTCATAAGAAACATTTTAGCAATAAATTTTTTTTAATGACAAGTCAATGGGCGCTTCTAGAGGGTTAATATTTTACTTTGTTAATTTCAATAATTTCATCACCAAACTTGATTGCTTTTTCAAACTCCCAAAAAAATATTTATTTTATGATTGATTTAAAAAAATTAAAATATTAAAAATTCTATAATATATTAATTTTATAATAGACTTGTAAAGTTTATCCTTTTTGTATGTAAATGTTAACTTATTTTTTTTTTTATGATACGCACTCGAGTCATTGTGCATCGAGACAAAAGTTTCGCACCGCGTTCTGTCAGTGAGCCTCGCAAACGATCCAAAGTCTATCTTACGACATCTTGTTTTTTTCGCGTCGACGTGCAAGGCCCTTCGTTTCCGTCGCCCCACACCAGATTATATCGTGATATACTCGACAAAAACACAAACATAAAAAAAATAAACGATGTTTATTTTAATTTTTCTAATCGTTCGCGCATGATTGGCTTCAAATAGCACGAACGATCTTTCACACCTCGTGGTAGCGAAAATCAGATCGGAAATCCGTCGGTCGTGTTCTTCATGTCGCAATCCGAAAGTAACATCTCACACGCGAGAGGAAATCTCGGACGGGCGCACGAGAGTCTCTTTCTCTGTGAGATCGCGAAAGTTTCGACAGTCCGCGGTCGCACCTCGCTGACAGTTCAGGCAGCTGGACGTAGGACAACGACGACGACGGTTGAAGTTGAGGAGGCGATGAAAGGAAGTCGGTGGGTAAAAACTTTCGAAATCATTGCGACCGCGGAAACTTTGCAGACTTTAAACGGGTTTCGTCCGGACTTTCGAATGGCACTCGAATGCGAATAACGCGATCGGCCGGCCGGCCGGCGGCGTTTATGAAAGCCGACAACTTACAGCCAGGTACGCGATCCGAAAGTTTCACGCTCTGAAGAATTCCACGGATGTTATACTCGGGGGCGACGGAAAGGGCGGAAGGAGAAGACGGAGCGCAAAATGCGAAACGGGGGAGGGTAGAGATGGTGAGAGAAAGAGAAATAGAGCGGAAAAGAACGGCAACTCAATGCAATAAGTCGCGAATCAAATGGATCTCGGCTTGAGACGAGAGGCTCAGATTAGCGAAGAATCAAACACGATGTATACTCTTTAAAACAAACAAACAAAAGTGAAAAGACGAGAAATAAAGGGGAATACGAAACTAAGAGGCGCGCGCGCGTAAAGTGCGCAACGGGGCGCGAATAGGGTGGCGCGAATCAACGTGAGAGAGAAAGAGAAAGAGAGAGAGAGGGTGGGAGAGAAAGAGAAGTTAAGTGAATCTAATTAATACTGATAGAGCATACACATTGAGATACACAAAAACATATAGTATTATACGTTTTACGATACAATTGTAATGAACACTTTGTAAGCAAAGGAAAAAAAAAAGTTACGCATAGTTTTCCATACCCCGTAATGAATGTAATTCGTTGAGAGGGAAAGTTCAGACAAACAAATATACATAAGTACACACGGTCCACGAACTCACACATAGACGGACGGTCAAAAGGAATTACATGCGTACAAGCGCGCGCATACATATACACACACGTTCGAAGTCACTCGGGTACACATAAGAATTAATAAGACAAAAAAGAAGTCAGTAATCTGTCTTTAAAGTATCATGTGTCTATAAACTATAGCGATTGATATTGTCTCTTAAATAAATGGCAAAAAAATACAAATAACCGTGGTAACGTCGTGTAAGGTAGCGATAAACAAACACTCTGCAATATAATGACATAATATATATTCTTACATTTATAATGGCGGAACATATGAGGGATATATATGTGACGAGAGCGACTCTGCGGGAAGCCCGAAAGATCGTAAAATGCGTGTCGAGGAGTATCGAAGGACGCCATCGCGAGAGAATTGAATCGGTCTCCTTCCCTCGGAATCATCCTGAACGAAAGAGAGAAGAAACAAAATGGCGTGTTTTGATACTGCCGAATGCGCACGGAGATGTCACACGGATATACACGAAACACACACACATGGACATACAAAGTACATGGACATACAAAGAGAGATCCAAAAAAAAAGAAACTATCGATTATTCTACCAAGTAAAAATGAATTAACCAGAGGATGATAATTAGATTTGTAATTAATTACATATATATTTTTCAATACTTTAACTACTTGCTGAATGTAAACTATATACATATAATTATATATATTATATACATATATTATATATATATATTATATATACATACACACCTCTAATGTGCGCGATGCCGCGCGTGAAAAGTGAAGAAGGGTGCGGCGATGAAAGCAGCCTCACGGAAAATCTCTGAAAGAACGCTGAGGGAGAAAATTAAAAGGATAAAATCTAAGGAGGATTGCCTGAAAAATTTCTGGGATGGAGAATTTATTGATTAAAATAATAGTCCTCCGATTTTTTCAGTGTCTTCCGGAAGACTTTCGGCGGCGTCTTTCATCGGCGTAATCGCTCGCTTCCGGCTCGACTGCGGCTCGAGAGGAAAAGGAGCGAAAACGTAAACATCCGGGGGAAGAAAGGGAGAACCGCGAAAGGTTGTCTTTCGTCGCGTCGGATCACGTCGAGCGGAAACGAGCGACGGGTACCCTTCTTCGATCGCTCCCCTTGGGGAGGCGAAAGAGTTTCTGCGAGATCTTTTTGTACCCCACCCAAGTTATACTCTCGGTGTCGAAAAAAAAAAAACTACGTTACACTACGTGTAAGTGCATCCTAAATGTAACTGTTAATTGCCCCTACTCCAAACCCCCCCCAACCCATGCCATTTGTAGAGAGAAGAAATCGCGAGTGTGGGGGAGAGAGAGAGAAAGAAAGAAAAAGATGCATGTAAGACGGAACGATTGGCTGTGTGAATTAATTATATGGTAGTGCGTGCATGTATATGTGGGAGTGTGAAGAGACACGTCCGTTCGCCTTAGTTACTTTTTTCCTGGGTGCAAAATGGGAAAAATGAAGATTCTTTCAAATGATTTTTGCACGCCTATGATTGTTATGTAAATCGTATACTTACGATTATTACTATTACGATTATGATTATTATCTCCACCCCTTAGATGACAAAGAAAGAGAGACAGACACACTGCGCGCCTATATATATCTGTATATAGGTCTTTTCTCACCTCACCTTATTTCTTTTCTTTTTTCTTTATCAGTTAATTTTTCTTTCTCTGTTTTTATATACATATATATATGTATACACACACACACATATATATATATACAGGGTAGCCCACGTAAAGTGTTACAAGCTAATAACTCTAAAAATATTTGTCTTATCAAAAAGTTGTTCATGAGAAAGTTTCATATATTCGAGGGGCCTTTCTAACTACGTAAACAAAATTCTATCCCCGTCCCTCCTTGAAGAGGGGCGAGGAGTAACTTCAAAGTTTCAAATGGAACCTCCTGTAAAATGTTACATATTTGGATTCTACGGGAAAAAACAAGTAAACTTTAATGTAGAGTGCATTGAAATTAATGATAAATTAAATAAGACTCATAGTTTTTCTTATTTTATTATGTTTTTTTTATTTTATTAACTATCGAACTGTTGACCATTAACATCTAAACACTTATTAATTTTTACAAAACTTTGCCTAACTCTAAACAACATTTCTGGATTCACCTTAGTAAATGTTGCTTCATCAGAAAAAAGAATATTTTGCAAAACTGAATCATTTATCATGGCATCACGCATCCATCGTAAAATATTACACGACGTTCATAATCAGTTTCCAAAAATTCCTGAATCAAAATCAAACGATACGGATGAAATTTTTGTTTTTTCAAAATCCGCTGTATTGAAGACCACCCCTCTTCAAGGGAGGACGGGGGTGGATTTTTGTTTACGTAGTTAAAAAGGCCCCTCGAATATATAAAACTTTCTCATGAACAACTTTTTGATAGAACAAATATTTTTAGAGTTATTAGCTTGTAACACTTTACGTGGGCCATCCTGTATATATGTATGTATTAGAGATGTATTTTCTGTTGGCTCGTTAGATTTTGTTCCTTTATTTTTATACGAAGACGCAACATCGACGACGACGCGTCGTTGATTTTTACCTATAAATATATATACATATACATATGAATATTATAATTGTAGCTCGCTTATAAGATTATCGTTCAACCCTTCTTTTGATATAGTTTGTTATTGTTGTTTTTGTATGATATTTGATTATATATACCGGCGCGCCCGTGTCGCGCGTCAGAAATAATATATATAAATATATACTACCATATTATATATATAATATATATTTTTGTTAATAATACAGTGGTTTGATAACTACATTAGCCTGTTAATGATGAATTTGTTTCTCTGTTTCTTACGGCCCGTGAATATATATAGATAGACACACGTGCATATACATAGATATATATATTATACATATATACATACCTATATATATATATAAATATCGATTATATATATATATACATATACCGCTACATTATATTTTGTTTAACAGTGTGACGAAGCGACAATGAAGCGTTTCTTGAAATTTGTCGAGCGACTTTACAAGGGGCTCCGACACGAAATATTGAATATCGAAACTCGCGTGTAATATAACTTATAATATCATTTTGTAAATTATTTTTTGTATTTTTATATATATATACATATATAAATAACGAAAGCATACAAAAGAGAGTCGCGGAACAGTGTTATGCGCACGGCGAGAAATCAAGAAAGTTGTGTGTGTGTGTGTGTGTGTGTGT
>NW_017255965.1:436778-470002 GCF_001594055.1 Mycetomoellerius zeteki
GAGAGAGAGAGAGAGAGAGAGAGAGAGAGAAAGATCGAGTAAGAGGGAGGGAGAGAAAGGGAACGAGAGAATGTGACAGAAACGAGAGAGAGAGAAAGAGCGTTTGTGATGAAAGGAAGAGAACAAAAAACAAAAAAAAACCGCGTGACGCATTAATTAACACTGACGATACTTAATCAGTCGCTGACAGTCCTTTCGTTGATCGAGAGCGGCGCCAAGAAGATTATTATCCGAACGACTATGAGATCGCATACGGCGCGTATGCAACGTTTGTAAAAAATTACACAAGTACACACATGTGCATACACACAGACACACGGCGTAAAGTTTAATTTAATACGACACGCCAATCCCGAAGATTGCGATTTGTTCCCGATTATTTGTACCTCTCTGTATGTATTTTGCAGCTTGTCAGTGCTTTTTGTTCATTATTACATTTTATCTTATAAATAATTAATTCACCGTCTTTTTGTACCAATTTACTCTTTACGTGTCGTCGGAATGCGAGCTTTAACTGTTGATTCAGTCTACCGGATATAGTGCAACGCAACTCCGAAGAGAAGCGCGGCTACGGCCCGCCGATCTCGGCCGATCGCTCGCGATCATTGGTGACCTCGCAAGCAACTTAGTCATATAATAGCGTATCACAAATATTATTTTTCTTAAATATCAAGCAGACACGATCAGACAGCGAATAACTGAGAAAGTTACGTGCTAGATTTCTAATTACCTTCGACCGCGGCCTTAATTGATTTAACCCTTTCCATACTCTGGCTAACATTATACGTCCTTATGATATTATCATGTCCTTATCACCCGCATCATATGATGTATATGTGTATCACGAACGCATACAACTCTACATATTACTAATTTATTTTCTAACGTAATATGTTATTAAATAAATAAAATACGAAATCAAACACGAGTTGGAAGGGGTTGTTAGCGTCTATAGAGAATGCTGCGATATTTTTCGCTATAAACGATAATAAAAAAGAAGCCAGAATACGATATGACTTTTGGTGCATATAATTTTAATTAGTAAAATATTTAGCCGCGTCGAGAATTGGCACGTCCCCAAAAGACAATGCTCCATATGTGCACAATTACGCGGTCGGGGGTTGAATTTCGTATACATGGAGAAAGATTTATCGTCCTTTGCCGGTCGGGACACGGAGCGCCTCGCGCGGGATTATCCCTGCGACGTATAAGATGCTATCGGTCTTATGTAAATTAACCGCCATTCAAGCCGCAATGGAGTCTGAGTAATTATGACAGATAATTGCCTCGTATCTCATAACGAAATAACCCCCTAATCGATTCTGTATTCCCCCGCGAGCGAGCGCCTATCGCGATTCTCGCTTTGAACCTCGGCCGATAGCGTGATACATTGCCGCGCGATTCTCCCGATAAAACCCCGCGCGACCGGCGGGATAAATCTGTCCGCTGAAATATAATAATCAAAAAGCGCACGCGGCGATTCGCGTGTCGTCATTTCGCTGTAATTCGCCTCCATCCTTGAGTCGGCTTTTAGTAAGCTGCTTGGAAGAGATCCGTCGAGAAGTTTCAAGAAATTTCGTTTCACGCATGGGAGAGGAGAGAGCCAGAGGAAGCAGCGAGATCTTTGATTCTCGCGTTTGAGCGTGCGTGTCTGTGTGCGAGCGAAAGAATGAGAAACAGAGAGAAAGAACTAGTGAGAAAATGTATGTATGAGAGGGAGAGAGAGAGAAAAGTGTATATTTTTCGTGAACGTTCTTTCTTAGTTTTCTCATGCAAGCACGGTGGATGAGGGTGGTTGCCGATCGATTCGATTGTCCTGGATCGAAACCGTCATTGATCGATCTCTCATCGTCCTTCGATGTCACCGTCGCTGGCCGAGCGAATCTCTCGAAGTCTCCCGCAAGACTTTCTTTAGTTAATGATTCCATTGACAAGATCGTCGAATGTACAGGAAACCGGGCGGTGTATATCACGATTTCCTTCGAAAACGAGACTGGAGATCTCCGCTAGAAGGGAGGCTATTTGCACTTCTGATTGGCCTTTAATTAGACACTTTAACTAATCAGGACTGAAAATACGTAATGCGCCAAGAGCGTAACGAAGTGGGCTTATTTAGTAATAGTCTAAAATTTGTATGATAAAATTCTTAATTATTAAATAAATTAGAAACATACGATAAGTCCTTAAGACTCGAGGCCGAGATACAAATATCAAACGGCTAAATGGACCAATCGGTTGAACATCGAGGGATCAAGAGAAAACGAAAAGAGATCGAGGGCGATCTAAGGACGAGATCCAGGACGATGATCGACGGTGAGATGAAGGGCAGGGCGCCTGGTATTAGTACACATTAGTTTCTTGGATAGAGGGGGCGCCCAATTAGTTGTTGGAATTTTATAGTCTAGGTAATAATTCTCGATATAGTTCAATGTTGTCGAATTTTCTATTAGTTGAGCGTGACGAGGAGAATAGAGTACAGAGGAAAGCCAGGGGGGAATTCATCCAACGGCAATTATTGTAATTGCGACGAATTAACTATTTATACGATTGTTCAGAAGATATATTCTAGATATTTCTCCATGTGTGAATAAAATGTTTTATATATATAATTATATATATATATATATGTGTGTTAAACGGGCTTAATTCGGCTGGAAGTGCAAAACGTTTTCACTTGTATGCGGGAATGCAGCGTTCGTAGAATTCCAATGGAAATTCAATATCGAAACTGGTAATCGGAACTCACTGAAACATCAGGACGATTTAGGACGAGGGCACTTCGCCCTGAAAGTCACGATATTATTCGTTTTGTACCGGCGATGAAATTTTCCTGGGAATATGAAACTTTGCGATTTTACAGCTCGCGTTAAACATTAATTATTGAAATGGTAATATCGTGCTCGCTGAAACCGCCGCCGCCGGTAGATCGATAAACCGTTAGTGCGGATGTGCACGTCGCTTCGCTCATTCCGTTCGCTCATTTTAGCGTGCGCTTAACGTGAGCTTACGCCCGACCGTAAATTTCGACGCGGTAATTACCCGGTGTTCTTCCGTCGAAACGGACGCGTTTTAATTGATTTACACGGAAATCAACGCGCGAGTGCAATCGCTTCCTCTTCAGCGATGTATACGATCGTCGCAAAAGGAAGTAATCGTGGTCGCGTAAGGAATTACACGCTTACGTTACGTTACGATAGAGATATATAAATCAGGATCTTTGAGCAAAACATATTAAATAATGTTGGCTAATAGAAATATATATATGTACATTCGCGGCCCACGGACGGATTTTTCGCAAATATTGCATGGCTAATAAGAATACTTATAATGACATTAAAATTTGATAACGATATTATAGATGCGTTCCACTTTTCTCATTAGTGGCGTGTTATATGTGTTACAATTAATTCAGAAATCTTTATAAATTTTAATAGTGTATTAAGGGAGATTTTTGAAATCCCTTTTCTGAAGCTTTTTCTGAAAAAAAAAAGTAAAAAGAAAAGATCACGTTCCAACAGGAATATTTTGCATGAGACTCTTGTTTCAAACGGGCAGTTCTCGTACGAATGTATTTCCAATATCGGATTACGGCAATTCGGGATTTTTTATATCCAACGAAGTTCAGTAGATTCAGGCTTTCCTCGATCCTCGACTCGCCCTCGTCACCGATGTGTGGTTAGTCACGACGATTTCGAGTTACTAATAGCGTCTGTGCGGAGTGTTGAAGTACCGGATACTTCCGGCAACTGTCCAGTAGTGGATTCTCACCTACAAACTACATAGAATCAACATCCCTCGGCGGAGCTGGACGAACGGACTGTTTCCGGTTTACAACTTCGAGCTTGGAAAGCGAGATCCGACAAGTCTCTAATTTCCATTGATAAATTATTCCGGTAAAAACGACATAAATGGATGAAACCGTCGTTTCGCTCTACGATTTTCCTTGCACACGATTACGTAATAGAAATGAATAAATAAAGCTGTTTTGGGTGACAATATTGATCCATGCCGAGAAACGGTGAAACCTTTCGCTCAACTCCAACGACGTTTTCTCGAGAAAACTTTCAAAGCAAGTTCGTTATTCCTCCCATCGCCCACCGTCATCGCAGGAGGCGAAAGAGATTCTACAAAGTTTTCTCTCCGAAAGTTTTCCGATGGGGACGATGGGGTGCATTGCGAATGGCCGATCGGTAAATAGGGAAACGACGTAGAGAGGCGCGTCTTAGCAGGGTCGCTGTCTACGACGTGCGAGCGGTAGACGAGAACTTTATCTATATATTTGCCACGATATTTAATATGTGAATGAGTATATCTATTGAATATATAACATTGACATATAATATAGATATATATATATATTATGAGAAAGCGAGAAAGAAAGCAAAAAAGAGAGTGAAAGAAAGAGAGATAGAATGCGAGAGAAAGAGCGAACGCAAAAGAATGTATGGTAATATCATAAAATTATTATTCTCTTTGTTACTTCTTTATAATTAAAACAATAAAAAAGCTACTGAATAAAAAGACGCTGTGCACGTTGTTATTTAAGCCGGATGTGGACGGCGGTGTTCTCTTCTGCGTGTCTATCGGTGTGTAAACTGTAGCGCTACGTTCCTCCTTTCCGATTTCCTCGAGTCATTATTATTGAGCTATTTGTCGTGTTGTATAATTCAATTGACAGCGGAATGTCGGAGTTATCCTTAAAAAATGAATAAGCAGTCACTTAGATTAGCGATGGTCAGATAATATTTATAGAGTAATGCTAGTCATGGATGCGCTTATCTGTTAATTTCCGTTTGTTATCGGTACTTTACTACTTTATATCGAATATATAATCTTTTTGTAACTCTCTCTCTTGATGATAATAATGAAGATGATAATCGTGTTCTTTAAATTAGAACGCGATAAATTCACAAGGCAACAGATTTTTTTAAGCCGTTTCTTCGAAATGTTCTTTTTCGTGCGTATGTTTCAATGAGTGATATACAAAGAATTCTGAGAAATAATTTAAGATCATCAATTTTTAATATAATTTTTATTCTTTCTAATAATGTTTTATAAATGATATTTTTAATATTGTATTAAACTGATCTTTTAATTTAATTACATCAGCAATTAATTTATTATTAACGTCAGAATGCATTATATATTTTTAAAGACTTAATACTTATTTAATAAGAAAACTTATTATAATACTTACTTGATTTTTGTAGATTGGATCGCGCGATATTAACGCGATTTTCGATGACTCGACGAACCCACGTTTCCGAGCAAATGATAGCATAATGCTCTTTGGATATCATTTAATTCCAATCCTATTTTTATTTCATAAAAATATGTACATAATGACGAGAATGCTTCGTGACCGAAGTAGTTGTTAATCCTCTAATTTATTCTCCAATGTAGTATTTGTTCAGCTCTTTGTGATTACGCTCGATGTTTTCATATGCAAAGATTAAGGGCGATTAGGCTATTTGAAAAAAAAACATAGATAAGGGAACACGAAAGGGTATGATTGAACGGAGGAACAAAAATCGAGCTAACAAAAAAGGAACCAGTATTTCGTACATACATATTTCCTCGTTATCTAAAAGTAAAGATGAAATGGAGGAATAATTAAGTATCAACGGCTAAGGAAACGCGTTTTTCATCCTTCCTACTCTTGCGTATGTTTATATACCTCTTGAAACTTAATTATGTGCGGTGTAATTGCGCCAGTGGAATGCATGAGAAGTGAGAGAGGACAAAATTAAACGAGTTATATTTTTCACTCGGAGAGGAAACGGCGAGAAGAAGAGAACCGCTAAACGAAAGTGATCGTTTATTTAGAACGGTGGGTTGAGAATGTGAGTGTAACGATGCATTTCGCGGCATATTGCACATATATATATATACACACACACACACATATATATATATAGATATGGGAATGTGCTGGAAAATCTATTTTGCGTCGTTCTAGAAAGATCCACGTATTACGATGTTAAAAACATATTGGATTTTATATTCTAAAGTAACGCTAAGGAACGTATACTTTTTGCGCCGTAGGGCGTGTACCTACCATTAGATATATGTGAGGGCAAACATGTGAGTATATGAATATGCATGTAAAACCTTCGGCATTATTAAAAAGTCGAATCCATCGAATCTCTCTCAGTTGATACGGAAAAATAAAAGTAAAGAAAATTGCCATAAATATTTTTCATGGAAATTGAAAGTCTGTTACTTCCTTATTGACAATGTGACAAAAAGCTTGTAAGCCACTCGTTTAACCGTCAGTTGAATAAATCATCCAAGGAATTACGTTATCAAATCGCGCAATTTTTCATAATTCATAATATATACCAGAAACTAATATTAAAAGAACTTAAGTACAGGATTATGCTCTAAAGAGATAAACATTTTCTATACACATGATATTAATCCGATGCAATTTAGAGAAGCTATTTTGAGAACTCGACAGATCGGTCGCGCGATTTTCGTGATTAGCACATACGACCGTTGTTCTACCGCTGCAAGAGAGATGTGTGGTCCTTGTATAATATTCGTACCATGTCTGTGTTTTGTGTCTACCTACGTACTCATATCTATCTGCCTACCCGCCTGTATATCAATCTCGCACACTTGCATACCAATGTTGTGTCGTTACGAAATCAAAATATATAAATCAACCGGACAAGTCGGCTGAAGAGAGAACGGCAAGTAGCTCCGATTGAACTTCGCAGATTCGCGAGACGTAAAACGATCTTACGACTTGCGCGATATCGATTTACATGGGATTAATCCGCAGGATTGGAGATTTATATTACAATGAGAAAAAAAATTTGAGAAATGTTCTATAGGCAATAGACGACAATTAAATGAAACTGCATATCGTAATGCTTTATGTAATTTATTATGAATATGTATTATGAAATTATTCAGAATGGATTCCGACCGGAATTATTCAATTATTCTCTAAATTTCTATTATATTTTCTAGAGAAAACGGAATAATTCCGATCGGAATCCATTCCGACTTGTTCCATGATAGCTGCTCTGATATCGTTTATTCTATTCGGGATTTCAATCCATAAATGTCCGCGCAAAAAAAAATTATCTTCTATACATAGTTTATCGAGTCTGATTACTTTTTTCATGTGAATTATTAAAAGAAAAACAGCTCTCTGTGATACTTGTGTCCATTCTCTCTTCAGTCGAACGATAGTGTCGTATTTGGAGTTCCTGATCAAACAGCATCTATCTCAGCGCTTTTTAATCCTCAGGATGTATCTTCTAGCTACATAACGAGATATATGCGTCTCTGTGTAGACAAAATGACAGAATACAAAGTGCATGTACGATACACACGCACGCACAGACACAAGCACACTCTCACACGATGGAAAGCAGTAGAAAATGGGGCAGAAGCCAGAAGAGCGAAATAGAGAGAGATTATACATATACTATAATAGAGGCCGTGGAGCTGGACACGGCAGCTAGATACTTTTTTCACGGATTTTAATAGTTGTACGATATTCGTGCGTAGCTCATAAGTATTATTATCTTTAAGTATATCGTAAGGTACATTAAAATAAACAGATGAATATATACGCGTATATTCTATCGGGGGACGTAGATGTTTAGCGATAATTTCCTAGCAAGAATTTTCACGTATTCTTGTAAGGCGACAATGTATACACGACAAAGAGAAAGGAAAGAAATGAAGGACGTATCTTAGTTTCCCAATAAAGCGGCTCTCTCTATGGTACGAAAAAGCTCGCACCATAGAAATCACTTCAGGTCTGCACTACGATAGCGATAAAATGATCAAACGACGACAAAGTTCGAAGTCCGGAAGACTCTAAGTGCCAAAGAACGCCAAGGGCGATTTAAGTGTAAGAGAAATTTTCTCAAGTAACATCAAAAGTACATTGACGACCGACCGAAAGCAACTATTCATCGTTTCCGAAATTTTTACCATTTGGATTTCCTTATGCGCGCATACGTGTGGCCGTATGTGTATGTGTTTCACATCCTCTTTTATATCGTATTTATGCTAATATCATTTCCGCATGAATAACTTGACCCGAAGTTTGTAACTTCGGAGTTCTCATGAAAGGGTCTCTACGATAAAATACTTTCTGAATAATCTCCGAGAATAACATTCGAATGGAGTGACCGAGAATCGCAAATTTGTTTTCCATGGATATTTTTCATTCTTTGTCTTTTTTTGATAATTTTTTAGCACGACATACATTATGAGGTTTGAACGTCGTTTCGCTGACATGGTTATAGTTAGTCGTGATAAATTAATTAATAATGTGTATATTCCGTGCTCCGTACGATTATTGTAATTAATCACTGTATCAATCGCAACTGATAAGTGCGTCCAGGCGTATTATCCGAATAGTGAACTATTGGTAACGAATCTGGTTTCATCGGAAGGGTGAAATAGATCTTCTTCTCCGAGAGTATGAAGACGCGAGCGTGCAAATACCCTCGACGTTAATTATCCAGCCTTCTGTGATGTTCGTGTGTCCTTGCGAATGTAGCAACATCACGCCAGAGCGGACGTTCCAAAGAGGCGAGGCTTGTCTCGCTCGTGGTGAAAACCAGAGAGAGAGAAGACGTTAATTAGTATCGTGATAGTTGACGCTGTTGCGTCACTTCATTTATATCTTCGCCTGAGAGACAAAGAAAATGAATGTGAAAACGAAATGAAGTTCAAAAGTTCAATATTTGTTGAACAGATCACGATAATATCGATTGCAATAAATCGTAAATATTTTGCAGTTTATTTTATGTAAGTTTTATACTTTATTTACAACCTAGTGTTACACTGTCCACATTAATATAAATTTTCAAATAGTTTTCTTAAAATAGTATTTTTTTATTTATACTCTATTATCATTTGCAAACTTTTAAGATCTTCAAACATATTGTTGAGAGGAAATTAATCATTTTATCGAATGAAAAAGTATCAGAATCTATACCGTTCGAATAATTATTTGTAGAAAATTACAGCAACTAAAATAATTTGTCGACTTATTGTTAGTTTAAAATTTAAGATCTCATATTTGTTCGAATTGCATGGCGTTAGATTGTCAGTATTACTATTTAAATATCATGCGCAAATGTAGCAAGAATACCTTATGTAAATAAGTTTCAAGCGGCTTTAGACGTAGCATTAAGTAAACGATCCGTATATACATCATCATATATTACGCGATCACGCCAGAGAAATATCTTGGCGATTCTGCGATTCTATCATCTCGTTTCAGCATAATCCATAGCGCCAGCTCGTTATTATAGATACGACGGGTGAATTGAATTGAAAGATTGATCGAACTTTTATAGTTATGGTCTCTGCAACTAACTTCCGCGCTCACTTCATCTTTCTCCATTAATTGTTGCCGAGAAACAATTTATTTTCTCATTCCAACAATACGCTTTCTCTGAAGGAAAATGCAAACTCCTGCGTTTGATCTCGCAAGTTCGCCCTTCGATTCCATTCACTCGTCGTTCCTGAATCATCCGATTGTTTCCCCGCAAAGCGTGCCGCGGCTGGTGCATTCCATGTCGGATTGGCTTGTTGCAAGCCGTAAATAATCCGCCATCGAACGGAGAATTAAGAGACCCTACGGCGGTCCGATACGGCGCGAAATGATCCCGGCGAGAGAAAATTATATAAAGAGAACAACTGACGCGAAAAAATCGATATCGCTCTTCAATCAGAGCCATATTCTAGTATGTTAGCCATATGAGTTACTTCACTCGTCCTTCGACCAGGTTCCCGATTCACCTGTAGGACGTGTAAATAGCGCACCTGTAGGATATGTAAACGCAGGTTTTGCAAGCTCCTC
This sequence comes from Mycetomoellerius zeteki, assembly GCF_001594055.1. Classification (NCBI taxonomy): domain Eukaryota; kingdom Metazoa; phylum Arthropoda; class Insecta; order Hymenoptera; family Formicidae; genus Mycetomoellerius; species Mycetomoellerius zeteki. The sequence goes on from NW_017255965.1 coordinate 446,620, forward strand.
CCGCGCTCAAAGTATGATTAGCGAGCATCGATTAATCAACATTCACTTTGTCAAAGTATCGGATGTATATGAGAGAGGAAAGGAGAAAGAGAGAGAGGGGGAGAGAGAGGGGGAGAGAGAGGGGGGGAGAGAGACGCATTAGCCGCCCGAGGGGACCGAGTTTCTGCGTTCTCCAATGCGAGAAGACGAGCCAGAAGTATGGCGAGGTCGGGCCCCGCGGCCCTTTTTTCTGCCACAATGGCGTCGAATCTGTGGGACCGAGCGTTAATTCTTTCCTTCTCCTTTCTTTTCGAGCGTGTGTGTTATTAACAGATTCGTAGCTCTGCATAATTTAGGAAGTGGTAATTAATATGTTTAACATCACGGAGAAATTACGGATCTTGGAATTGTTTTTTGAGCGAGAGCATGAAATTCTTCGAGTTCTCGACGCGGACATAAGTGCGAGAGGTGCGAGTTTCGACGTTATTGCAAATGAAAAATGAAGGAAAGGAGATACGTCTCGTGATTAAATATCTCGGGTGAGAAATATGCGATCGTTTCTCATTCAATAGCGATCAATCACGCGTTTCTGTCATGACGCGCAATTATGTCCGGTCTCAGTTGCACACTGAGTATATGGGACAGATAGGAAAAAAAAAAGAGAGAGAGACCTACCACTTAACAGCTAATCGCGTTATTTTTAAGAAAACTACCGTTGATTCGATATCAATGTCGTATCTTCCTACATCTAAATTGCGATCTCTTTAGAATTAATGAGTGTGACGTAATAATGTTCGATAGTCAGTGTTATTAGCGTATACCTAATAGCGCTATGATTAATTGCAAACTGCCCTCGCGTAAATCGTCGTGTTAGCCTTTTCCTTTTTTTTTCGCAACAGAGGTCAGAGATAGGCTGAATGAAAAGAGACTCATAATCAATCTATGAAGAATCATTAAATGAACGTATAATTAATATCCGATGTTTATCCTTAAATCTCTAATTGTAAGTTGAGATCTTCTGTACTTTATTCTAGATGAAGCGCTTACCAGCAAGTATTAAGGGCGATGTTTGTTGTCTGAAACTAAACACGGATACAACCGTTTCGCGGCGTCGATCAATTAATTAAGCAGCGACACACGACGCGTTACTCAAGGGCGCCTGATTAATCGGGCAGTCTCGAACAGCGCAGCTACACCTCGTACATGATCTTAAGGGTTAAAGTACATTTACGCTAATAATTAATAGGTAATGATTAAAGTTAGGCGGCGAAGTCGACTCCTTCTCGCGATAATCGACTATTCAAGAGTAATTACGAATTCATAAAACAGTCGTCGATGCCGAAAACCGATGTCGATCGCGTCGAAATAATATAGTTATCTCGTATCAAAGGATCGTAATTCATTTTAAATCTATTCATATAATTTTTGCATTTTGCTTTACATTCATATTGCATTTGAAGTCGTAATTGTGCGGCTGCAGCTGCGTATAGATTCTTCAATTGAGTTCCAACGGGGGTTCGTCAGCGAAATGTATACGCTATTCGATCGAGGTACACCGAAACAATTTTCTGGAAACCTTAATTCGTCCGTAACATCGCGATTCGTTACACCGGATTTTTCTCTCGCGGTATATCATCGCGGATTAGCCTCGACACGATCGGTCGGTGGTGACGTAACGGCACTTTGTATGCAAACCGCGTTCTCTCCTGGACTTTTTCAGCACGATGCCATTTCAGAGAAATAACTAAAAAAAAAACGCGAGGAAGTTTGCAGAGGCGAAAGAGCACAGAGAAAACGAATAATGCAGGATCCCAAGAACCGTCGACGAAACCGTTTAATGTATATCTCTGGTGTATATATAACGTATACTATGTGTCATGCATTCCTAGATGTACTTTTCTCGTACGAGCGAATACTTGTTCAGCTTCGCTAAACGATCGACGAAGGAGGAACGCCGCGAGAGCGAAACGTCCGCGAGTGCAAAACGTTCCCGTTTGGACAGACGAGACCCGATACACGGATATTTTTCACGAGGAGCTATTGATTGCGGTCAGCATTTAGTTGCTTATAGCGGATCAGCGCGTATACGAGCGGCTACGAGTAATGCTAACCGGAGGGCAACCGGAAGTGGGCCGGAAACCATCAAAGTGTAAAGGGAACGACGATGGAACACGATTGCGCGATTAGAAAGCCGGTTTCGTATGCATACGGAGCGGCGGACTAGTTAAAAATTCAATCGATAAACCGCCTCTAACTTAACTCCTGTATGCTGAATAATTAAATCGCGATGGAGGTCCTTCCCCGATAGCATTCTCGCAACGCTAGAGCGAACGAGGGTAACGTAGTTGTTAAGAAACGGGGTTACTTTTCGTGATTTCCCAAGACGGAAACGTGCGGCGAATCCACATGGATAAACCGATAAAACTTTTCATCCTGAAAAAAGTCCTGTTTACTTTGTGCAATACACGTTTCCGTTAAAGGAAGAACTGTTAAGCTCCTCGAAGTACCGCGGTTCAACTGTAACGAGACACGAAAGCACGTATCGTTTTTATTCATTAAATCGCAAGCGGCTTCTTTCTGTGAAAATTGCTTTCGTTTGTTCTGCACCGTTATACCGCTATTTTCTGAAAATTGTACCCGCAGCATGTCCCGACACCGGGAAATTCAGCCGGGAACGTTTCACTCGTTCGAGCGCTACTCCAGCCTGATTATCCTTCTGATTGTGAGAGATACACGCGACTCACTTCTCTGTATTTTCATCCGAGCCTGATAACAGCACAACGACATACCTCTCCTCTTTACTCGTAAAGCTCTTTGTATGTAGCGTATTCTAACTCGTGGAAGAAAGTGAAATTTTCGAAATCGCGATCGAATATGTGTGTGCGAGGTGTATCCCTTCGACTTTTTGCTCTTCCAATCGTGCTCTTACGAAAATCATAATCTACGCCATTACGACGCGATCTAAAGGTAGATTCAAGATCTCTTAATCAGATCCAAGCCAATTTAGACATTACTTGTACCTGAACGAATTTTGAACTCAAAAAAGAGTTTAATTAAATCGAAAAAAAAAAACGAAATCAACGAGAAATTATAATCATAGATCAAAAATGAAAAAAATTGTAAAAATCAAAAGTCTTGTGAAATTACAAGATACATTCCTAAGTTTTGTAGTCTGAGTATCAGACTGAACTTTACACTGCTGAATTTTGCGACGCAGTTTATAAACCTTGTACATTATTTGAAATTATTACTTCTCACTTGGAAAGGAAAATTCTCTCGTGATTTCTAAACTAAAGGCAAGCATTAGCTATACCGTTCCATTTATTTCGAAAGGATACACCTACGGTTAGGATGAGACGGAGCAACAATACGACCGCAACCGCGAGAGATTCGCATATCAAGTTGCAAAAAAGGCGAACAATCGCGCCGTACAGCGCGCACGAGCACTGAGACAGGAAGACGAGACGGAGGGATAGAAAAGATTTGGCCTAATCTACGTCTCTATCGATATATATGTTATCTACTGTTTAATCCACGTCGCTGCGATATATATATATATATATATATACACACGCATTGTGCGGTACATCTTGCCCGGCGGGAAAGAAAGCGCGAGGCGTCTGTATTAAAATCCCCGAGCCCATCATATCCACCGTCATGCAGATATACCGCATAATGCGTTAACAACGTTCACCTGACATCTGACATCGCGCACACACTCGTCCACACACGCACACGTATACCAAGTATCACACGCACGAGCACACGTGGCTCTCGATGCACTCCGGCGATGATCACACAGCGTATTGCGACACAAGACGCATACAAACAGACGCGAAAGCACTCGCAATACGAACGCAATCCGACGAGCGTGAGCGCGACACTCGCACACCTTTTCTCGTCATCCTATCATGAAAAAGAAGAAAAAAAAAAGAAAAAAAAAAGAAAAACCTTCCCCGACGTGTTGTTACAAAATAAACTGTGCGCGTAACCCCGCCCTCCTCCCCCTCATCGCTAATTACTGTCGTTGTTAATGATTAATTGTCGGCGTTACTGCAAGTACGATTATCGATATACAATTATTGTCTCTGAATTTAGCGAGTTGAAACACTCTGATTGTAAGACACGACACGCGGAATCGTGCAATGGTTCACTTTATATTTCTACATTAATATATACCTATAATAATAATAAAAATAATAATGATAGTAATAATACTCTAATAATAATATATATAATATACATATACTTAGTGAGAGACGGAAGTTTTCCATCCGTTATAATAAAAAAAGATATATAGCAAAGAAATATAAACAAATAAATAAATATATATATATTGATAAACCCGGAAAATGGAAAAAATAAAAAGTACGACATATAAATATATATATATCTATATACATGTGTATAATAGTCTATAATTTTTCATATTGTTGTACGGATTTTTAAGTTTATATTAAAATGTTTTGTGCATTCATAAAAAAAAGGAAGTACCAAATATTCGTGTGATGAATTCTTTGCCTATCTGCCTTAATCCCCTCCATATCTCCATAAGCTTTTATCATCGCCAAATATACTTGATCTTACGAAATGTTACTTTTATTGTCTTTCGTTCATAAATAATTAATCAGTCTCGAGACAAATTACAAGTTTGAAAAATTTTTAGTATTATAGATATTTATAGTTTCACGGGGTATTAAATAACTTAATGCCTGTCAATTAAAAGATTCGATTCGATTATTGAAATTGTCATCTCGAATATATTAGGAATTTTGAATGAGAAAATGTTCAGTTGTGATAGAAGCAAAGTAACCAAAACAAGAACTGAATTTCAACTTTAATTGAGGTAAAATAAATTACGTCGTTCTTTAAAGTTTACAATCTTTTTTCCTATACATATAGAAATTGCAATCAACGAAAAGCAGAAGAAGGTCAAAGTTCACGTAGAAAAGCTTTTCTTCAAGAAATTAAAACTTGACTCGGATTGCCATTATATATAATGATGATTTAATTAAAACGTTGTAACACATATGATTCACTTCTATTTTATAAAAATTTCATAAAGTTCTATTTTACCAAAGCCACTTCTTCAAGTGCAACATTTTTTTATTAATACTGAGTTGTACACTATTTAAAATAGAATTAATTTATCATAATCTTATAATTAAGGAACGAAATATAATTAAAAATTTATCTAATGATTAGTCTTAAAAATTCAATAATAAGAATCAATAATTCTTTTCTTTTCTTTTATTGCTAATAATTCATACATTAGAAATACAAATACGCAGTATTAGTAATAAAACTAATCTAACACATTGCTAATGCAACCAGCGAGGAAGATGGAAAAAACAAGAGGAATGATATATGCATAAACTGGCAAGATAAGCGAAAACAATCAAAATTGTAAAAAGGACGTTCTTAATAAATACTGTTACATATAAGTAAGATATTCACGATTTTTATTTGCACACCATATATAATAATAGTTATAATTATTACCCAATGTATATCTATAGTATAGGAGATAAAGAAATTTATAATTGTTGCAGCATCCCCGAGGTGACCGTCGCTGCAACCAGGCAAAGATGCTGAGAAATGTACCAGAATATCAATTAATACTCGTATAATTATTCTATTTTTTTTAAATTCAAAAACATACATGTTAAAATCAGAAAGTAATATCATGATGCACATAAACAAACATTAAAAGTTCAATCTTGTGGAAAAATTGGTCATGTAGATATCTGACTGCAGCGATCAACTTATCATAACTGCATCAAGAGGCTGCCATGTTTCATAAACTCATCGTACATATAGTTTATTCTACCGCTTTGATATTTACACAGCTCATTGGTCGCAGTTATACAATCACTATATTAAACAGATAACAAATTATTCGTGATAAATCGTTACCTGTGGAAGTAACTGTGAAATAAAAGCTTTATTAACGTGACAATATATATAGAACACTCATTTTAATTGCACACCGCAAATATTTTAATTGTTTTCTCTCTCTCTCACACACACACACACACTCTATCATACTAGAAAAAACTATTTTCTAAAATAAACAACTAAGATATTTGAAGTGTACATCAAAATGGCACACTTCCTGTATCTGAAGATAAGATAATGTAATTTATCTTCTTATAGTTTCATTTAATCTTACGAAATTATAGCTCAACAGTATTTGCATGACTTTACGTGTTCATCATAACTATTCAGAATGTATCGTAAAGATTGGAATCGCAAAACAATGTCGTTAGATTAAGAAAATCAGAATATTATGCGTCAAACTCAAGGACTCGGACCGAAATTACATTATATGAATTAAAATTTTGGATTAAAATTAGTTACGATTGTAGTCTGAGGCAAATGTTCGGTTTCGGTATCGGTTTCAATTCTTTCAATTATAACGATGATAATTATAGGTATATAATATAATTTAATATTATAATATATAATATTACATATATATATAATATTATATATAATTACAGAAAACCAAAACCGAAAAGGATCGAAATCCAAATGGATCCAGTAACCGTTACGATAAAAGAACTAGAACCAAAAGTTTAACCTCGGACTATTATCCGAACCAAAATTTTTCGATCCAAGTCTTAATTCAGAATCGATACTATCTCAGGAATGTACCACCCAGGTATGTAGAGACAATCATGATTTAAGGGTTATTTTTCGATTTTTGCGATTACAATTAAAAAATCTTCCTGCCTGGCACAGTCAATGGCCAGATTTTAACAATTTTAATCGTTATTTTCGTGGAACTTAATATAGTGTATCTTCAGAGCCCTGTTATTAGGATATTTAACATCGCATCGCGGACAAGTAGCTCCGATCGCGTCCTTTACTACGTAAGTGCTCAGAGTGACCTCCCTGTGGAACGTCTTGCTATCGGCCTGATACACTGCATTGTGCACATTGGTGATATGGCTTATGATGGACTCCTTAGTGAAGACGTGACACTGCTTGCATAATTTACAGCTGTACATTACGTTATTGGCCACTTCATAGGTTCCCTCCTTTGGACGTTCGGGTGTCGGAAGCGACAATCTCTCATTGCTCACTGCCATTGATGCGTTGCTGGCTTCGGACGTCTTCTTGTGTTTGATTGTAAAATGTTGTCGCAGATTTGATAGACCAGGGAATTTCTTGAAACAGATGTTGCATGAAAATTTGCCATCCTGAGTCGACATCGGTATACACTCGGGTATTTTTGGTCGTTTGTGGGTCATTTGCTTATGCTTGTACAGTATGCTCATGTTAGGGAACATTTTCTTGCAAACATGGCACATGACCGGCTTCCTTCTCTCACCAGCGAAGTCCATAGCGAAAGGCGACAATTTAGTCTGCGAATTATCATTTTCAATGTCTAGTTTCATGCGCTTTGCCCTTGGTTCATCAAATGACGGTAATTGACTGCTGTTGTACAACTGTTGCTGCGAACGTTGTTGATTCAGCGGATCACTGTGGAAAGTGAGTTTGTGCCGTTGCAAAGACTGATTGCTTGAAAAAACTTTGCGACAGAAGTTGCACAGAAATTGTGTAGCCATCGGTTTTCTAGCCAAAGATTGGAATTTAATTGATGCTACAGCGGTAGCTTTGTGAAGCCTTTTGTGCTTCCATAGAGCCTTCTTCGAACTATAAGATCTGCCGCATATATCGCAGGAGAACGTCTTTTGTATGTCACTGAGAATAGGATTAGCCTTGTGCCATTGCATATGACATGTTAGGGTTTCCTTATCGGGGAAAATGTTCGTGCAGAGTTCGCATTGAAGCTCATCATTAGAGAAACTCTTCTCTGGTTTGTTGCGAGCGCAGTGGACGTCCCACAAATGGGTCCTCAGTTCTATGACATCATTGAATTTATCATTGCATACTTGACATTGGTAATTCCCTGATATCTTTGTTAGTGATTGAAGTGGTGGATTAGGGAAGGACTTTCGTGCTCTTGCCGGCCGTTCTGAATTCTCAACAGATTCAACGCTACTTGATTCTTTTTGCGCATCATTGGACGCATTCTGATCTCCCAATATAAATCGAGTGTTCAAACGTGAATTGGCGCGATTGTGCCAGCCCCTATGTATTTTCAAAGACGCTTCCTCAACAAAGACTTTGCCGCAGATATCGCAAGCATAACCAGTTTGTGATTTCTGATTGTGATGAGCAGTACGGAAGTGATAAGAGAAATTCGTATGGAAGACAAAACTCTTCGGGCATTGCGGACACTGCAGCATTGTCTTGTTAGAATTGTGCTTGATTTCCATATGAGTATCGTACAAATCTTTACGCATAAACATTCGCGAGCAATCGGCACAATCATAGATCTTAGTGTTCCGGTGAGCGATTTTAGCGTGTCGTCGAAGATTAGCGTAACTGGATAGTACCTTACCACATTCGCCACATTCATGATTTTGACCAGGATCCGAGATGGTACTGATATTCACCAAATCTTTCTCAATCCTCACATCCTCGTCCAAGCTGCCTAATTCCACGCAAGAGACATTGGCGTCCCTTTCGTGCGCGTCTTCGATACCATGATCTTTCATATGGATCTCCAAGGAGCCGGCGCTGCTGAATAAGCTACGGCAAATGACGCACGAATATATCTTCATTTTGAGATGAAGAGTCCGATGCTCGTTCAGTTCAGCCTTCGTGGAAAACTTCTCGGGACAGAGAGGGCAAGGATACTGCTGATTTGATATTCGTGAACTAACTCTTGATTTAACATTTGTTTCGTAAGCATTACGTTCCTTCAATGGCGTTTGACTTGTATTCTGCGAGGTACTGTCATACTGCACTTGCCGATTGTCTTGCATTGTCGTGCGATGGGTTTCGTAATGAGTTACAAAATCACTGGGTGATCGAAATTTGGACAAGCACTCAGAACAAGTAAAATCTTTTTTCTTATGATCGGCTGTAATGTGATAATGGAACTTCTTAAACACAAGGAACGTCATGTAACAATGCACGCATTTGTATAATATTCTGTTGTCTGGATCCAATCGCGCACATATCTCCCTGTGCTTGAGCATATTGGGCCGATATCGGTAAATCATGCCGCATAGATCGCAGGCATGATTATGCTTTGGATCGCCATTCTTGTAAGGTCCGCTCTTATGGAGAGTGCTGTTTTTCGAGGATGGCAACGGTGCCATCGGTTTCAATTTAGGCGGGGATCGTGTCGACGATGACATAATCTCCTCGTACTGCTTATCAGAATGCTTCGACAAGTGGCTGAGTAACTCCTTTCTACCTTGCATTGAACGCAAGCACATGTTACATGTAAAATATCGCTCGCTACCATGTTTCGGTACAACTAGGGCAATCTTCATGGCGCATTCGAAGGAAGCTCCGCAATGTAATTGATACATCGATCGATCTGGAAATTCTGTCAAACAAGCAATACATGTGTATGGTCTTAGATCCGGCATATGTTGACGTATATGAGAAAGAGTGCTACGTCGATCGTTAAACGTCTGCTCGCAAGAGTAGCAAGAAAAAGTTTTCAGTTGACTAATAATGTCCTGTTGAACTTGCGTCAGCGGTGAGTCCTTCTCCATACTGATCAATTCATCTTCTAGATCCTCTACCATCTCCTCGTCGTCGTTCCGTATCTCTGAATTTCCAATGCCATTTTCTTTACTGTGGAACCTCTTCATGTGTTTCATGTACGAGTATTTAGAATGCAAAAATATCTGGCAGTGCGTGCATTTCTGCTTAAAAACACGCGTTCCTCTGAAGTGAGTATGAGGACCGCGTCTAAATTTCTTTTTAGGCAATACGCCACCCGCATTAGACTTTTGCGTGGAATCAGCCTCCATGACAGTGTCCTCTGCCTCATCGATTACCATGGCATTCAATTCACTGCTAGTCGATTCTACTTCTATGGTACCATCGGTATCATCTTCATCTTGCGGTTCGCTTTTAATGGAACACAGAACTACAGAATCCTGCTGATCCGTTTGAGTTCTTTCCTTATTAGTTTCCTTTTCCATTGCGGACGAGATTGATTCGGGATCTTTGTTAGTATCATTAGCATCGCTGTCATCTACTACATCTTGCACTTTTCCATTACTAGATTCACTGTTTTCCACTGTTTGAGCTGGTGGATGCTAAAGAACAGATATATCTATGTAGAAAAATATTTTTTAACATAATCAGTTTTCCAAATAAAAAAATTATACTTACTGGTTGTTCCAAGTTAGTGGAGGTCTCCTCGATAATTTCTACATCATTGGTGGTCTTCTCAACAATTTCTATATTATTGGTGGTCTTCTCGATTTCTTCTACATTATTAGCGGTCCCCTCGATAACATCTACATTATTGACGACCTCCTCGATAATTTCTACACTATCTTCGTAATCTATGTCCATTGGTTCATCTTTGATCCTGATAATCTGTAGATATTAGGAAAACGTGAGAATAAGTGTGTGTGTGTGTGTTTTGAGGGTCATTTTTAGTATCAAAATAAGTTATATAATTAAAATTGATGCTGAACAGTGAAAAGTGCTTAAAAATGATGTAGCATTATGTATATAGCATTCAATCGTTTGATTCCGAGTAATTTGACGCTGGATGTTGAATAAATCTATCCAGAAGAAAATCAATCTAATTAGAACACTTCATTTCATGAAAGGAAGAACTCTGATTGATTCTTTTATGATTATGCGTCATGCTTTATGCAAAAATCTGTACTTTCACCCTTAACGTCTGAGCCTCGTATTGCATTTGTGTATTGACAAATTTTTCAAGCTTGTTGATTAGCTACAGGATAAAGAAATTCTTTGGTTTTTAGAAATCTTCTAACTTGTAGCCAACTAATACACTTGAAAAAGTCGTATAGATGAAATATTAGTCTGTCAATTGGCTGCAGAACAGAGAGATTCTTAGATTAATTTGTCCTGTAGTCAATCAACAGGCTTGAAAAATTTATCATTTAAATGCAATATCAGATTCAGATGTTAAAAGTCAGAGTACAAACTTTTGCATAAGGCACAATACATAATGCATAAAAGAATCAAAGTTCTCATTTCATGAAAAGAACTTTGATTCTCTTATGCTTTATGTATTGTATGTTATACAAAGGTCTATGCTAGTGATGAGAATTGATAATTTTTTCCCCGATTCTCGAAGGTCGATTATTCTTGGAAGGTCGGGAATACAATTATTAATCGATTTCTGAGACTTTTGATTCTTACACTGAATCGATTTTTTCTCCTTTTTTAGAGAATCAATTCTCTTTTATAGTAGATAATCAATTGGCCATTCTAGTGACAATCCTATGTCAATATATAGTGAAAAAAAATGATGAAAAAAGAATCAATTTTTGAGAACTGAGTATCGCTCATGTAACTTTTTTTTAGAGCGGAAACGTGAAAAGTGAAAATTTTTATGTATGTATGGGCGGTATTCATAGTCCGTTCTTTGGTTCGTGACTTTTTAAGATGGTCTTGAATATAAGATCTGACTATGAATATCGGCCTATGTACATATATACACATACATACAAAAAATTTTCATTTGTCATGTTTCCGCCCTAGAGAAAGTTATACATGGTCGATCCCTTATTCTTTGTATCGACTTATTCTTTTCGACCTGAAAAATTTGGCGAGTTCAAGACGACAAAGCGGCTAGGCATGCTTACTGAGCGATTCAATATGATGGTTGGATCTATAAGTAACAATTAATCATGTTCATTTGCTCGGCAAGCAGGCTAGCCTCTTTGTCAACTTGAACGCGCCCATTGATTCGGTAGAAAAGGAGTTTCTTTCATATTTATGCATCACTGATTTATAATCTGTTCTTTTCAGCTGAAGGTTTTACACGGTTTCATCTTTCTTCCTTTTCTCTTCATGTCAAAGAGAAAAAGAGAAAAGATGAACCGTGTAAGAAGTTCAGCTAAAAATAATAGGCTTGCTTTTGCTCTAAGGGTCAAAATTGAGATCATGTGATCACTGTGACGCTGTTTTCAATGTCTTATGAGGAAGCATCTTAATAGTACAATAAAAATGATTTAAACTGTCGTACTCTAATAAATTTTAAAATACAACATACCGTAGAATTTGACTGCAATTGATTTACCAGCCATTCTTGTAGTTTGTCTTGGGAGCGCAAACACGATTCCTTGTAGGTATACCATTGATTAACGCTTTTTACACAATTTGTGCATATCCATGTAGATAGCTTATCGGCTGTCGAAATCTAAAAAATTGAGCATATTCATCATTAAATAAAAAATCTCGACAAAAATTTCAGATTATAAATAAAAAAACTGTAAATAAAGCTAAGCTTATTCTATTCTACAATTTTCTTGTTTTGTGTTCTTTCCTTGGAATTTCGTACATATATTCTACCTCAAACGCATAAAATATAAAATTTACAAAAGTAAATATTTGAAACCTTGGTGAAATATATCATATTCTTTGCTTCTAATAATTAAAGTTGCGCGCGCGCGCGTATGTGTGTGATGCATATGTCCATTCTTCAAACAAATACTTAAACAATAAGAATCTTATTGGACCATTCATGTGAAAAATATATATTTAATTTAACGCTCTTATGAATTTTATTTATCTAATTGGATTTGGCTCATTGCGTTTATTGCGAACATCTTATGATAGGATTTTTTGATTATGTAAACAATTTTTATAACCATTAATTTTATATTATAATTATAAATTTCCGTCAACATTGATAATGGCCTGACATTGTGTCGAAACGTTTGTTGTTTATTTTGTCTTTATTTTATGTAAGTCAAATTTATATTAAACGATTTGTTTTAGGCTCGTAGCCCTCGTAGCCCTTCTTTGTTATATTATTTAATTTAAATTTTGAATTAGTTAATTTCTTGATTTCACATACAATTTATATTTGAAATATTTACTAATACTGTTTTAAAGATGTTTATTTTGTCTATATAATACCAGTTAAAAGTATTAGTCTAATAATCAGTCAAAAATAGCTAATATCAACCAATATTATTAAAAAAATTTTCATGATATTAGCCCATGAAACCAATTGCAAAAAAACAAAATAATTTGATTTATAATGGTTTTATGCAACAAAATAACCATATTAGTCCGCAGTTTTAGGTCAATAACTTTGAAACGAGTAAGTGGATCTAAATAAACTTATACATAAATATTTATTGTTGTTTTATTAGTAAATATATAAAATTTAATTTAATTCTCTTAATATTACTTCCTCATCAAATTATGATTTTATATAAGAGAAAAAAAATTAAATAATTTTTAAACTAATAAGAGAATTGTACTCAAATTTTACATAAATACTCAGATGTAAAAATAGAACAATCCGTACAATTCTTGTTAAATTCCTAATATTTTGAAAATAGGTATTAAATAAATTCGTTGCAAATTAAATCCTTATAACTTTGGATCGCTTCAGTGAATCGATTCCAAATTTTGTCATAAATCTCTGAACATATGAAAAACAATCTGTAAAATTTTTATTAAATTCCTAATATTTAAAAAATAGGTACTAAACAATCCTTATAATACAATGCTCACTCTAAAATAATTTCTATCAACTGATATTGTTTAACAATCCTAACATATATCACTCTTAACACTTAACAGACGTATCCAACAAAATGACTTAAAATATTTTATTTGTTTATTCACAAGAATGAGATAGACGCTATAATTGCGCTTCATCGCAAAAGAAGGAAAGAGATCAAAAGAGATGGAACATGAGTAATATGCGATTGGGAGGAGCAGTCCGATTGCACGATTCTCGTTTCTGAAGCGACCCTTATGTAGACATAACCTTAAAACGCGTCGCGAAGCGGTACACTTCGGCGAGGCTTTGTCGGTCGCGAGATGATCGAGATCCTCGCATCAAGGAAGTCCCGTTGATTCCTATGTAGTAAGAATGCAAATCGCGCAGATACGCACCTGGATCGACAGGCAGGCCTGAATTTTAGCAACCAGCGGCACGTTGGACGATTCCTTTTTTTCCTCCTCCGTTAGAAACACCGAAGATTTAGGTCCATCCGTGGAAAGGCACAGTCTGCAGACATTCTCCACGTTCTCGATCTCCTCCTCATTTTCGATCTCCTCCTCGTTTTCGATCTCCTCCTCGTTCTCGATCTCCTTCTCGTTTTCGATCTCCACTACATTCTCGTCCATCGTGGACTACGATAACTCGGCGTGGGACGACACCACAATTAGGACGCCGTCGCCGACGCCACGTACCACCCGTCTTTCAACGACTCCCAGGTTAGGGACACGTTGTGTTTGCGGCGTAAGCGCTAACGGGATATTAGAAATGGCTTCGGATGCCGGAACTGGACTAACTGAAGTCACTTGGAATCATTGCCGTCACTGGAGGCAAGCGAGCGAGCACCGTTTCCGCGTCCAACTTGCCTACGATGCGCCAAGATGGCGTGATCAGACGCTTGGCGAACTCTCCGTTGGCTACGCTCAGAGATGTCTCATCAGATCCAAGGGCCTTATGGTTCCTGCACACTGGACGCGGAAACGCTTGCCGCGTGGCAAAATGCGACGCGGTAACCAATAAGCTTATAACTCCTAACATATTCATTGGTTACATTTTGCAGCGCGGTAAGCATTTCCGCGTCCAGTGTGCAGGAGCTATTAGGCTAATATTTCATTTATCGTATGACAAATTTTTTAGTATGTTCATCGTGTGTAATTGTAGAATGAAAAAGTTCTTGAGTTTCTAGAAATCCTCTATCTTGTACCTAATCGATACATTTGAAAAATTTGTTGTATGACAAATAAAATATTAGACTATAGTATTATATTTGTCGTACAATTTTTCATAATTATAATGCGGAGTCTACAATAGAAGTTGTAGCGATCGTAAGGTCTTAAGTCGTAGAAAATTGACCAATCACAGTTGATTATTCTTCTCATATTCGACTATGATTGGTCAATTTTCTACGACTTAAGACCCTACGACCGTTACGACTTCTATTGTAGACCCCACATTAGGGTCCTGGCACACAAAAAACTTAAGGCAGTAAGACGTAAGCAGTAAGGAAATCAACATGTTGGATTCGCTACTGCTTATGTTATGGCCTTATGGACTCTACTGTGATTGGTCAATTCGCTTACTGCTTACGTTTTACTGCTTAAGTTTTTTTTGTGTGCCATGGCCCTTAAGGCCATCACACGTACAAAAATTTTAGTCATAATCGTAAGGCCGTAAGCAAATCGGCCAATCACAATCGAGCGTTTTAAAACGCGAGATAATTTTGATTGTGATTGATCGATTTGCTTGCGATCTTACGATTACGACTAAAATTTTTGTACGTGTGATGGCCTTTATGGTTCAATCGAGCTAGCTTGATGTTGATTGGACCGCAATACTTGCGACACTGCGATGCGACTAATGCAGAACCAGCTTAAGAAGCACTATGGGCAACAATTGGCTGCGTTCAGCAAAGAAAGCAGCTCTTTGCAATTGTTGTACAATTCTTCAATACGATTGGTTCTTGCTTTTGGTTCCTTTTAGATCTAAACATATAAACCAATCATATTGAAGAATTTTACAACATTGCAAAGCTGCTTTCTCTGCTGAACGTAGCCATTGGAACACAAGTCTGTCGAGATTGATCACATGATCAATGATATACGTTACGCATGCGTACGCTGCTCCGTTCGGAGGGATTTTTCCTTGACTTCTCAACCATAAGGGTGAAACCACAATAGAAGGAATAAGGAATTAGAAATAAGGAATAAAGATTTCAACTTATCAGATATCGGATACACCGGCATACACGGTTTCTGATAGGTTGGAATCGTTATTCCTTATTCCTAATTCCTTATTCCTTCTATTGTGGCTGCACCTTAAGTCTGTTCTTTTTAGCTAAAGTTCTTGCACGGTTCATTTTTCTTCCTTTTCTTTTCATGTTGGAGAGAAAAAGAGAAAAGATGAATCATGCAAAAAGTTCAGCTAAATAGAACAGGACTATAAACTCATAAAATAGACTCAGCATACCTCCGGTAGAAGCGAAGCTGACAAAACAGTGAGAGTGAGTGAGAGCAAAACAACAATGAAGAATCTCTATTCTTCTCCATTATTATCAATATCCGCGCATAAGAGAAGGATAGAGGTTCACCGATGTTTTGTATTGTATCTCTCACTGTTCTATCGGCTTTACTTCTATCATAAGAACATGCTGCGTCTATTTTATAAGCTATGTTCCCACATACATATACTTTCTCTCTCTTTTTCTCTCTTTCTGATCTGATCTGCATGGTCATTTAGCTTTGATCGTACCCACGGATTCGAGCACACTGTAAATATTCATATGCATTTACAACCATGTATACACATTGAATGACCGCACAATCAACATTGAGAAAAAAAAGGAAATGAAATGCACTTTAATTTAAAAATACTAGAGAAAATAAAAACAACTTCGACCAAACTCCAATTATAACTTAATCGCCGATTAAGATAATCGAAATTTAATCGAGATCACCTAAGAACCGTACAGCGTGTTTAATGAAATAGATGGAGCAAGATAGCGGGAACTAAAGCTTATTTTTTATTTATATATTTATATAATTAAGGCCCAACGTTAATTATTGCACCAACGTTACATTAATTTTAAGCGAGGTTTAACTCTCTTTTTGTTTTTCTATCGGCTTTAAAAAAAGAAAGAAATTTTTAAGCCTTGCTTAAATCAAAGTAACGTTGATGCAATCGGGTCTAAATATTATAAATGTAATATATAATTAAATAAAAAAAAAAAGAAACCCACGTGCGCGCGGCGAATCTCGTATATGTTCCGATTGTTTTATACTTCTTACATCTCATTTCTTTATTTTCCCCTAGATATGAATGCTTGGTGCATATCTTAATGTATGATTAACTGAGACCAAAAAATACAAAAACTACTAGGATTGTAATAAATTTACTTTACTAATAATTTATGGAAGTTTTTTTGCAATCCGTTATCTATCTTCCGAAAAATTGCAGAAAGATATAATTTGTATTTTGTTTTTATTAAAAATAATTGATTAAGGAAACCTTTGTATTTTTAAATCCCAAACACAAAATATTTCTGTTTTCCACATAGTGGATAAACAAATTTGACGATTCTGTTTTTATTCGAGTTCATATCGAAAAAAAATTAATTCATGAATATTGTGATGACCGGGAAACAGATGGGAATATTAAAAAGGTATATATTGTATGTTTGGTCGATTTTTATTTCATATATTCCTTCTGATATATATTTGATACACGAAATTGTCATTTGTACACTGCAGGTAAAACAGATTGCACGTCATATACATCAGGATGTAACATACGTGATATAATCTTTCAATCTTCTACCTAAACCGACTCTAAATTTCCGGATTTCCGTTTACAATAAAATTAACATCCGTACGTCTTTGGTACTTTCCGTTAATTCTATCGCAAAATAGAGACTTAGAAAAATCAAAAGTAATTAAACGATTCTTCGCAATAACGTCGGTAGAGCTTTATTAAACAGTATTAAGCTTATTGACTCTTCAACAGACAGCGGTCCTCAACTTTGCTTAGAACTCTGACATCATAACGATCGATAAATTTCCTGATTCCTTTGTTGTCGCGGATAACACCATTTTACCTTCGATCAATTGGCATTAATATTTCTTTCTAATATTACATAAATATCAGTTTGTCGATTATAAAACATGCTTATAAGCTTGATAGCGATCACAAAATGTACTTCAGAGATTTCTATGGACTATCTAAATCGCCAACAGTCTCGCAATTTGTTACAAGTCGGTTCAAGAGCAAACGATATCTGGTGAAATAGTATTGGTATAAACACCGACTATTCTAAAAAAAAAGATTTTACGGTTCAATGCTGACGTTGATGACGATTTTGAACTCGTTAAAAATGACAGTCATCCTCTTCTTGTTTACCTCACTTTCGTTAGAGCTAGTAGCTATCAGAATGGTATTCGTATAGAAATCTGTGACGTACTCTCATCGGTTAAAGAAGAAAAAAAAACGAAAGAAGAGAGGAGGAAGTAATCACTAATCATAGGAAAACTTGAGCGTATTCGTGCGCCACTCCGTTTGACGGTGGCTGCGAATCATTTTCTCAACGTTCTTCCTACGAGATGTGACTTCTTTCTCTCTCTCTTTTTCTCTATCTCTTTCGACACGCGCTACTTCGCAACTACTTGGTACGTCGACTGAACTTGCATTGACATTTTGTTCGCTCACGCAGGCACCGCGAAAGAAACACAACCGCACTGGGCTATAACTCGTAATAAGCACATTGTATGCAAATCGAAGATTATTCGCGCTCCTTTGTTGCGAACAGCGAACGCTAATGGAGCACGACGTAACGAACGATTATGGAATCGGTGTACGACAATCGACGTTACAACTTATGCTCAACAATCGTTTAATGATCGCTTTGAGCGCTTAATGATATATATATGCATATGTACGCGGATGTGGCGTACATGAAATTAGAACCATCAAGCTAAAGCCTTATCTACGAGGGTATCCTGCGTGTGAAACTCTCTCTAGCCTCTTAGAACTATTCACATTAATATACAACGTGTGCGAGTAACCATTGACACATGTTTTCTTACGTTTAACGAGGACTTCGTATTCCCTCTGACGCTATGCTAAAAAAATTCAATTCTTTGACCTTGACTCTTTTAAGAGCGCAAACAATTTCGTACTCATCGAACCTTTGGTATCACATATTGCGTTAATATTGATGACTTTTTGTTGAAGGAAATAATGCCTCGTGTTTCCCGAAAATCTTGACCACTGGGTGCGCGCTGTGGTTTCGATTCACCCGACGAACTCGAATCGCTCCGTCTGCGTTGTGGTTTATTCGCAAAGTTACTCTATGAATCGAGTATAAAATTTATACCGTTCCGCAACGAATGTTACACCGATGCTCTCTTTCACGCGGAAATCAAATGAATGCCTGGCTCGCAATGGCAATTTCGCGCCGTATCTCTTCGCGACCAATGCGGTTCCAGTTCGCGTGTCCTCTTAATTAACGTGAAAAAGGAAAGCAGTTCAAGTTGTCAGGCAGCTGGAGTTGAAGCAGGAGCTTCGTTGCGACTGCTGACGCACGTAGTCCTGAACGTTGAATTTCGTCCCATCAGAATCGTCGCTTTTTCTAGCCTTCAGCTCCCTGAAAACAAGCGGTATCGTTTAGTTCCATCGATTTTATCCAGCTCTAGTCTTCCTTCCATAAATACACGAAACGCTTTCCAAGCTCAAACTATTATTTTAACTCGTCTATTTTTTATTTGTTTTTGAGTTTTAAAACTTTCAATTTCAAAGATACATGGAAAAATTGAAGTTAAAAAAAAGCGTTGACGTGAAATTGATTAAAAATCAGTGCAGTTTCAAGCATTGTTTGCTCAAGCATTGTTTATTCAAGCATTGTTCGTTCACGCTATTGTAGATTCGTCGATTTTGTCGAGACCGTACCGAGCAACGGCGAGAAACGCCAATTCGACATTGAGGCCAGTCTTGGCAGACGTTTCCATGAACGGCACTTTGTACTCCTGCGCTAATCGCTCGCCGTCTTCCCGCTTAACGGCACGCTCCGTCCCACAATCGGACTTGTTACCTGCGGTTTAATACAGCGACGAGAAGATAAATTACCACAAAATATCCAGCTTTTCCATGATGAAGCTAACAGCGTTCTCAGTCGTTGCGATCTCGACTGCCCATGAGCAATTAAGGTTAATTTACCAGTAATCCGCACGACGTATGTATATTCGAATCAAAATTGGATTTTGAATTGAAAGCTAAAAATTACTCGTAAAGCTACGTCATGGTTGATAACATTTATATTCTTTTTACACTTATAACGAATGCATTTTCTAGCTGAACGTGAGCTTGTAAAAATTGATCTTAATTGCTTTCCGAAGCAGTCCAAATTGCATTAAGCAGAAACGCTACGAGTTGAACTCGATTCTTCCAGAATTGTTATATATATAGTTGTAAATTTTTTATTTAAATTGGATTCGATAACTGGATGTATATATCAGCTTGAGATAAGCTGACCGATAATATCAAATCTGAATCATTTATCGCACTCCTGAGTTCTTATCTCCACGCGCTAAATCATTATTGCGGTCCTTATTTTTGGCATTTAGCCTCCCGGCGATCGACCATTCCAAGTGGGCAGATCTATCGTATCATCACGGGAATCATAAATATAAACGCAACTCACCCAGCAGCATGATGACGACATCCTCGTTCGCGTGTTCCCGGATTTCGCTTAGCCAAGCTCTGATGTTGTCATAACTCGTCTTATTTGTCACGTCGTACAGCAGCAAAAGCGCTGGAACACGCAGTCTTGTGAATTGCCTTTTTTTTTATCGACTATCTAATCGACTTTATGTCATGCGACGGTCAGAAACTTTTTATAAGTAAAAAGTATGTAAATGAGTTCATTTACATCTTATACATATGAAAAAAAATACATTAAACGATAATCGAATTCAATACAAAAGTGCAAAAAAATTATCATCTGTATTAGATACACGATTTTCTCTCACTTTTGAACATTATTTTGAAATAAATCTTATTAACATTACGTTTAAATTTTTAGATATATTGACTATTTGATTATTTTATATTTAAACTATAGTTGCTTAAAACGTTTTGCGAATTACAAAATCAATTGACTTTTGAACTTTGGACGTTTCAATTCCGTGTGATCTCAATGATTTAATCTTCTAAATGAGTATCTAATTATTGTCGAATTCACTCAACTGGAATGATTGCTTTCGAAGTTGAGATGCAACGCAGCGTTATTGTCGAAACAACTTCAGAACTTCGAACGAATAAACAATGAGATTTCCCCTTCAGACTCTCTGTATTACTTCTCCGCTATCTATATAAGTAAATTGAATCTGGCACCTGGCCAAAACTGGCGGAGTAACAAAATCGAGAACAGGATTCGGGTTAGGAAGTTACGAATTGTTCATGCATTGTAAAGTTGAGTTCGCCGTGAGTGATAAGTGGTAACGTCTCAAATTGATTATCCTAAGTCTGGAAACGGACCGGATTCGTCTCGGATTCGAATGTGAACAACAAAGTCGGGACGAGCAATTAAGATTTCCCCGGAGACGCACCAATGTAATGCGTTTGTTCTACGCCGTATATTGAAAAGTTCATTGTTATATGCACAAGAAGTTTCAAATTCCCAATCCCAAAACCAATTTTGTATAGATAGATCCTTGAAAAACAGGAAAGAATATATTTAAAAAACTCGAATTCTAAAGCACGAAATTATATCCATTAATTTTCACACTCTTCGTATACATATCTTAACATTTTAAAACACCCGAAAATTAATTCCGAAATTAGTTCCGAAAATTAATAGACATTAATTACACATAAAATTAAATAACAATAATTCAAATTGTTGAAAGTTTATGTAATTAATTAGAAAAAACATATAGAATCAAATCATCATTTTCTTATTATGGAAAAATTGATTTTAAATCAATGGATTCGCAAATTAAGAAAAATTCAAAATTTGAAACTCTTCGCATAAGAGGTAATAATAATAATCGGATAAAATTTTACATTTCGTAATTGTAAGAGAAAAGCTCCCCTATTAAACTAAGCATGCATTAAACATCCGACGCTCCAAAGCGTCATATCTTTTGCCAAGAGAGATGTTTCTCATTAATTTCCGCTGTGTAAAACGAGGAGTTAGTAAAACATATGCACAGTTTCGAGACCGATGGCATTTACAACGCGATAATTAAATTGTTACGAGATATTGCAAAATATATACGTGGAAAATCTTTGTCAATGATATCGTATTTATTAATGACGCAAAGCTGTGATAAACATGTTTCTAATTAAGAATATCGTCGCGTCAATTTTATTTCAATCTGGTAAATTAATCGCGATGTGTGTGTGTGTGTGTGTGTGTGTGTAACACGCTCATTTATTATAATAATGACACAACTCAGAAAGCAAAGATTTCCAGAAAATGAGTTTGAATGTTTCAAATCATTAAAATCTTGGAATATAAATTTTAAAATATAATTTTAGTGCAATAACTAATTGCAGAGGAATAAAAGTGTTCTTTTAAAATATCTTTTTTTCTTCTTTCTCTATATTTTCATACTTTTTTTGCAATGAATTTAAAAATGACAATTTTTAAGTTATTTATTGTTGCAGCAAATGAGCAATATATATATGTATAAACAATATATATATCCACACACACACACACACACACATATATATATATAAACCACACACACACAATCCAATTTTGAGCATAATTCGTGATGTTTGCACAATATTAGCAATCATTTTTTAAATTAAAAATATTTGTATTTAATTTATTTACAAATTAATTCCTTTAAATTCCTTACTAATTTCAATTTCGATCTTTATTGAAAACAGAATTGTTACGTAAAAGAAAAGAGTTTACCATGTGCGTCTCGGTAGTAAGCATGCGTCACGCTTCGGAACCTTTCCTGGCCGGCTGTGTCCCATATCTGCAGCTTGATCGGCGTGTCGTCGACGGTGACAACTTTGTTCTGCAAAGGCAGGAAAGATACTTCTTTGAATTTCTGTAGCCCCACGAGGACTGGCTTTAATAAGTCACGAAGATATCGTCGTCCAATGTGAGCAACATGCACTTCGTTGTTATAGAATCATTAATCAAAAGTTCGTCAGCTTTATTTCTTAATCGTGTACAAGGTAAATGTAAAATGGAATATCTCTAAAGTCTCACCCTAAAATCAATGCCGACGGTCGTTATATAGTTTCCCGACAGGAAGCGACCGTCACGGAAACGCGTCAGAAGACAGGTTTTTCCAACGCCGCTGTCACCGAGTAACATCACCTGCATTGAGCAACGATTGTTCAGGTAATCGTTTCATTCTTATTCCATTCTTACTCGCTCATCCGTCCGCGTAATGCTGTGTGATCTCAAATTTTAATTCCGATCAAACTAATATTTTATAGAACATATAAAAACAGATAATATATATGTTTAATGTGTACTTAGTGAATTCAGTTGCTTGCATTACAAATTAATGCATATATATAATACTAAAAGCTACTATACATAAAGTTAACGAAGTTAAATGTAAAAGCATACAAATATGTTAAACAATTAAATACCTGATAATAATACTTATACACATTATTTAATGGAATAAACATGTATAATTTCATTGTTAAAGTTGATTACATTTCACCAATGCATTTAGATAATTTATATAAAATAGCCTTTAATTTATATAAATAGCTTTGTATTGATTCAATTTATATTATTGATACAATTAGTGCGAGTGACCGAATTCACCAATAGTTAATCATCCATTAAACAGTAGCCACAGTTTCCAGGAAAAGAGAGAGAGAGAG
>NW_017255965.1:471318-481416 GCF_001594055.1 Mycetomoellerius zeteki
AGAGAGAGAGAGAGAGAGAGAGAGAGAGAGAAAGTAAAGAAAATTTAATTGAATTAATTAAATTAAAATAATAAATAAAAATAATAAATAGAACAAAATAAAAATAAATAAGATTGCGCGTTTCACGCGGAAGAAGCGATTACGTCCGAAGAACTGCGTTCCTCGCGCTTGGCAAGCGAGGAAGAAATAAGAAAAACAACAAATGCCAACGCGTATCGTCGTCATAAGATGAGCGAGCAATAAGAAAAGAGGTATCAGGGGGCAAGGTAGGACCTTGAAGAGAAGGTCCGCGTGATCAGGTGGGGTGTGCTGGCCGGCGGAGTCGACGCTATCGCGCGAGGACTGGCGTCTGGTCGGGCCCGTGATATCTTGGGGCCTGGCGAAGGCGGTGGACGTGGCGGCCGGCGCAGCAACGGGGGTCGGCTGGGCCGGGCCCCGTACGACCGACGCGGACCAATCGGCGCGGGTCGAGCTGCCGCTGCCGCGCGTGCCGTGTCTGCTGCGCCTCGACACGTTGCGCAATGTTTCCTCCACGGTGCTCATGGGCCCCTGCTACCGGGAGCACCAATTTGCTCTTCTTCTTCTCGGCCACTCCTCGTCGTCTCGTTGCGCCTCGGCGTCGTCGTGCTTGCGCCCGTGCCCGTACTCGTGCCCGTGCTCGTGCTCGTGCTCGTACTCGTGCTCGTGCTCGTCGTCGTCGTCGTCCTACTCCTTCTGCTTCTCTTTAGGACGACGACGACACGCCGAGGTCACTAAACCTCTCCCCGGACTCGCGAGCGCTCACTCGCTTCGTTTCGTTCGTTTCTTCGTATGTATACGTACGCGTGCGTGTGTGCTTCCTCTTCTCGCGTTTCTCCTTCTGCCCGGAGTCTCTCCTCCCTTCTCGCGTCGCGCCGCTCCGCGTCCCTGACGTTCTCCTCTTCGCGTTTGCGGCGGCGAGGGCTCGCCGTGCCGACGGGGTACAGGCGATCGAGTGAAAGTACGGTTCGCCGTTCGAATCGTGCAAATGTAATCCGACTCTTTCGAAAAGCCCTTACTTTAGCGGGGACGAAGCACTGTGCCAACACGGTCGAGAGGACACGGCGAAATTTCCGCGGAGCCGCCCGGTTGAATGATGAATCACGAAATGCACTCACCTAAATTGGTGCAAATTTTCAAAATAATTTTCTATTATAATTATGGCCAATATTTCCGCTATTAAAATCAGAATAGAGGAATCCTCTGTTACACGGAAAAAAAAGATTAGCTGCCACAGCTAAAAATTAGGTATGGCAGCTAAATTCAGTAGCATTATATGGACACCTAACGTCATATCTGCGAGGTCTAATTTCCATTAGCTGTGAGGCCTAAATATTATCATTGTAACAGACAAGCATTTTGCTATTATGTCGATGTATTGATCATTGCAGCAAACGTTTTCTGTGTAACAGACAATTTGGTAGCAAGTACAGTTTCAACAAACCATATTTAACTGCGATAGACAATTTTTTTTTACACGGATATATCCGATAACTGTGACAACTAACTTCATATTGCTAAATAAATCTGTAACAGACATGCATATTTTGCTATCACATCCTTATATTAGCTACAGCAGCAAATCCTTTGTAAGTATTAGTAAATTCATAGCTATAGTAGCTAATGCAATTTCAGTTAATCAAAATTAGCTGTAAACCAGAAACATTTTTTTCCGTGTATAATAATAAAAGCGAAAATTTTTCGAAACGTTTTCAAATATCACGCTTGGTATAATCCATGCACTTTGGACGTGCAATAAAAATATTGTTAAAATAATATTTAATCTCGTTATGTTTGTTGTAACGAAGCACGCGTTTATACAACGTGCAACGCGGAATCAGAAGAGATCGCTAATCGGAGCAAAAGATTGGAAATTTTTCGCGTGTAAAATTGCGCTGTCACCGTGAACAATCACTCGAAGTTAATGGAGGCCGGTTGGTACCTCTATATAGGATTTTGCGAATATTAAACGGAATTCAGTCGATGAGTGCAAAAGAAAAAGTATTCCCTTTGATCCCCGACGCATAAACCGTGCAAAGCCGAACTAGTTATTAAAATATTCCGACGTTTGACGTTTTGACGAATGGGAGTATAATTCGCAGCGTCAGGCACCGTCGGTGGACAGCAATTTGCACAGAGACGGATTGAACCGTCTAAAGTGCGTCACTAGTTACGTAAACGTAAGCGCCAGCTTTAATAAATTCATAAAACACGGGAATAGTCAGTCACATTCGCCTGTAACGAGTTTCCCAGAAGATCGTGGAATCGATCGTGACGCGATTAATCCGCTCGAAGGAGCGCGTTTGATAAATTCTGTTTGAGCTATATATGACATATGTCCTCCTGAAACTAACGAGTTTTCTCGTCTATTTCGCTTCAGGTAACAATATGCATGATTATCGCGTCATAAACGACATCAGCTTCGATAAAAATTTTGTTTTTCTAACTATGATTAATCATTAAACTGATGGTTTTAAATTGTAGTGGGTGACTTTAAGAGGATCCTAAAGCCGCCTGTATTACCGACTAAATCATATATTTTTTGTATAACAAATACTTTTTTCCTCTTTCACAGATTCTCTCTCTCAAAAATCCTTTTCCAGGATTAAAGTATACGCATTAATATGTGTTTGTGAGGTAGAGTTTATGCCGAGAACAACCAAAAATTTCGAAATTGATATATTTTTTACCATTTCTTAATGTAACATGGCGTTTCAAACTGTCAAGTCACGAATGTGCGACTGTATCATAGGTTGCGTGAGATATTAGTGTGATATATAAAGTATATAAAGACATGTCGATGCGCTGGAAAAACATTTAGTGATTCTGTAGGAGTTTGAGCTTTCCTTTAGGGTCCCCTTAATAAGTTTTCTACAATAAACCGTTACCTAAGCTTTAAGTCTTAAGCCGTAAGAAATTGACCACATCATACACAATTCTTATACTATCATCAAGTGAGATTAAGTCTAAACCACAAGTTAAGAAAATAAAAAACCGGACTTAAGAATTAAAAGAGGATGAAGAGTAAGTTGAACTGACATGAGATTAAAGTTAATCCACAGTGATGGAAACGGGCGTTAATCCATCGCAGAATCGATGCCCTTCACCGTGTTACAGCAAAGCTAGATCGCGGCAATTGCAAGTTCGTCGCGGTATTGTCGCGATAACGAGCTGCCTAGCTCGCGTGTAAATCGAGAGCGGAAACGGTCTTTGTTTCTCGGGGAAAATATCGAAGCGCTAATAGGTATGTATACTCCACGGCCCATGGCTGAATCCTTTTACGTTCTCGTAAATTACTGTCATCCGATAATAACGGATACGCGTGTCGCATCGTACATTGAAAGGGAACGTGCTCGTATAACGCTCTGAAAAGCACCTCGCATTTTCTACACTGTGCTCGTAAAAAAAAAATCGTCGAAGTCAACCGCCGCGGATCATTTTCGGTTCGAGCCACCCCTTCGCGAATCGATATATTGGCGACCATTTTACGCCGTACGTATCAAAATTCGCCCTCCAAAAAAAGATCTTCAGAGCCTAGAATAATCCCGATATTTTGCTGCCGAGTTTTCAAATATCGATATTTTCTAACTTTTATTATCACGTGATACAATACTGCCCTATATATCTATCTTTATTTATCTACATCCATTCGCGGCAGTAAAATCGCACGAAAGTGCACCTTTCGCTGCCTCTCGCGTTGTTCCGGGAACAACAGGAAGTAAAAGCTTTCGTTTCCCCATGCCTATTCGCTGCAAATCAAAGTGTGTGCAAAATGATTTCAATATATGTACGCAGAGTTGGCAACGTTACCTCATAAAAATAACTTGTTATCGTTACCGTTCTTTTTCCTAAAAAGTAACTCGTTAGCGTTACCGTCAGTCAAATGTAACGAGTCGTTACACACTTTTTCGTTACTTTTTTTTCTTGATACCAATAAAATATAGCGTTTCTAATTGGCAGAACGCAGTGCACATTAAATCCGTTGTATTCTGCTCTAATCTAAACGTAAAAATGAGATTGATCTCAATTGATAAAATGCCTAAAGTATATTTTATCAAATAGTATAACAAAAGAGGATTTCACGATTTTTTTTTACTCGGTTCTATATTTTTATTAAACACATCTTTACGTCGATTTATGTACAACGTCTTTAAAGTGCACTGAGTGCATACTAATTATATCAATGAAAAACGCTATCCTATACAGATTTTTGCGATAAATATTCTGAAGAGAAGTCAGAATTCTATCTTTTAGTAGAAGAATAAAGCTCAAAAACTAAGAAATATATTATATATACTCGTATATATCTGTATATACATATATAATACGGTCTAGCTACGATTAAAACTTCTACGTGACTAGAAATAAAGTAACTAGTGAAATCATTACCATTATCTCAAAAATGTAACTGCGTTACAATAAACGTTACTCAGAAAAAAATGTAACGTCGTTACTCATTCGTTACCGAAAAAAATAACTTGTAACAGTAACGCGTTACTTGCCAACCCTGTATGTATGTAATTAATTTTCCGTGTAAAAATAACACATTGTACTACATACAAAAATGGATTTACATATTTAATAAACGTGTAGTGTCATTTGTTCACGAAAAAATAAATTATATACATATGTTGAAGTCACTTTTTAGTTAAAACCAGAAAATGAAAAATCGTACAATAAAGTTGCCATTGTAAAATTATTAGTTGTTATGATATATTAATTATAAAGATTTTTTAATAATAACAGAATAAATAATTAAAAATGATGATAAAATTTGAATAATTATCAATTATTTATTTAGTATTAATTATATCTGGAAAATCACAATTTTTCTATTATCAATTAAGTTAAGTGAGATTAAGTCTAAGTTAAGAAAATAAAAAACCGAGCTTAAGAATTGTAGAAAAAAAACTTTTTATACACTTTGATTTGTAGTGTTGCGAGCGAAGTAACGTAAATCCGATGAGACTCGAACTTATTTTGTACTTTTTGACACAGGCACAA
Organism: Mycetomoellerius zeteki; assembly: GCF_001594055.1. Taxonomy (NCBI): domain Eukaryota; kingdom Metazoa; phylum Arthropoda; class Insecta; order Hymenoptera; family Formicidae; genus Mycetomoellerius; species Mycetomoellerius zeteki. Next base: position 476,341 of record NW_017255965.1, read on the forward strand.
TCGGAAAATAAAAAAAAACGTGCAGAATGCATGCACGCAATTCGCACGGAAGATATGATTTCATCACTCGGTTTACTATAACTCCGTCCAATAATTTCGATGCATCACTTCAGCGTTTTTCCATCTGTTTGCCACCGAACGACGCTTATTCACAACTGGACCCTCGGCAGCCGCTAAAACTCACACCCGACCGCTCGATCATTTCCGACTTCATTGGGCACGAAATAACGCGGACGATTTGGCAATTTGCTGCGACACGTGCGGATTCGCGATCGTGCAATCGCGGGAAAGAGACCACCGACGATTCGACGATTGCATTCAGTGACCAGATTGCTTGACCGTCCATTTGCAACGCGCATTTCGACGGAAAACTGTACTCTGACTTGAATAATTTAACGCATGAACGCACCACGTGTTTTCGAATAATGTATAATGCAATGTATCGCGCAGATAAAATAAAAACATACATGAAAAATATTTCCAATAATTAACGATTTATCATCTGTGGTTATCCGAATACAGAAGGAAATCCTCGTAAGCGGCTACTCTTTGATTTTAACACTTTTACAGATACATAAATACATAAAATTTTATGTATAATACAACATAATATGATGTATATTTTGCTTTTTCATATAATATAATAATAAATTTATCATTATAATATAATAATTAATAACACTGTAGGACGTGGTTTCTGTTGTTTGAATAAAAGTCTTAAAACGTCGCGCAGTGTAATCTTTTAATATAAGTAGTTTCAAGAAGTTTATTTTTTCGAAAAGTTCAAGGATATTTTCCAACGGCAAAGATTTCTCCAGATTTCCCAAAAATCCGAACAATGTGAAAATTGAATTAGTGCGATCTGGAACCTCGTAGAAATTCCCTCGGAAATTCCTTCACCGTCGACGTCAGCTGCGTTACAAAAACCGGATTGCAGTGCATTCGAGACCGGCAGGCCCAGCCTACCGCTTTTGGGCCCACCCACGCCGTGGTCGGCACCGAAAAGGCTCACACTGTGAACCCAACGGTTACCCGACTGGTGGCGCCCTTTTACCGAGCATACCTCGGAGAGAGAACGAGAAGCGAGTGGTCCCACACGCGTTACGAACGCGCGTCACGAGATCATCAGGCGCGATTAATTAATTAACTATGTCGGCGCGGTTCAGATTGTGCCGCCGAACGAATCGCCCGCGCGCACCATCGGTTACTGACACCATCTTCTCCCGTGACCCTCTTGTGACTCTAAATTGCGTCATGCACGGTCACGCGCCGGTGACTCGCTTGTCCCATGCCACCCGACCCGTGCAATTCTTCAACTTTCTCGATTCTAATGGTGACACTCTCAAGCGTCACTTAATTAACACGTATCTATATAACATCGTGTGATTTATATATTTAAAACTGCTTACATTAAAAAAATTATTATTTTAATTTTTGTGTTTTATTTATTTTAATTGTTGTATTTTAATAATTGTATAAGAATAAATATTTTATTTCACATATATGTAATTACATGAAAGAGTAAAATATAATATATTACATTATACATGAAATTTTATATATTTTATATATATATATATAATAAATTTCTTAAATGTTTGAAATAGAAGTATAACGTATGTAATAATCTGATACATAAAATGAGCTTATAAATAGGTAACTTTATAAAATCAAAGGAGAAAAGTGAGTGAAGTTGCAAAGAAAGTTAAATTCTTATTTTGTACTCTTTCATTAACCTACGTTTGGTAATTTTATTTTTATTATTTTTTTTATGAAACTTGTTTTACCAATTTTCCCTCTGTGCTTAATATTTTATTTTCATTTGAATATGACACAAACATAAAAAAAATACTCTATTTTTTCAAAAATAACTAAACGTGATAATGTGAATTTTTTTTATTAATAGAACGATAGAAATGCTTTAAAATCATAAAAATTCTATTTGATTAAATAACCTACTCTAAGATTTAACTGTTTTTGCATCAACACTTCAATTTCAAAATCAGCTAAATCTTTTCTTTTAATTGCAAAAACAATCAAATGCATTATATTTTAACAAAGAGAAATTGTATCTTTCAGGTAATATTATACACGTTATGTTAACTAAAACAATGAGTTTTCTTAATTAGAAAAAAAGCTCTTATTAAGCTTAAGTGAGAAAAATTATACAAATTTTTTCGGTCTCGTAAAAAAAAACATTTCAAATTAAGATATACTTTTACAAATGGACTATTCAAATATATAATGTTACATATTTTTATAAGAGATTATATTAAATTACATATTTTACATATTAAAAAAAATATATTTATATTATACATTAAACATCAAATACAGGGTGTTTCCAAATTAAATGGCAAAACTTCGGGAGCGTGTAGAGGAGTAAAAAACTAAGAAAAAAAGTCCTATAGACATATGCTCCTTTTTGCTTTGTTTCGCAGGAAATCACGAAAAAAGAAAAAAATATATTTAATTTATTATTTTAATTATTTTATTTATAAACTTTTTAATGAAGATTTTGTTCGAAATGTGCACCTCTTGCAGCAATACAAGCATTGCATCTGTCAAACACGGCTCTTGTAGCAGCCAGGCACTGTTCTTGCGATATTCTGTTCGCTGCAGCTACGATACGATTTCTCAAATGTTGCTCTGATTGAATAGGCGAAGAATAAACTTCTTGCTTCAGAGTACCCCATGCATAGAAATCTAATGGCGTTAAGTCGGGCGAACGAGTTGCCCAATGTACTGCTCCTCCACGTCCAATCCATCGTTGTGGGAATTTTCTATCTAACCAGGTTCTAGCGACTCTGCTGTAATGAGCAGGGCATCCATCTAATTGAAACCACATTTCAGTACGTTGTTGTAATGGGATGTTTTCTAAATAGTCAGAAAATTCATTCTCCAAGAAATTTAGAAAACGGTCCCCATTTAATCTTGCAGGTAAAAAAAACGGTCCCACTAAAACGTCGTTCCAAATTCCAAGCCAGACATTAACAGAAAACTCTTGCTGAAATTTGTATTCTCTAACAGACCTGGGATTTTGATGAGCCCATAATTCCTTTGATTAATTATTCCACCTCTGGTAAATGTTGCCTCATCTGACCACATTATTTTAGATGGAAATAAAATATCATTGTGGCATGTCTGAAGGTACCAGTTACAAAAGTTCAATCTGTTCCAATGATCTTGAGGTAATAAATTTTGCACTTTTTGAATGTGGTAGGGATAGCGATTATCTCCTTTTACAGTTCGCCAAATTGTTTGTGGTGACACTCCCAATACAGCCGACGCATTCCGAACGCTGGTCTCAGGATGATTGTCAAAATGTTGTAAAATACGATTCCCTGCCTGCAAATCTCTTCGTAACGCTGCTTGAAATCGGTTGTTTTCTTGTCGAATTGAAAATGTTCCAGTCTCTCGCAATCTATTAAATGTCAACATAAACACTCTTCGGTTTGGCACTCTTCTGTTTGGAAATCGTCGTGCATATTCTCGCACCGCCTTTAAAGCATTACCGTTGCAGAAACCGTATACAAAAACCATATCAGCATATTCACTATTAGAATACGTACGCGGCATATTGCAAAAGACAAAATTCATCTACTGTTAAAGGCTTTCAAAGAGCGACTGACAAATTCATAACAGAAAGTGGAAAATGTAATCAAATATGTCGGTGCTAGATATGGCAAGAAATGTAAACATTTTTTTTCGATTTCTCTGAAACGGAGCAAAAACGAGCATATGTCTATAGGACTTTTTTTCTTAGTTTTTTACTCCTCTACACGCTCCCGAAGTTTTGCCATTTAATTTGGAAACACCCTGTATATATTTCATATGTTTTAACGTATATTATATTATATTGTATTTATTTTATATTTCTTTCCTAATAAATATCACAATTAAAACGATTTATACTTTTTAAAACTGAGTAACTAAATATACGCGTGTGTTTCTGCGATATCGCGATTGATATCTACATTGTTGCAAGATTGTCGGACAAAAGTCCGACAAAAGATGCTGCGCTGTATTGTATAATGTATTTCTGAATACAAAGTTAAAAGGTTAAGAGTTCACGTAGAATAATAAAAACGGAAGATCTGTACGATGTAATCGGTTGCCTTTATGTAAATGGTGCTGGCAGGTAAAAGTAGGATATTGAACCCGGACTGATTTCGGTTGCGATCGCGGCAACCCACATGGAGTTCTCGACACGTGCCGGCGGTGCTTGGCGTAACGAGAACATCATGAATGTTCGTAACGAGGCGTAAAAATAAAAATCGTCGATCGTACGCTCTGCGAATATTGAAGTATACACAATAGAAAAAAAACAAATATATTTTCTAGCTAGAGATAAGAGTCTTTAAGATAAGAGTCACGAAATAACGTCTTCAATTTTGATTGGTTCCGCCATTCTTCAGTAAACTAATACGCATTTTCAATTGCAATGGGCTTGAGAATCAATCTGAGGTTGATTAATGACGTCACATGTTCTAGTTTTGGTTCCTAACTCGACGAGTTCATGACACTTCCGGATTAATCAATCTCGAATTGATCCAAACCCACCCGCTGCAATCAAAAACTCTATAATATAATTATGTATTATACAATACATATCATGCTTTCGCTTTATTTTGCACGCACGATGCTCAAAATTTCATTTTGTCTGTTCGTAAAGTCAAAAAACTTCTTTGCGTGCTTGAAACGAAAAACGTATTCCTTTCAGCCTTCCATATTGGCTTACGACTCGACGATAAATAAGATAAACAGCATCACTGCGGAGTGGCAAAGGGCTTATTCGCCAATCGCATTTATATCTCAAAAATTCATGAAAATATCTCTTCTACAGCGCTTTTATATCTTGTGAGCGATGAGGCTATGAAAAAGGTATCTCGTTATAACGAAGACTTTCTTTTCATCATTTTTTTTTTCATGGCTTTCACAACAACTCAAGTTAGATAACATTTATCGCGCCCACCTAATCATAGTATCGATAATGTTCTATTCGGGACAGTATGCTGACTTGTCTGTTTTATCAAAGTCGTGGCCGCCTACGTCTGCAAGTTGACGCACCGATTT
>NW_017255965.1:481452-485692 GCF_001594055.1 Mycetomoellerius zeteki
CCAACGACCGTCCGACAAAGCGCACTCATTAAGTCGATGCAGCGGCCATTATGGGAATTAATCACGCCCTTTCGGAGGGTGCCATTGGACATTACGGAGGCATCAGCCGTGCAGTTGCATGGCATTACCGACGCGGCGACAGCGCGATAAAAGCTGTTGTGGCTGCTTCCGGCCTCGCAGAAAAGGAAGAAAGAGAGCGCGAAGTTTAAGGTCGGCTCGCGAAAGGTCAGCATTGCATTGCCGTAACACAGTAGTCATTACGAACGTCGCTAATTATCGTACTAATTAACGTGTTGATTGCGACGAACCGCATTTATCACCACCGTCCGTGCTGATCGTTCTTGGCGCTTCTTCATTTATCGTTTTCTTTAATGCACACTACATAGTTTTCTTTTTCAACTTAGGCCAATATTACTATTGGTACAAAAAAAAAACAAAGAAACAATTTAAAGTTTATATTACATTTGTCGTACGACAAATTTTTCAAATATATTAATTGGTTGCAAGATAGAGAGAGAGATTCTCAGATCTCTCTATCTTGCAGCCAATTAATACATTCGAAAAATTTCTCGTATAACAAATTTTTCAAGTGTGTTAGTTGTAAGAGAGAGGGGGATATTCAGATCTCTTTATCTTGTAGCCAATATATTTCGCATAGCCTAAAAGGAAATGCCATATAAAATTCTGTTATTCTTTTTTTCGAAATAATAAAGATTGTATAATTAAAAAATAGAAGATTATGTAAATAAATTTGGCATACGCATTTCGTAAGAAATAAATTATAATGTAGAAGAAAAAAAAACATTAATCAATAACTTTTTTCTTCAATATCAGTTATAAAATAATATCAATTTCATGCTCAGAGTAACTATGACTTCCACCTCATCGGCTTCAACAACCGTCGAAACCTCGAGTAAACGTTAAAATATCATCATTGCATGAAATTCTCAAGTGAGAGAGAGAGAGAGAGAGAAATTAGACACTCGACGTGTTTTTCTCGGAGGAACAAGTTTGGTTCGTCCGTCTCTTGACGCACGGAACAGTGGAGATTCGAACCTGTGACGGTGGCTCTGAAGAGAGTGTGACGCTGTTGGCGAAGTACACAAGCTGCGCAGCCAAACGCGGCTATTAAAATACCGTTCATAAGAAACTTACTTAAGAATGTATCCGAGTCATTTTTACAAATGTATTAATATTTATATTTTAAAAACATACACATAAAAGTTATATCCATAACATTCTGTTTTTATTAAATAACATATTTTTTAGTTTATTCTATTTGTTATTATTTTTATTGTTATAAATTAAAATTTTTAAAGCGATAACAAAAATATAAATTTTTTTTATAAATATTTTAAGTATTCAAAATAACTTATGCAAAATTTTATTGCGATTCACAATTAGTTGCAAAGATTTAGAACAAATAAATATCTTGTTTATTTACTGGACAACTAGTCCACGCATCGTAATGTATGCATAAAATCTTGAATACGTACTTACATTAAAAAAAATTGAGATTGTTATAATTTACTTTATGATACATTTCCATACATTTTTATTCGAGCAACAAATTAAAAAAATCTCTCTCTTTTTTAAATAACTTATGATCCAGATAGTAAAGCGTCTAAAAAAAATTTGTTGTATTACTTTTAAATACAATTTAGAATAATCAATTTTTTCATAATTTTATTTTAAAATATCTCAGATACATCTTTAAAGATATCGATGACATAATAGCATCTTGTACGAATATTTTTATAATTACATTGAAAAATTATTGAAAACATGTTGATAAAAAAGAATGTGAAAGAATAAAAATATAAAAATAAATATTATTTTTTAATATATTGAGATCATCATGAACTATATTTTATTGTATTAAACTAGCACGAACAAAATGTTCTGATTGTACCAACAAGAGGTACAAACAAAATGCTAATCATATCAATCAAAACTCTGGTTACTATAACTGAATTGTAATTGAATCTAGTTATCTTGACTAAAATGTTCGATCGATTTAACTATAAGTGTCTGATTTGTAAGTACCATTATGATTGAATGTACCAAAATTAATACAAACAGATTTTTCTTCCATTGAAGAATTCGTCATTTTTTCATTAAGCTCCGTTTCGAACAAATTATTAATTAGAATTTTTCCAAAAAAAGGATAGGTATCTAAAATGTTCTTCTAGATGGAAAAAGCGAATTTTGAAGCATAATAATTATTACGATTAATAAAAATTAATTGGAAAATATGTAAATAATATTCTTTTCAATTTATGTTCAATAAGTGTGACAAATTGTTTTTATTCACACGCACATACACATAATTTGTTAATATAATAAATTTATAATATATTAATAACAATAAATATGTTTGTATAATGTTCGATTAAAATGTATGCTTGAAAATACGCTTCAATCCTCCATTCAAGTAAATCCTTTATTCAAGTAAAGAAAAAATAAATACATGAAAATATTATATTTATTTTAAAATATATTTGATATTTAGAGATTACATTACGAACTATATTAGACTATGGCAAAAATTTGTTGTTTTTTATTAGGTTCTGCTTTAAACAAATTTATTTGAATTTTTAAAAACGAGAATTAACGAAAGTTCTTCTAAATAAGAAAAGCATATTGAAGCTAATGGCTATATCGTTTAATAAAAATCGTTTGAAAAATAATTTCAAACATAATTTCCTTACTAACATAAATTTTAATTATTAATATAACTATTAATATAAATAATATAATAAATTTATATTACATTAATAACAAAATTTATATTAGTATATTTGATTAAATTTGTTTAACGACTTATTTAAATCCTTATTCTATAAAACAGTTGTGAGAAAGAATCTTTTTTTTGGGAGGATTAATAATTTCGAGTAAATTGATAATAGAAATAAACATAAACAAAATAACAAAAGCTTAAAAAAGCTCAATTTTGTTTAAAATAAGATGATACCTGCTGGAAAATATATAGCTACCGAATCCAGCTAATTTTATTGTTGCTAATTGCTTCCCTGACATCGAAAAGAAAAGAGCATTGGAGACGCGATAAGTTGTCAACGGAAATTCCGGCGTACGCGCGTATTCGAATGGAAAATAAACCGAAACTGAACTACCTCCAGTAATTGAAACGAATCGAAGTTCGTCGGGGGATTTCGCCTGAGGAATATCGGCAAAAGTACGAGCTGTCTCGTACGCGGATTGCGAATTTTAATCGAAACGTGCGCATAAATAAATACAGCTGTTGTCTTGCGATTTCGATCTTGCCTCCATGAAATATGTCGCTCTAGGGATTTTTCCGACGGAATTTTAGTATCGATATGCTGTGTCATTTCATTTCTTGTGTTCTATTTTATTCTAGCAACAATTTGTAATAGATAATTACTGCTCGTTCCAATTCACACAGATTTTTGATGAAAAAGAAGATAACCATGAGAAACAGAAAGAGAAAGAGAGAGAGAGAGAGAGAGAGAGAGAAAGCGTCATTTTTTTAAATACTCATATAGCGTTTTTCATTGGCAGAACTAGTGCGCACTCAGTGCACATTGAAGCTATTGTACACTATTCTAATTTAAATGTAAAAATGAGATATCTCAATTGATGAAATGCTCAATGTGTATTTTATCAAATAGCACAATAAAATGTATTGAATATGAAAAACATTATGAGATAAGTTCCTTTAAGTGCTATAATACAAAAGATAAATAAGTAATATAAAAAAATAGATAATACGCGGAAAAATAGGCAATACATGCAGATGAAAATAATAATGAGGTTATAATAATGAAAATTAAAGTAGGATCAAATCAAATTAATATAGGGGAGAGTTGCCGAATGCGTACACTTAACTTATTTTTTATTATATTTTCCATTTGGCATTGTTTTGTATGCAAATGAACATTATAAATTGTAGTTTGAGGTTTTGGACGCTTATTATTACATGTTTAACTTTTCACCAATAACAAATTAATTTGTTATAAGTCTTTTTGTAACATGCTGCAAAAGGTACGATTTAGGTAACCGGTCGCCTAAATCGAATCTATAGGTATTTTTTATCGTATTTCCTTTGAAAGTATTGATTTGTGAATGAAAACAATTAAAAGTATAAGATTAATAAAAGAAATCATTAACTAATACCTAATAATTAATTAATACCTAATTTTAATAATTTATTGAAGAAAATCAAATATTTTATAATTATTAAATAACAATAATGAAAAAA
>NW_017255965.1:485806-532404 GCF_001594055.1 Mycetomoellerius zeteki
TCTTTTGATGGTACGATTTAGGAAATTTGATGGATTTTGTAAAAATATCGATTTAATCTTTACAATAGTTGCAAATATGTATATACAGTGAATGTAAAACATTCTACAATAAATCTTCTTTTATAAAAATATAAAAATTTATAATAAAATTGGATAATCGCGTTGTTCTCAACTACATAAGTTGATTAAAAATTAATATCAGATGTACCTTGCTTAAAACGCCGCTAACATTCATAAAACAAGACATTCATAAAAAAATATAATAGGCTATTATATTTTTGTCTATATTACTAATTTCTCATATATTTTATATTATTGTTACTAAATATTGCCTATATTAATTAATAATATAAAATATTAATGAGGTACGATTTAGGCGACCAGTACGCAACTCTCCCCTACAGTGAATATGTGTATGTATAAGGGTGTATAAAAGAAATGAAGAAAACAAGATAACACTTGGATTGATTACCAAAAGATCGATTTTACTTCGATATGCAATATTTCACAGATATAATATAAAATCCTATATCGAGAAAGTGAATAACCCTTTAAACGCACAGCTACTTAATACAACAAAATTTATTTGTCGAAGCGATGAAATCACACAGCTATGTTTAACGCGAACGCGTCTTCCGTTCTCGTTAACGACGGTTGTTACTGAAGCGTAGAAACAGAGAGAATTTACGGCCTGTTGATTGAATCTCGCTGAAACATATTGTGGTTGTAGGGATCGACCGCGAATTCAGGCCTCCGATTGATACCGACACGATGGAAAATAGATATTCTCATCCGTGTGTGCGTACACATCCCCGCCATTCGGTCGCTTCGGAGCAAAATATTAATCACCGGGATTTTAAAAGCCTGGTTCTCGAATCGCCGCGCGTGCCGATAGGCAACGCTCGTCGGAGCGAATATCAGGCGCATCAGGCGTATTGATGAATGAATATGTATTCGTATCAATAAATATGTTACATCAGCACAAATATAATCCTTTCGACAGACGCACAATGTTGTGACGCACATTGTCGAAACCACGTTTCTCATGTGGCTGCTTTTTCCATCTTTTTTTTTTACAAACGAAACGCGAATGTCAAACGTCAGCTAATGCGGCAAGAGACATTTTGCGTCGTCCTAAATTTTGCACTTGAAATTTTTCTATATTTTCATAGATATGTCTAATTATGAACACGCGACCTGAAGTGCGAAAAAAGTATTGCTGTATAAATTATACAGGACGAGTCATAAATATATTTTAAAATGTTGTAAGCGTGTTTGTAGATAAAAAGGAAAAATAAATTTTCCAACGAACATCGATAAGTCGCAAATCTTTTGTTGTCAAAATAATGGATAGTATGAAATAATAACTTTACTTAAAAATTTCAAATAAATACTTTGTATTTATAAGAAATGCTCAAAGTGTCCTCCATATATTATTTTTCATATATTTGAGCACGACTTTGTGACTTAATGTTCATTATAGAAACAATTGTCCTTTTTTTTAATCCACAAATACGCTCACAAAATTTTAAAATACCTACACTTATATAACTCATTATAACTCATGTATAAAAAATATATGCCTTTTTATAATTTGTGAAAAGTTAGAATAACAACAATATAACAAACATGAAAACTGGTGGACTATTACAAGTGCATTTCTTATTACATTAATTACATTAGGAAAAATTGCAATGCACATTGTAAAAAGTGTATTGTAAAACATTATGATGTACCTATACTATGAAATAATAATATTTGATATGTATGTGCGAGTCAAGACATCGTGATGAAAATATAGATACATGTATGTTTGAGAATTTCGGAAATGTAGGAAATAATATTCGCTTTCGAGCGGATGGCGAAATCCACATTTCATGTGTAAATTTACATATTATTACATATTATGTGATAATTTTCAATGCATCGCGTGACCGCCAATGTGACATGAATAGAAATTAATTACAATTGTCAGTCTGATCGATCACCCAGATCATCAACCGATTATGCGAACATTGCAATAAATCCGTCGCAGTTGACGTTAAGTCACATTAACATTTATCTATGTCAATTTAATATATTACTGTTGTAAAATACACTGTTTGTTGATAACGAGGTGTAATGTAACATGATTATCAGTTCCATTCCATAATATTATAAATATTATAAACAATAAATAAAACGTAAAGCATATAAATAAATATAAGAATTTATTACACATACAATTTGTTATGCATACAAAATGTATGTGTCATAATAAATAATCAGTCGTATAATTAATTATATCATTTTCTCTCTCAGACTGTATTCATTAACAAATTCGGAAATACAATTCGCGCTTTTAATTATTTCTATGACGCATATATAAGTCATTTCTATTTAGTAATGTATATCTATTGTAATCCTAATGAACGTTGTCGATTTCTTAAAAAATATAGACAAAAACTGTGTTATAGTGAATTAGCTTGGACGCACCAATACGAAGTAGTGTACAAAACTGTCGTACACATATCAACGTAATAATATATGTTTAATATAAATATAGGTACATTAAACTGCGAAATCCTCAATACAGTTTATCGTGCTGTAAAATACGTACTGGACATTTTATCATTCGAGATATTTTCATTTACACTCAGACGAGATCAGTATACAACGACTTTAATATGTACTAATGCGTTCAATGAAATTTGCTATTAGCCTGAGTTTGAATTGTAGTTTAACAGAGACAACATCTTTATCCCACTAATTACTTTTTAGGACTGTTATAAACCAAAAGAAAGAACCGCAATTTGATGCGTTAACGGTGAATGCCAAATCCATGTGGCACCTGCACTTCCTGATGGAAAGGTGCAACGCGAAATGCAGTCTATCACTTAGGTCGACAAGTTGCATAATAAGAGAGCGGCCACACCCCGTATTAGCAGTTAAAGGCGCTCGCGTAATGTCTGTCGTACCCTTCATAAATCACTCGCGTAACGGGTCCGGTTGACAGTGCTTGGTACATCGTAACACCGATTGACATAGACAAATCTGGCTGTTAACGATAAATGGCAGCTACATAATCGATAGCTCCTATGTAGATTTGTATCTCACACGTTTCGCATTGACGCCATCGTACATTCTGGGCATACAAATACGTTAAGCCTGCGCGCATTGCAACTGTTCAATGTGTATTGGCATACAAAATAACACAGGAGAAATTACAACAGATCTTTTTAATTTAACGTTATTTAATTAATCGATAATTACGAGAATTATTACTGTAAAATTAAAACATTGACGAGAATTATTACTTCAAAATTAAAACATTGATGGAAGTTATTATTTTAAAATTAAAACGTTGACGAGAATTATTACTTCAAAATTAAAATGATGACAAGAATTATTACCTTAAAATTAAAATATGAGATACTTTTATTAATCTACAAATCGACAATAACCGTGATATTAAATAATGTTAAATATTAATTGAAAATATTTTTTGTTTTAAAATATCGCATTGATTTAATTAGAGTGAAAATATCGATTCTCTCGTGTCTTTTTCCATTGCCAGTTGCAAATATGGACGGCAAAACATTCTAAGAGGCATACAGAGTATACGGGAAAGTTCTAAAGGAAATATCTGGAGTGCCTGTTGTTAATTAGCGTGGTTTCAGGAATTCGAAGAAAACGTGCCGTGTTGCACCGTGCACGGCATCCAGATTGCTACGCGCGGTATAATTATCGCTTTAAATCATATTAATGCGATAGACATTGGATTGCGCTCTTATCCGACTCGTTCCACGAGAACTGGTTCTTTCATGAACTTTTCCGTGATTCTCGATCTCGTCTCTTTTTACTGATTATTTCGAGTCCCCTTCGTGTTTGCCGCGCTTCCACCTTGTTAGCTTCCGTTCTTTCCGTTATCTCGTTGTCTCTAGAGACAATAATAAATCTGGTGTGCATCCTTCTGGCAAAAAAGTAATGACGATGATTGATAATATCCGACGATTGAATTCTTATCAATGAACGTCGGCACGTTGAAGCAGCAAAATGGAATCTGGAGAATGTAAATACGGATCAGAAGATAGAGAGGGGAAAAAAGGAAAGATGCGTTCTTTGCATTCTTTCCATATTTTGAAGACTTTCGAGATATTTCACTTTGTATGTGTTCATTCATTTAGCCCACACAAATATTGCATTACGATCAATTTTATAAACTGCAATTTCAATAAAACGTAAATTAATTCACGAAGACTCCTTACTTTTTTTATCCTTTTTCCACTTAACTTTCTTTTGTACAATTTCAATTTTATAAACTACAATTTTATAAACTACGATTTCTGCGTAATACGAAATAGGACTTTGTCCTATGTAGACTGCGAGTTAATTTTAATCCGACAATTTGAGAATAAAGGCTGTAAAAAAATAAAGGGGGGGAGGAGATTTACTGTTGCACCGGGGTATAAATTGTTGCAGATCAGAGTCGGAGAATGCAGCTACCGTGTGGCGTATTCACATTATACCACATTCCGCGTTTTCCTCACTCCCGAGGACAATATTATGACTTAAGCTATGCAGCGACAGATCTTACGCGCAATGGACATTTCCTTCTCTGCTAAAGTTTCGCTTTTGCAGCATAATTTCGGAGTTCTCGTATCTAAAGCCATCCGGTAAGATCAGAGAACATTGAATTTCGCAGCCAAAATTAGATACAATCTGCATTCGAGTAATTATAGTTACATGTTACATGTTATCTTCCTTAAAGTGGCACACCGTATAAGCGTATGAGGAGATTATAAACTATTGATCGCCATGAAACTATTACTAAATAATCGTTATTAAACGTTATTAAACGTTATTAAACGCTAATAATCTCTAAATAATCCTCCAAATCTGTACCGTTAATTAGTAACACACAAGTTTCTCTCCAACAATCTGTTTGTTCTCGTCTTTAATACGAAATAAAAATACTAAATATTATAATAAATATATATCTTCTAAATTAGAAAGATATTTCTAGCATTAAATCTCAAACCTATTATCGAAAAAAGTGTATCTGATATATAAAAATATCACGAAGTTATGTAATAAAAGCTAATGTTAAACAAAATCTGATATGTGGACAACTTTTATTATACATCTTCGATTTCTTTTTATATGAGAAATCGCTTGTTTTTCGGATGTTCTATGGAATGTTACATACGCTGCGGCATCCCACACAACTTCGGCAATAGTAGTGACTGCATTGCATTGCTGCAATCAACATAAAAAGCAGCTTTTTATCTATTGTATAAGATTCTTTAATACATATATATGATTCTCTTTATACATATATATATCTAATAAAAAACTAAGAGCAAGAGCAATCATATTAAAAAAAAAAAATTTCACAACTACACTTGCAAAGTTCCTTTTTCTGCTTAACGCAGCCATACAAAAACCAAGAGTGCCGATCAACTATACCACTGAAGAATGATCGCATTAACATATTTGAAGGCGAAGTTCGACGCGCATTAGCCTATAACTTGCAGTTGTATATCACAATGTCGTTATCAGTGCGAGTCACGAGGAGTAGACGATATCGCCTGAGGATAGCCTTCAAGGTAATACGAGATCCACGATATAGCGCGAGAAGCGCGCTTCCTCTCAATCGCGCTCAAAATGATAGTTAAGTCAGTTTAGATATTTAATAAATCGCGACGTCGTGCTCGTCGATGCGATCGATATCGGCAAGGGATCGATATTCAATTACAGAGGAGCGGATACTGAGTTCCACGAGCGCGAGAAACCGAACGGGCTAACGTAGTTCGACGGGCTAACGAGCGAGACGGCTTAATATATTATCCATCCCGATATAGGATACATTTTGCAATATCAAGCGCTCCGCGACAAGACAGCTGTCGCCCTGGGCGACATGCGAAAGCAAGCGCGCGCACTCGCGTTCGCGCGATATTATCGCTCGTCAAGACAATTTTTTCCGTGGTGAGAGCCGAGGCTAAAACGTCACGAGGTACCCCGAAATTAAGCGACTTTATCGAACGATCTACTTTCTACGTATAATACGATACGATGCGATGGAGCACGGGCAACCTGAATGTACGGCGGGATGAATATGCAAGGCCCGCGGCAGCATTATGCTAATTCGCCGAGGAGGAATAACGCCTGTCTGAATGAAGAATCAATAGCTGATACGGAAATACTAGGGCATTACCTGAACGGCGTGAGCGACCTGTTCACCGTGAGATAACGGTTTCGCATGAGATTCTTTGACGAGTCACGACTAGATTGTTCGCATATCTCACAAAGTTATATCGTTTACTTATTCGATACCCTAAAACAGCCTTCCAACTCGGACACGGCATGCCTTTTACGTTGAGAATAATACCCTTTACTTCAAAAGACAGATCACAGTAACACATACTATGATACTGTGATCCGCCTCTGTTCTATCGTTTATTTATTCGATATCCTAAAACATAGCCTTCTAACTCGGACATGGCGTGCCTTTTACGTTGAGAGTAATACCCTTTACCTCAAAAGGTAGATCACAGTACCATACTATGATACTGTGATCCGCCTCTGTAGGTCAGAAATCTAAGAAGGAAGAAGGATTTCATAACGTAAAACGCACGCCGCGCCGAGGAAGGCTCTGCCCTAAAACGTCTTTTTGGCATACTCGGCTTTCTTTTCCCAATGCTTTTCCAATCTTTTTTCATTCCTTATAATTTATTTATTAATAAGAATACATGTGTACATTTGCTTAATATCGAATATATTTCTTAATACATATCTAACGTTTTGATTGAAAAAATTTTTACAATATTTTTATTATCATTTGAAAATTGTAAGAAATAGAATTGGGTGAGCCATACATAGTGAATTGTTCATTTGTTACATAGGGCAGACCGGGTACAAGAGGTAAGTTTGCATTGCGTTCCGTTTTTGTATTTGTGGCAAAAGAAACAATGGAAAAGTTACTGCAAAATATCTCTTTTATAACATAGGTACTACTCTCTAAGTTTCACTTAAATTAAACAAGTATTACAATAGAAAAAGGAAAAAATCTAATTCAAGAGCACACACAGGCAAGTAAATTTTTGATCATTTCGTAATTTCATATTAGTTACTAGTTAGTTTCATATTAGACACTAGTCCTTCGGCTTGAGAAAACAAATCTAAGTGATTATTAGTTAAAAGAAAAATGTTTATTAGTATACAACACGTTTTTTGAATAACAATAGTATTTTATTATAATAAAATAGTCAAAATCAGACGTATGTAGAGATGGGGTACTTGCCTCATATCATAAGAAAAGGTTAGATTGATATCGATACGTTATTGTACCGCACGTGTGAACATTCATTTACAATTTAACTCTGACAAAACACTTTATATAATATTTAATATAATATTTCTATATTAAAATAAGGTAGAACTAAAATAATTTATATTTGTTTTTCTGTAACAACATTTTGCTGTTTGATGATTACAAAATAACTTTGAAAAGTACAATTTTTACTAAGAAGTACATATACTATTCTCTAATTTTTATTTCTATTACTTTTCTATTACGTTTTTTTGTTAATTTAATATAGAATTTATCACAAAGGCAATTTATACTGTGATATACCAATTTATCCCACATATTGAGGCAAATTAACTATAATGCAGCATGTTCGTATTTCATTTATTGCAAAAAAAGTAAAGTGTATAGAACAATTATTAGTATGAAAATGTACAGAAAAGTTCTCTCTATCACATTAATGTATTTTAATCATAATAGTTAATTGTTTAAAAAAATCTAATGCCAAAATGTGTGAAAACTGTGCCAATGAGACCCCGATCTTCCCTACCGTGTTGTATTTAAGGGTTAAAACCCTGGTGGTAACGATTAATTAATAGCGAATTTGATTGGACGCATTAGTGCGCACTGGTGCATATTAAAGTTGTTTGTGAATGTAAAACTAAAATGTAAATATTTTGAATTATAAAATACATACTTTACCTAACAGCATGATAAAGTGTATTGAGTATTTCATAGTTTAACCGGTTTCCATGTTTATAATAAACATATATCTTTATGTCAATTTGTGTACGATGGTTTTAATGTGCACCAGTGTGCACTAAGTGCATCCAATCGAATTCGCTATAAAAAATCATCACTATTTGACAAGAAATAAAAGAATTTTGTAAACATAAACAACATAAATAAATAAAGTACTATTTCATCCCCTTAAAAGATTGATTGCTATTGGTGATGGACGCTGTCGAAATTTTTTTAAAATGCTTGTGAAAAATAAATACTATCTACTATAAAATTTTGAATTACATAAATATGCTAGATAATTATATAAAAAGCGCATTGATGATTATTAACTTTATTTTTAATTAAATTATACAATATTTTATCATCGTATGCTCATAAAAATTCTGACATACACGACAAGCATTTAAAATTTATTGAACAGACAATCTGTTAAACATTTTTGCATGATCAAAGTCGAATGTTTTCTTCTTATAAGCGGCCAACGATCGAAACAATGGATAGAGAGACCGAACTTTCCGCTTGAACCGCAAGAGTTCATCAGACAAAATATCTCTAAGCTAACGAGAGAAGGCTGACCGGCGGACCGTGAGAAAGGAAGCAAAAGTCGCCCGACCGATGCCGAATGGGAAAAACTCGTTAAGGTCGACGGGAGCTGTACTGTTTGAGAGAGAAAGAGAGAGAGTAAGGCGACTCGCGATCGAAATCGGCCTCGAGAGACTGAACGATTAAACGAACCTATCTCGTGCTGCCTCACGTAACACGCTCCGGTCGGCCATACCGGAAAAAGAGGAAGAAAACGAGAGAACGTCTTCCCGCAGACAAAAAAAAACGGCCGCATTCCCGAGGTATGTAAAAAACTAAAGAAGAAAAAATAACAGGCAAGAAAAATTGGCATACTGATGAAACGAGCCTGACAAACAATCTAATTTGTTGCGCGAGCATTGCGAACCGAGCGATAAATGATTTTATGAGTTCGCAGTTTTGCATGCGCGCGACCGCGGAGCGAATGTGAAAATTGCTCTCGTAATTCACGGAGGCGGCGTAAACTGCGCGAAAACTCGCCTCCGCCTCTGCATTAAGTGAAAAGTAACTACCATATGGTTACGAGACCATCACCGCCACCGGAACTTCATAAAGGACGTAACAAAGCAGCCCGATCCGGTTTTCGAGCTCCTTCCCATCTTGAACGGCATGTGAAGTTACGCATATTTGCGATATTTCGGTTCTAAAGTTCCTGCAAATCGTCGACTGAAAGTATGTCTCATCGTTACTTTTGATTCTAAAAACATGAAAGAGAATATTATTCTTAGTTGAAACGCTAGGAATAAAGAATGAATAAGAGAAAAACTATGAAAGTAAGAGCCGTCTTCTCCAGTACAATCATCAGCACTTAGCTAGAATTTTGTTTCAAAATAGCATTTATCCTGCTTTTGTCTTCAGTGAAGGTTCAGTTATAGATTCCTGAAGATTTATAAAGAGAAGGTAGAAGATAAATATTGGATTTTCTGACACGGTTTTTCACGAAGAGGTTTGAAATATGTATGTTAAGAAAATTATATGTTTCTTTCCCCTTGTGAATTTATCATGGAAAATATATACTATTTTCGTAGGTTGATGGATTCGTAAGCCCTTAAAGCGCATAAAACATTCGTCATAAATACAGATGTATTCGTGAAATATTATAATATTTTCTTTTGTCCATAATGGAGCTCTTAAGAACCGGAATAATGTAACAGGTCGCGGATCCTCACCGAAGATTGTGGGAAGTTGACTCTAGAAGCACGAAGTCGAAAGACGCTGCGTGACGAGTGCGAGCGTACGTGCAGAAACGATGAACGATGGTAACGCGTAGGATGTGTAACAAAATAAGATTCTTAGGATATCTGCAGAGAGTTTCGCTAAGAATGTCGTCCGCCGTGCATCGAAGGTACTTCGAGTTTAAAAAGTAAGCTTGAAGTATAAAATTCTTCGAAGAAGCACATGCGCCAGATATTGCCCCGTCTGCATGGAAAGAAGAGGTTCTGCTAAAGTATCTAAAAATTTAACAGATCTGAAAATAATTTTGTTAGACTATCAAAATAATTGTAAGACGGTGAAACTGTTTGCTAGCATATCAAAACTTTTTACAGCATTACTCATCATACTTAAGATTCCTACGTAATTATTTTAATAAGTTCAATGGGCTTTCTTCAATAAGCCGTTATTTAAGCTTTAAGTTTTAAGCTTTAAAAAATCAATCTGACCAATGTGACCAATTAGAGTCGATTATTTTTCTCATATTCGACTGTGATGAATTTTTTACGACTTAAGACTTGAAGCTTAGGTAATGGCTTATTGGCTACGTTTACACCGTGCGCTTAGTCCGCGACTTATACGATAGGTGTCTTTGTTTAATATACAGGAGAAACAAGGACATCTATTGTATAGCCCGTGGCCTAAATGCAATGCATGGTGTAAACGTAGCCATTGTACAAAGTCCATAACAAAATTATTTTCAGATCTGGTTAATTTCTATCTAGTTAATTTTTTTATTATAGATACTTTCGCAAAATCTTTCTTTCCACATGTGCAACCGTGTAAATAGAAAACGATGAATCTTATCGATGTCAAAAGATACAGATTAGCAATTTTACGTTTACAAGATTAGTATTAATCCTTTATTTCGTATCAAACGCGTGAAGAAATTCATGTTGAAATATCGTTAGGTCCTCAAGGCATAATGACGTCGAGCTCTGAACGATGACACGTGCTTTCATTACGTTTCCACATGTGACAACGTTTGAACAAGTGCCGCCTGTCCTCTAATGCGAGACTGTTCGCAGAGACGTTTATGTGCAGCTGGTTCCCCACCGTTTGCAACGCTACGGTACCGCGTGTCGTACAAGACCACGGTGTGCAGTCGCAAAGTATGTACAGCGCACACATTGCACATATTGTCACTTGCATTACAATTCGTAGTCTCACGCTGCACATCAGAGTAACGCGCAGCCGGATGCGCGGCACTCAGAGATATGAAAAATTCATTTCTTTATTCATCAAAAAAATCGTTAGCTGCATTCTTAAATAGTCACATCCGATTCAGCGAAACCAATCATATTAAGATCATATCAAAAATCATTAACGGATTGTCAGATAAAAATAAATCTAATTTTATGCTTTTTTGATATTTTTGTATGCAGGTACTCTTATAGTGAATTGAATTAGAGCATTTCTGAGAAAACAGGTTTTTAAATTCAAAGCGATTTTTATATCTTTCCCATCTGTTCATGCAATTTATTATTTGCTAAATATAAAAAGACGAATGTACAGTGTAATCTACTGAGTACTGGATGTATATAGTACAGGAAAAAAACAATAAACTACTCTCTCTAACAACGTTGCTTCACGCAAGATATAAGAAAGAACATATAGTTTTATAAATTCAATCTCAATTCCATTTTATTGCAGTATTCATAGATGTTTGCTATGAGTAAAAATGAAATATAACTAAATGGTCAGTTGCTATGTAACGAAATTGTATCAAAATGATCTCCGCAAATCAACTTAGCGATATATATATATATATATATATATAATCCCCAAATCTGTTCGTTGAATAGGAAGTAGTATTGTGGCTCGCCTTATCGCAAACACGCGAATTGGATAATGACGTAGCGATCAACGGAACAATTGCCTTACATGAAAGTAGGTTAATACAAGACAAATTGCGGTACAATTTCACATTTATCGCAAAAAGATAATACCGCGCGTTGAAAACTTTAAACGAGAAAGGGAGACGAGCAGGACATAATTAGAAGATACAAAAGTTTATCCGGCAACGCGGCGCGAGCAAACAAATGACGCGGCTGTAGAGACAATTCAGAAGAGACAAATCAAATTAAACGGACAAATCCTATAAAGCGTTGCCATACAAATTGTGAAATTCTCGCGGGACTAGCGAAGTGTCCCAATGTAACAACACTGATGTACTCGCTAATTGGAATTAAACGTTAATTCGTTAAGTGAACGGAACGGAATTGGGAGATAGTTTCCAACTCTCTCTGCTGCTACATCTTGTTTACCATTTGCAAGCGAGCAGAAAAACGGCGTGAAATATTGAAACAAACGGAAATTTCGCCTGTCGGATTTTCCAAGCAGGAAAAAAAACGCATTACTCCTAATAGACAACCTAATTTATCCAACGAGCACTGTACTCTGATCCTCTAACAAAACTCTAAATTTATTTCCTTATCAATTTAACGTTAATCGATCGCATGCCTTTTTAAATAGAAATATAATTTTCCAATTTGTTTCATAATTCCATAATTATTTGAACATCTCGCTGAGCTATTGATTGCTACAAAGCAGCTAAGTTCTTTGACACCACTCCCATCAGAAACTCGCCCACCCACTTAACGCTTTTATCGTAAAGCCGAGATTTTATCGGAGAAACTACGTCAGATCATCCGTATCGTAACTCTCGGTGATTATCGCATGAACCCTTTTGCACCCACGATGTGGTTTAAACGCGTTTTATTCGCTCGCCCTGGAGCGCGCAATAAACCTGGAGAGTCGACGAGTCACCCTTTATCACGTCCTGATTATTACTGGTTCGAGCCAGACTTCCTGCTCCGCGTCGGGACGCGACCGAGGCAAACGGGGTTGGAAATTAACGACACAAACAACCCCTCTACTATCTGTAGGGAATAAAGGGGAAGAGAGGAAGGGGGAGAAAGAAAGAGAGAAAGAGAGAGAGAGATTGCTTTGATTCCCCTTGCGGTTCATTAACGGTCCTTTTGTCGGTTAACACGTGCTATCCTATATACTTATATAGGAATGTATTAACACCTGATCCGCATGATTCCTAGAAATCAAACACAGCGTATTATCGTGCATTATGAATCGAAATAACGTACTCGCAATAACGAATCCGAGATGAGTCGCGATACAGACCAGTGATTCTTTTCACATAAATACACGGAAAAATACATACTGTACTCAAGTAACAATTACTTGTTTCATATTTCAAAAGTTCATATGTTTGCAAATCTATCATAAGTTCATCACAAGCATCATTGAAAATAAATTCTGAATTCTAAGTAAATTTAATACTTGAATCAAGATTATTAAATTAACAAATTCAATTTGTTTATTTTATGGTTATTTAATGATTATTACAAAGTTGCTTTTCCGATCCATTTTATAATATTCTTCAAAAGAAAATAAATTCTTGTTTTGAGTATGTAATAAAGACTTTCTATTTGCAACAAGTATCTATATTAGATTATAAGAAAATATCCTTTGTTAAAGATAATCGTTATACTTAAAAGGAAGAAAGTAGATCGAGTAATCATTTTTCTTAACAATGATATTTTTCTGTGTGCAGGAAAAAAATTCACAACATCAAACATTATTTAATTGGTAATTATCCTCGCGATTCTGAACTATTTTTCAGTCTATGTAATATTCTATCAAGAGCATTTCACGCAAATGTTTCTGATCCGTTCATCATCCAAATGTATATCTCTATATTTTTACTAAAGAACACTATTAGAAATAATTAACAGAGGCGATTGCGTGCTTTTACTTTGATCGGAAAGGAGGTTGCCCGATTAAGGGTTAAGAGCACGAAGAGAAATACCTTCTCGATGTGTCTCCCTTCCTCCGTTTATCCATTCCAGCGATTAACGAGCGCACACCTCCGATACGGATCCCGAGCGCTCGAGTGAGCGCAATCACGTATCGGGCCGATTATCGGTATATCGATGCTTCTATCGCCGCGAATAATGTATGAATAAAGTGCTACTTCTCTTCCCAAGAGACTGTCGTAATACGCGTGGCGGCGGCGATGTCGATATTCAATCACCGGCACGTAATGTACATCGCTCACCAGGTTATCCACGTGTGCCGCTTATACATATATAACAAAGTACGCGAGGAATCATTTTTCACTTTCCGACTGCGCTAAACCATTCTCGTGACGATTGTCATTCACTTCGTGTAACGAACTCAATGTTCGACTTTCCGACATTCTCGATTGACGGAATGAACTTTGGAACCAAACGCGTTTATCGATATGGCGTAACATCGATAAACGGAAACTTGTGCCATCGAAGCATTGACACATCTTTGATTAAAACGAATAGCGAAAACAAAATTAGTAAGCAATTAGGCATTGAATAATTTTATCTTGAAACGAGAAATTAGATATTTTTCTATTTAAATTCATTGAAAAAAATGTTTAAACAATTCCGTATTAAATGGTTTCACAACCTTTTCTGTGTCTACTTGTCGTCAACAAACATTCGCCATTCGCAGATCTGCGTTGAGTAGCATATTTGCGATAAAATTCAACAGCTTTCATTCTAGACACGCCGAATATTCCGTCAGATATAGAAGTGCACTCTCTTCAGAAGCCGATTAAAAGCAGTCGAAATGAATGGAAACCAAGAACTGCGATGAAGATAGAGTTTCACGATGCACATGCAAAGAACAAATAGTACAAAGATCCAAGCGATAAACACTGTCATTATCGTTGCACAACTCGATAACACGCGTAATACCATAACGAAAGTAACACCGGTTTCAAAAACTTGCGCCGATATCTTCGTTACATCGAGTTTCACTGCGCGACCGCAAAAATCTCTCGAGAGACATCGGCAAATCCGCCCGGAAAATCATCTTCGTATCGCTCGTGCTGAAATCTCCGTGTCTGTTCTTTTTCGACGACGGGAGAACGAAAGAGAGAAGCTCGGCAATCACGGCAACAGCACGATATGCACAGTGAATCGCTTTGTAGCGACTATTTCCAGAGGACAGGCGTCGTCACTCATAGGTGAGCGAGGGGTAGACGAGTGGGGTGACGGACGAAAGGAAGTAGAGGGTGTGTATGTGTGACGGAACACGGGATGGGGGATAGAGAAGCGCACGGAGGGGTAGATCGTCATCGTCGATGTTGTATAGGGTGCAACGAGCGCGGAGAGGGTGCGCGAGGGTAAGTGCATCGGTACGGAAAATGTGTCGGTCGTAGGACGCGTTTGCCGGACGCCGCAACGCGTTGTTCAAGTGCTCCACCCTCTTCTACTCTTCTCTCTTTCTCACTCTTTTTTTAATGATTTTTTTCCTTTTTTCCTTTCCTCACTACAGCCGATTTGGCGACCGACGAGACGCTCTCGGTTAACATTTCGAATCGCACCGTGAACGAAGAAAATGCGAGAAGGAAATGGGATAGGAAAATGATAGCTTAAAATATCTTTAGAAAATAATTATCGATGGAAATTATTGAATAAAAGTGTGATGTCGATACGCCGTTAATTATCGGAGTAAAAGATGTATAGATCCAGGTTGACCAATGAAAAAAGATCTCTCATTGAGATTAGGACGGTTTAGTCTGAAAGCTCCTGCTGTGTGTGTGTGAGACAAGATAACGTGTATATTCCAGATTATAAATAATGCTCTGCCTTAATTATCTGCGATAGATTGTAAATCCTCTTAAAGTGCGTGACATGATATTTAAGGCATAAAAGTGCATTACGTTTAATACTTGATGAAAAAATAACAGAGCGGCAGAGACAGATTTGACGCCTTGACGTTTCATGAGTTTTATAGCAGCGCCTGGTTTATGCGATAATACGAAAGGCGGAAGTAATATGCAGTCGTGATAGCGGTTTAAATCTGAAATTTAACTCTGTAAGGTATAAATCGTCTATTATTCGATGTAACGAGTGTGTCACGTGAATTACAAAATAGGATATATACATCCCTGCAACTGTATCACAATAAATGTTTGCACTCACATCAAAAGTATATTCCCGAATATATGTATGTATAAATATAATATATATAATGTATGTATATAAAAAAATAATATATATATAATACTTTGATTCAGTTATCAGTCAATAATCGAACGTGAGTATTATCACGTAGCAATTTCATAAATATTGATCGAGAGAATCCGATTAATTACAATATATGCAATATTTTCCTCTATTTGCGAGAATAAACATCTGGTTTATTAATGCATTTATTTGTGCGAGAATTACTGCAATGAATATTTCTTTATTCACAATCATCATATACCACATAAAAAAATATTCTAAATATACACATTGCAGAAAAGAAAACGAGCTATTCTGTAAAAGATAGCAAATCATCATCTTGCCAATTAACGCGATGTTAATATATTACTGAGAAGATTAAAGTTGTCTCATCGATAGATCATTTTCGTACCGGATGTAAAAAATGAATGATTGCTTACAAGACTATTATAAACCAGAAGAGTCTAGATATACGAGTTGAACAAAAGCGTGAGAGGTTTCACATCAATGGTGCGTACTGTATGTTGATTACGTAAAGATCGTACTTGAACAGTATAT
This sequence comes from Mycetomoellerius zeteki, assembly GCF_001594055.1. Taxonomy (NCBI): domain Eukaryota; kingdom Metazoa; phylum Arthropoda; class Insecta; order Hymenoptera; family Formicidae; genus Mycetomoellerius; species Mycetomoellerius zeteki. Next base: position 502,196 of record NW_017255965.1, read on the forward strand.
TTCGGTGATCTCGGTGTCACTGTCAATCGCGATTTACCCCTTTCGCGAATCGGTGTTTGCTGTGTGGCGCGCGTCCGTTTTCCAATGGATGAAACCGCGAGAGAGGCCGGACGACGGGTACGTGTTTCCTGTGTTACGCGCGACTGATGCGAACGCGAACAGTAACGCACGCCGGCATTTTCTCTTTCCTCCGGCCGGCCTCGCGCTACAAACTGATGCTACACGCGGTTCGAGTAGCCGCTCTCCAACATGCGCTGACCGATGAAATTAACTCTTATCGCCTTTATTGCCCATTGTTCACGTTGCACGAGCGAGCAAAAGCCGATTTCCTATGGTCGCATTCACACCGACCGTCGCCGATCAAACAGCCATCCTCGACAACTTGTTCAACTTATTACCTAGTTGCTAATTATCTGCTTTTTATACGAACTAAATTAAACCTCCCAATTTTTTATCATTTATTAATTAATAATATTGAATCTCCAGTAAGATTATTGTTCCTAAAATTTAATGTTTTCGTCAATTCTGTGAATTCTTGATGAATTATGTGAATTATCGATGCATCACAATTATAATGACACTTGTAAAAAATATCATCGCACGAGACGATATGATATTTGTAAAATATTGCGCCTAAGAATCTCACTATTAAAACGAGGAAACTATAACGGAAATAATCTCTAAAACAGGTTAAGCGTAAATATCGAGCGACAGTTATAATAGTAAAAAAAAGTAATAGTAAAAAAAGCGAAACAATATTACTTGCAGAATGGGAGAAAATGAATTTGCGAGACTCTGCAAGTTCGAGAGTGGCACGGCTTTATCTCTTCGTGAAAATAAGTTACCGCCTACGAAATGAGATACCGCTCGAGTTTGACGTATAAAAATGTCGGAAGAAATATCTTACGATTTATATGATAAACCATAATTCACGAAGGAGTCTTGATAAGTCAATCGGGATTAACGGCAGAGAATTTAAATTAAAATTACCTAAAACAAATGCGCACAAATACGCTCGACTATCACTCTAAATCCGTAACAATGGAAATTTTACTGCTAATAAAAGTGAGTAGCAAAGTTATTGCTTTAAGTGTGGATATTCACTGCTTTGAAGTTAATCTGTCTACTCTTACATAAAGGAGTGGAGATTTTATACGATTAATCGAAGTGGTTTAAGCATTAGTTGATAACGCATTGCAAGATGCATTGAATGTTACTGCAAGGAATGAATTTAGCAATATAGCACCGCTATGTCGTTTGTCGCATGTCATGTTTATCGTTTGTCATGATCGTTACGGGCGAGATGCATCTTGAGACACGTATGACATAAACGTAATAGACAGATTAATTTATTTTGCAAAAAATTATATACGTATATTATACCATTATATCATTAAACCATTATTTTACCATTAAATAGATTAAATTTATAACGTATATAATTGTTTCAAAAATTTATAATTAAAAATAAGGTTAATAGGTTAATAGATTGATAGCATGCTCTATTCAAAATCTGTCTCCGCAGGCTTTGCTATCTGGGTTTGGAATGACATTATTCTGTCATTATTTTAACCTCCAAATTCACTCTTTTTTGGAGTAAATTTTTCACTCCAATTTTATGAAATGGATTTTCCATTCCCATCTTGCAGTAAAATTCACTGACAGTAACATTGGCGCAATTGCCACTAATGCCTGTATTGAAATTTTAATTTAATGCAGTGAAATTTCATTGCAACAGATTTAGAGTGATCGATAATACGCTTGTGAATTCATAATCGACAAAATTCCGATCGAAAAGAGCATACTGATGATCGCTCGATATTCTTGTAAAAGCCATCAATGAGAAAACATGTTCGAAGTAAACACAAATCGCTCGTTCTTCTTGTCGCTCGTATCTGCTTACGATCGCGATATCTGAAAAACGATCGTTGAAAAGCGTATAGGAATCTGTTGAGCGTATCGAGCAACGAAACGAAGTCTCATTCTTATCAAGATTCTATCGTTATGCACGTGCGGGACGCGGATCGAGCGACGATACGTGGATCGCATCGTAAAGTTGAAAGTAAAGTACCGATTTGCAATACCTCGGGAATACTTATCGGTGCAAAATCCGCGGATACAATCGCCGGAGAAATTCTCCGAAACAAATGAGGCGGATCTCCGGAAATCTTTCTTGAAGGAGAAAAAGAAGAAATAAAAACGACTTGGCTCCCAAGACACATGTGTCCGAAAATCTCTTGGGATACATCTCGTATACTCGCGACTCCCAAAGCGAACCCCACTGTTACATGATGGATGAGATGGCACGTGGCTCGTAAACATAAGTGCTATGGTGTTTCGCATCGCAAACTAGATCACTGCAACTTGGAGGGACGATGTATTATTATAACTTGATAGGGCTTGTGTTCGTCGACGATTTAGGCCAAGTCTGTCTAATTTAAGCTCCCCCCAAAATACAAGCCATCGACGTAAAAAAAGTCAATATAGGTAAGATTTCGAAGACTATAAAGTGTTGATACGCGTCTGAGTAATGCTTATCAATAATTTACAATCCATGAAATCTTACTTATATTGAGAATTTTTTTGCATCGATAACTTTGCATCGTTTTGGCTCCAATTAGCCTGATTTAGGCGAATATACATCACCCTTTCTCGGAAACTAATTAATGCAGTAATTATTATGCGGGGAGCGCGATTTCTATTTAATGGAAATATTTACTCTCGAAACAAATAACAATGCATCTCATCGTCGAAGTAAGAGAGAAGAATCAAGACTTTTTGTGCAAAAGTAGCAATTCGATTCGCTGTACGGTTGGTGTTTACATTAATAACAGAAAAAGATTTTTCAAGCTAGAAATCGGATATTTAACAATCTGTTATAGGTTATCTGCAATGTTATACCTCCATTGTAATCATCGCCTCGGAGAACTTAGTGTTCTCCGGAGAATTTAGGTTGTGTCTCAGGTTTCGCTTTTGTAAAGACATTCCACTGTGTAATAAGTTGAAATGTGAGGTCGTCACTTTGTAACACACACGCACACGCGCGCACACACACACACGCACGCACGCACGCACGCATGCACACACACCCTCTCTCTCTCATACGATGTTAACTTCAGTTACAGGACTCGCGACATAGCACTTCCAATGCTATAATCGATGTTACGGTTGCTGAAGCTATCGAATTCCGTTTGACATGTATATGACTCTAGTTTGGCCGAATAATACGAGACAGAGTAATACCCACAATGATCTAATGTGATGTATGAGATCAATTTGAAACACTTTACACACGTTTATATTACGAAATAATTTCGCCTAAATGGCGATAAATCCTTACGTTAATTATTGTAAGTAAACGTTAGTTTACTCATTATTGAAAATTTTATTAATTATTAAAGAGGAAGAATTTGAAGAGTAGCTGTAGTCTTTCCTTGTTTAATTGTAATTGTTAACGCAATTATAAGTATGATCACAGACAGAAAAAAATTGTTATAAACGCTAATCCTATATTATGACGACAAATTTTATTTGTAAATATAGGGATTGCAAAATTATATTTGCAGATATAATAAATACTTTTTTTGTACTCGCCACAAAAAAATATTTGCAACAAATGCAAAATATTTCTCAAATATGCAAATGCGTTTGCTATAAGCAAAGAAATTTGACAATTAAATTTTGTGATCTCTTTTTTTTTTATAGCAAATTTTTTCTCTCTGTGATATATAATTTTTCTCTGTTCAAACAATCTATAACCGCGATAAACAATCATATATGGTCGGAATTATCAAAATATCCCTAGGTTGATAATAAATATGTTGGAATATTTCTTAAATGTGTTGACACGCTAGTACAAAAGTGTGGTTTATGTTGGGAAAACATTTTTTACGAAAAAGTGAATAATGAATATTTCTTTAACATTTTCTGTACGTATAAATTTTCGATTTTCAGATTCAATGTAAAAACATTCATTTCGTTTGTTATTTTAACTTTATGTTTCTCCACACAGAGTACTTTGTGCGATGCCGAGCACACTCATCTTCCAATAAATATATTCTATATATATACAATATATATATATACATATATATCTTTTTGTGTGAACGCAAAAATCCCGTAGCTTCACGACGGGAATGCGCGGATGACGTAGTTATTGTATCCGTTACAAAAGCAGAGGTTCACAGTAAAATAAACCTCCGGATGTCTCCACTCATTTATTTGATAAATAGTTTCGCATGTTCATCAAAGTTTGTAATAACGTCGCGAATATTGTGACGTGCGGTGCCTCGCGTTTCCCGATTCTGGTTTTTTATATTGCTTTTTTTATCGTCAATCAACAAACCCTCGAATGCCTTCCAAATGTATTCGTAAATAAATCCGCATTTGGGTCGTCCCTTCTGGAAAAAGAATCACAGTCGCCAAAATCATGACCGGTAGCCAAACACGATGACCGTCGGATATAAATTTCAACGATCGAGTGGCTTGAGGGGTCAGTTTCACGATTATTCAGCTCTCACTTCTTATTCTTACATTGGTTTCTACGAGATAAAATGTTGCGTGAAAGGCGGAGGCGGTCTGAAAAATGGTCGTCCTACAATCTGAAACGCCCTTCTATAGAATAGCGACACGTACAGGCAAGGTCGGTAACCGTGTCAGCAATTTCACCCCTTGGAAACACAATGTCTGGAAAGAGCAGTAAGGTCGAAGCCCTTTCATCTCGAAGAAAGAACCAGGAAGTACAATCTCTATGGCGTGATCGCGAAGACTTCCTTCTCCTCCCTCTCCCCCCAAGTACAGTCACATCTGGGAGAAAAAAGTACGCGTAATTAACGTGTCAACTGTAGCACAACAGTCCGTTTTGCATAGAAGAAAAAAATATTCGCGACAATGATATTTGCGAGAAATACGTGGGAAGAAAAAAATCACAAGAAACTTACCGAGAGTGTAGGTATTGACAAAAAAAGAAACGCGAGTAAAAAAGAAAAGATCTGTTTTCTATAGCAGATAGTTGAACCAGTATACACTTTCGAAACTTAAGGTAAAATAAATATATGTATGTTTAGTATTTGGTGAAAACGAGAAAAAAAATTCTAATGAAGGAATAAAAAACAGATCTCGTATATTTGAAAAATTTAGTGAAATGGAGATTCTGCAGTATCAAAACATCATATCTCGGTTTAAGTGTCGAATTTTGCTGAGATCTCTATCATGGGAAATATCTCTGAACAAACGTTACGACCAACGTACGCAATTTTTAAGCGAGAAAAATATTTGCCATTCCGAAAACGCAAATAAATCTAAGAACACGCGATTTAGCGAAACTTTACTTCCAGCGAAGTGTCATCGATTCTGTGAATTTGCAAGCGGCAAAGTTCGACCGTTGAAGAGAACTGTTTATCTTCCGCGAAGTTGCAAGTCTTTCACAAACAGCGCGGAATATCACGATTTGCATCACAACTTCCGCTGTTTACCGCAACTATATGGGCACATGGTCGCGCGTTATTTTTTTAAATCTCGGACTGTTTCATTAGAATATGACATTTACGTATTTAAATAAAGTATCCCATAAACGCTTGACGTTCTTGCTATTCGTATTATGAGCGTCAATTTTCTAGCTAAGGAAAGTAAAGTTGCTCGATTTTTTGCCACTTTTCATTTTCTTATCGTAAAAATCCTACATAAAATATATTTTACAGATAATTAGATAAATAATTTGTTGTTATAAATAATAATAATTATACTATAAAAATAGTAATAATATACAGAGAAAAAAGTTTCTTTGGATTTAGTATTTCTATTTATTTGACTAAAATTTGTTTTATTAAAACAACATATGCTTGTACGAAATATTATTTGTTTGAATAAAAATTTTGTTGTTTCATTCGAGAAACCTCTATTATTTGAGAAAAATAACATTATTATTTGAAGTAATATCTTTCAATCAAATGATATATTATTTGGTTGATATGAATACAAACAATGAAATAAATTATTTGTTTGAAAATGGCAAAATATGTTGATAGAGGTTATGATAGAGATCCATGCACATAATTGCCTTCTTAAAATAATAACCATTATATTTTTTGGCCGAAATTACGAAAACAATAGTTTATACATCTAACGACAGGATTAAACGAACAGCTATATTAATTATGTTTGTGCAATACAATTTGGTCACGCGAATGCCAAAGATAGACATTATCTGTTCAAACAAATAATGTATTTAAGACAAAGATATATATTGTTTCAAATTCAAACAATCGCACTTACTGATTCAAACATGGTTTGTTTGGACCATTCCAAATAACAAATTTATTTGGATACAATAAAATTTATTAAATCCAAAGAAATCTTTTTCTTTGTGTAATATTATAAACAGTAATAATTGTATTATAAAATAAATTACAATTAATATAGGTAGCCAGCTTTGCGTGCTGTACATACGTGCACACAGACTAATTTCTTTTGGCTCGAATTCAAGTACGATTGTTAAAAAGACAAGACAGTTCTTTAGAAAAAAAAAAAAGAAAAATATCAAAAGCAATTAAAAACGCTCTGAAACACACATTGCTAAGTACAAGCGTATTATTTGCGTTAAATCTTTCGCTTGCGGAACACAAAGTACATTGGCAACGAGTCGCGGGAAGTTGCAGCGATAACTGCGTCAAGGTGATTTCTTTTCCATGTTTTGTCCCGATTTTATGTCCTCGTCGTATAAGAGATAAAAAGGTGGCTTGCCACGTAATGTCCGTAACAAATGTTTCACAGAGACGGATGCGATGAAATTATGCGCCGCTTTGCGCTGATCGTGCGAGAATTCCGTTTGCACTCAGCGGAATACGCTAATCCCGATTTAATAACTTCCGAGTGTGCCGGCTTACAGTAATAATCCATAACCCAGTAATATCTGTTGGAGTTTCGCATATATTAGCAATTATTTCTTCGAGAAAATTAACAGCAGCGTAGTTATAATTTATAGTACAGTGATAATTTACTGTGCTTAGTAGAAACATATGTGTATATTTCGTTAAATTTATGGATTAAAAATCATCAATTTTTTTTACTGTGTTCCACGTATGATTTAAACGTCATTGAATAGGATACTACAATAGATTCCCGCTGCATTTTCGTAATTATCATAAGATTAATGAAAATCGAAGATAGCTAGGACGCAGGTGTTCAATTTTATGCGAGCCAATTCAGAAGCTATATACAGATTGCCCCCTCGAGTGATTTTTGAAACACGACATTTCTGATTGATTTGAAGACGATCTTTCTTTATCGAAACTGTCAAAGAAATCATTCTCAATTTTTGCAATTTCTAATACCTGACATTATTATATTTTAATTTTTAACATTTAGATACGTTTTTATAACTATGCTTCGTGTCACAAAATCTCATTAAAGTAAAAACTATTCTTGTAAATTAAGAATATGATTCATTGTCAGACATCCATTTTTTTCTTTCAAAGATTACTTCCTCAAAGGTTTATCTTCAATCGGCAGTCATGCGGAAACTATAAAGACACTTCGAATCTCGTAGAATCGATCTCAAATCGGTCAGAGTCAGGTCATTAGTAATGAGAACATCCGGTAATTCTACACTAATCTGTGTATAATAAACTGACTCACCTCTCTTTCTATACAAGCCTCAATTACTTCCGGAGGAGTGATCGAGTCGCTTTGGTGTCGATCGACAGACCTTGGTACCATCTGAATTTCACGATTCAGCGCTTAACTGGTCATGCCGATATTTGTATCCCGCCTAATTAATTAAGTCGCTAATGAAATAATAATTGGCTCAAAATTCATCCGTGCGCAGCCTGTACTGTTTTCAATGACGAGAACTACGCACAGTCGAGCTGTACCTTGTCGTCCTTTTCCTCGATCACTGTGAGAATAATTAATTGGACGTTCGCTCTAAATACGTTAACGATGTCTTACGTATGGAATTTTCAAACTTTTTCTTCATTTTTAATTTAATTGTATTTATCGCACCGCGAAAGACTAAAACACGAATTGATGATGTATTTATCGTTTCACTAATATACTGTTACATGATAATATTAAAATATTGATGCACGATAAGCTCTGTTAATATTTTTCTCGATTGTGTGTTTAAAGATATAAAATTGATTGATACAATATCGTATGAACAACTTGATAAAATTGTAAATGTTTCGCACAGCATGATATTCACGATAAACAGTCTAATGTAAAATTAAGGAAGCTGTATAATATCAGCTGAAAGTATCAGATAAAAAATCAGCAGAAAAGCCAATATCAGCTCGTATCAGCCAAAAGATTTATACGCCCCGAAACTAATAATTACAGACATTAAAACGATAAATAATTTGGCTTATAATGACTTTATTCAGCGAAATGATATTTTGCTGCAGTTTTGGGTAAATAACTTTTAAATGAGTAAGTGTATCGAACTATTGCACGAATATTTAATAGGGTTTTATTAGTATACAACAAATTTGATTTAATTTATAATGCTACAATCTTATCAAATTTGCAAATAAATTTTACATAAAAATCAAGGCAAATAAAAAATTTAATAATTTTTAAATTACTAAGAGAATTATGCTTAAATTTAACGGAGATATTTAAATGTAATAACAGAACTATTTGTGAAATTATATGTTTGGTAATGCTTTGTGATACATATAGCTTTAATTATTGAATGTACGACAATATATGTAACATAAATAAATCTTCGTTATTCTGAAACTTGAATTTACCTCTGTCGTCAAATTAAAATAGCACTTACGAATTTATACAAATTATCGGCTGAATTCTAAGACTATATACATTTGATACTGAATTTCAAAGCGCCGACGTCCGTAGCTTTATCTTGCAGACGCAAACTTCGAATATAATAATTATTAAAGTAAACTGACAATTGTATAATACATCATAACAAACTATTTACTGCTTGTCTCGTATAATTTCCAGTAGGATGGTCATCCTACTCGACGAACGTGAAATAATAACTAATCCGCGAATTTGGCGGAGTTGGCGCGACTCTAGGGATTCGGGTTGATAGGAATTATTCGACAACTGAATCAGTTACAATTACAATCTGTCCGCAAATTGGAGAAATTGGCTCTCGATAGAGCGGAGCATAGAAATGGAGAATCGCACTAGGCGAAAGAAAAATACACGCTTCGTCGCGCAGCACCGGTACTCTGAATTTAATCAAATCATTTAATTTGTCCGATTCCAAACGACAACTTCATTTGCGTATAATCAAAGAAAAAATAATTTAAAGAACCTTCATTGCTTTTACTAATCGAACAAAGGCAATCTATCGATATTTGTTGGAATCTCCTGAAATATGTATATTCGTTATAAGTTTCGGTAGTTACCACGGTACGTTTCGTTAATTACGTTTCAACAAAAATTGGCATGTAAATCATCCTGAATAATGGAAATTTTTATAAATTCTATATACGGATAAATGTATTTTATCTATTTAATATTTATGCTTACAGGTACACACATAAGTGGAGAGAAATGTAATTGCATTTTTGTTATAATTTCAGCCAATTTTCCTGTTCCTAAAATTACGAGATCGTTAATAATGTAAAAGCTTCGAGAAACGTCACATTGCAAGCATACTTTGATCTAGGCAAAAGACAATTAGTCAGGATTAGCATCGTTAAGTTAGGAAAACAAGATTGTTAGAGACTCGCAATGCAGAATGCTTTGGTCAGAAAGCCTTTTAACAGCTTCTTAAACTTTCGGAAACAGATTACCAACTACATCGATCAAGCAAAATTGATCGATAAAAACTGGTTGTGCCTAACTTTCAGCAGCTAGTGCGACAGCCTGTAATTACTCGCGATTTATCGCTTGGACTCTCACGATGGTAAATTGGCCGAATGTATCGACCTCGAACTCGGAATTAACTAGGTAGGCGTCAAAAACACATGCGAGACTCAATGTCGCTTTTTAGATGTAAAAAAATATGCCTTTTTCTCTGTTTCTTTCGATGCTGTAGACAGGCAACGACGAATATCCTCCGTTCCGTACCATCAACCTTTTCGCAAATAATTCCGCCTCTCGATTCTACCTGGTCTTATACTTTTCAATAAAATATGACATTAACGTTTGCATAACCTTTCATCAATCATCATATGTATCATCATATGAATCCATCATAACAATTGCAACATTTATAACAACATTAATCAAATATATAGAGAGAATATCGCTACGATCCAGCATCAAAAAGATTATGATATACATACTGCTCAAAACAATTAGCGTAATGCGTCAAAAATTAAATTAAATATCAAAAAGCGAGCTCTAAAAGAGTTGAACTATTTATATGGACACGTTTATAGATAGAAGATTTACATCTCATTAGAAGTATTTATCAGATTCTCTAATAAATGACACGGGCATCTACACTGTTATAAAAATAAAATATCAATTTTAATTTAAAGACGTACAGTGGACTCTTCTTGAGATCTACAAAAATATTAAAATTAACATTTTTGTATAAAAAGTATGTTAATTAATGTCTCAAAAAGTCCACTATATATCTTTAAGTTAAAATTGACATTTTATTTTTAACAGTGTAACAACCTTTAATCATTTAGAGCAGTGTATGACTATAAAATAAAATTATATCACACATATTACATTTGTAATATGACACTATATTATAACAAAAAACGAGAAGAAAAATCCAGGCACGACAAACACTGATTAGCTAACAAATACCTCAATACACCGATGAAAAAAAAGCGCGGGAACTCTCGACGTCGACTAATTAACGAATAAAATTTACAATTAGAGCCATCACTCGCGTTAGAAGAATCAAGAAGTCGAGACCCTCTTTCGTTTCGCGCGAAACGCGAGAGTCCGTGAGATGCCGCGGAACAGGCGCGAGTTCGGGAACTGCCGACTTCGACAGTTCGGGGAAACTGTCGGCGCTCCGTGTGCGATGGGGGGTTTCCTACCCCCCCTATAGCGCGCGCCGGGCACCTGATGTCCCTCCGGGGGCAGGGGAAGGAGAGGGAGATTCCGTCTCCGCACCCGTTCCGCCGCTCACCCACGCAGGCAACAAGAGTGTCTCGGCACTCTCTGCGCTCACCAGCTAGGAACCGCTCACGTTCCCATGACGACACGCGCGCGATTCATCCCTTACCCCCCCGTCCATCCCTCTCGTCCCGTTCCAACGCACCCTCGCAAGCGCACGCGCCACTGGGCGCCTCGTGGCAACAGGTTTTAGATCCCGCGCTACGAAGCACGGCTTGTCCGTAATCGCATACAGTCGGATACTGGGCTCGGGATGGACGATCGATAGATCGACGAACCACGGGAGATGAGAGAAAGACGGAGAAGGGAGAGAACTTGGCAAGAGGAATCTCGGACCACAGTGGGTTTGCGGCGCCGCATGATCTGGATTATCGTGGCCTCATGACATGGATTTCGAGAAAATAATGTATGCCGCAATGGGAAAGGGGCTGAAGGAGATTATGATGAGATATAGACATGATTTTGCGGGCGCAGGAAGATGTCTGGACCTTTCTCTTTAAAGTACGGTTTCGGGACGACAACTGGAATTTATTTCAGGAATAGAAAGTCGAATCGCTGATATTGGTGAGGGTACCAGTGAATTTTACGATTCTATTTTCAATCTATTTCCATCTAGCTTACTCTGTGTGGATATATTTCGCAAAAAATACAGAGAATTCTTATGATTTTCTCATATGGTCAATTCATATGCTTTCGTTATATTGTAATGCATAATGCTATCGAATTAATAAAAAAAAAACCCTAACGTTAAACGATACATTGTTGGAATTATTAAAAAATTAGACCACTGTAAAAATTCGGAAAACGATTTTGAGAATCTAATCTATATATATTTTTTTTAATAAATGCCAATAATTATATCTTTTGATTGTATAAAATGTAATATTGTACAAAGATAATTAATATAAACAATAAAAAAAATAAACGATTTATTAAGACGGTATATGTAAATACACAACAAGTAAGAGTTTAAAGCCTATAATGATCGAAGCTGGAGCTTAGATGATTAAATTATTTCTATGTGAACTTATATACTAAATATGTAGTCATTTGAACTGCGTGCCGAATTGATTTTTCGGACTTATAAACGTAAAATTAAATTATGAAAATGTAGTAGTATTTAGTAATATCACAAATTAAATTGGCAAGCAATTTAATAATTTGATATATATAAATTTTTTATTCTTTCTCTCTCTCTCTCTCTCTCTCTAAAATATGAAGATTTTATTTTTTAATTTTCAAATAAAAATCCTAAAATTGATTTATTACACTGGCACTGGTCTAATATTCTTCAACACACAGGTTTTATCCTAAAATAGTCACGAAGAACAGATATTCATTCAAAAAAAAAAAGAACCGTACAAAAAAAAATTAATTATTCAGATTTTCTTCCTATCTGTTCAAACTGCAAGGCGAGAAAAATGTGACTGAGAATAATCTTCAAAAATTCCCGAATGTTTGATCGAAAGAATTATCGACGTTTTGACTTCAGATATTAAGAGAAAACAGCAGAAAAAAAATATCCGAGTACTCGCACCCTACAGTCATTTCGACGATGCTTGGTAGGCCGTAACGCGATCAGCAATTTTCTCCAGAACAAGGAAGTGCTCTTCAAGGGTGGCCAGAAGGTGGCAGGTACGAGGGGAAAACTCCTTTGATCGGTTCTACACGTCATCGCCATGCGATAGCTTAGATTTCGACCTTGCGATCAATTCGTACTTGACACGATTGCTGCGCGCACGCACGTTCCTCCATCGATCTTCGTGGAATCGCGGTTTATTGGCTCTCATGGGAGATTACGCGTGTTGCATAGCACGAGGATTAATGTATTATCTACAATCATAAATCGATAATTAAAGAGAAATTAGTTAGGTATTAATTTATTCTCTAATAAGAACGATTTGCGATTTGTTACGAAGAATATATCAAATAATTGTGAAATAATTAAGTGCATCTATATTATTTTAATAACGATACAGAGCAATAATGTGTACGATAATATGTTAAATAATAATAAAAAAGAGAAATATTTATCTCTGCATTACATTCGCGTATTTTATCCAGCAATTTCGTGGATAATATATCTTAAAATATCGTAAGATAAATCACAACATTATAGGAATGAATCGCGATTCTTCATTTACATAACTCATTTCGTGTTCTTAGACACACCTGAGATACTTTTTTTTTGTTCGGACTTTTTTCAAAGTTTTATGAACCACCTGGTACACTGCTAGCTTGTGTAACAGATTCTGTGATTAGAACTGGATTACTAATCTTTTAAAGATGACGCACAATTTTTTACAGATTTTCCTAGAGATCCTATAGTATAACAGAGATGCGCAAAGTGTCATGTGATCGTAATTTCTCTGATTGGATGGAGTCTAAATGTAGTCCTGCCATATTAAATTTACTGACAATATACTCAACACCGACTCCTGTGGAATGAGTCTAATAAATTCATTCTTCAATATTTTGTGAATATTTATTTATTATTTCATGCTTTGCATTGAATGTTGCATATTTTATGCACAGAATTACATCCATCATATGGATGTAATCCTTTGGATAATCCAGCACTACATTAGAGACGAGAGACTCTATCCAATCAGACAAATATTTACGATCACGTGACACTTTGCGCATCTCTGTTATACTACAGGGTCTCTAGATTTTCCATATTGATAGATGCCTAAATTGTCATCCATACATTTGTAACGCTTTTATTAGCATCCAACGTTTCCAATAACGGAAAAATTTTTTTACTAATAATTATGTAAATCAGAGAACAATATTATTTTATTTTTTAGTGAAAATTAGTAACTTAAGACGAATGATTTTTTTATAAACAAATATTTCTTCACAATCAGATAAAGATAATTATTTCAAATACACTGTTGAAATAATGTGTCGAATTTAACATAAACCCGCATGTCGCAAACGGTCCACTCAAATTTTTGAGTTAATTTTACACAAAATGAATATGTTATAAGGTAATACAAATATTATATTATGTAAGAGAATAAATACAAAAAAAGGTAAATCGACACTGTTTGTAAAAAAAAAACCGTGGAAGCATTTTTTTTTCCCAGAAAATTAACATTTATAATATATTAAATTAACACGTATTTCATTTATTTATCTTAGAATTTATGTTTTAAAACACATTACTTTTTATGTTACTTGTTCATTTACTCATAAATCATGTTCATTTTAACACTAAAAAATGTTGAATATCAATTTTACATAAAACCTTTAAATAACATAATTACATTTTAACACTCAAATATGTTAAAAAATTCAACACAAACTGTTAACACAGAACCGAAGTGAGTGGACTGTTTCCAACACAAATACACAATTTTTTTACTGTGTATGATAATTAATTTGTTAATGACAATTCAAATAACACCTTTTAATTAAAAGATTTTTTACGTATTGTCATACACGTGAAAAATCTCAATATAACAAAAAGAACAATCTTTACACGCTATTTACGAAATCTCAATCATTAAACCTCAATTAATGTCGAAGTAGGTGATTGGCTGTGTCATCGAAGAGATCGATATAGATTATTAGTATGTCAAAGCACAAAATAAAATAAAAATCACCTTTCATCCATTGACGTTTTTCCCCGACATCCGGGGAACGCAGGATGCGAACAAATTGGCCCGAATCTTTCTCCGTGGAAATCATTTCTATGACTTCCCTCATTTCAGGAGCAAAAAAGGCCACTCGTGACTCGTTTCTTTTCAGCGATATCCAAAGCGATTTATATGATTTCCGATGTTGCTATTTCTGCGCTTGGAAAATTCATGCGATCTTTTTCTCTCACTCTTTTTCATTCTTCGATTGCTTTTCGAATAAAATTTTTGATAAGCAAACACAGTTATGGATAATGTACCATAATTAATGTTGCTCTTATTATAATTTCTCTGTTTACGAAAAATAAGCCACACGAACAGAATTGTCTCTTAAAATTTACCCTAAAAATATGGTAGTTGTGGTACAATACAATATTTTAAAGATTTTTATCATGCACTTCAGTAAAATTAATCAAACTTATATATTTTATTGTAGTTTTATTAATAAACGAGAGAAATTTACATTAAAAAAAAAAAATTCTTCGAAATATAATGTTGTGTCCCAGGACTATCATATTTTCAGGGTAACTAAACTCTAAGAAAAAATTCTCTCCGTACACCTCCGAAAGAAGGAAATTGCGAAAAATATTTATGAATTTTTTTCGAACGTAAACATAATATGTAAAAAGAAATGAGTCACAAAAAATTTTAAAAATTTATAAAATAATAGTCCATTTCTTCTATTAATGGAATAATTAAAAGTTTCGTGTATGTACATATCATTCTCAGCAAAGCGATCGTATTTTTAATAAAAGTATGTTATTTGAATTCGATACATTTTTCGTCCGAGATTTGAAAAATATTTGAACAGCTCTTGTTTTAGATATTTCATGTACGAGTTCCGTAGAACGTTAATAGCCAGTTTCGGGTTTCATTTAATTCGCAAATATTTTAGATTGAAATGTCATTTGTAAAAAAAACCATTTTTTAAAATTGCGACAGAGTTTCGCCTTATTGCGACAATATTAGTCATTTTCCGAAATGCGATGTCATTATCAAAGTATGAATTATATATGCTGTGGTATTCACAATCAATAGCTGTATTTTCTCGTTAAATAAATGAGCTATATAGTTGGATATGAATAATGGCAATCATAATTGTATGAGTGTGTACAATCTCGCTTCAATTATTACAATTCGTCATTATGATATGAGTATTATTTGGAATTGTTAATAATATGTATATTCGGGAGGGCCTCTCTCTTTCTCTCTCTTGTGTGTGACATTTATAAATTATATAGTATAAAGGATATGTAAAATCTGCTAAATATAATCATATTTTGCGACATTCTATAAATTAAAAAAATAGTATACGTAGTAGATAAATCGGTTGTATGCACACGTACAATTTTAAAGATATCTATTAATTATGTATATAATATTAAAAAGCGCAAAACGAAGTCACATTGCCGATGGAAGAAATAAATTCCATCGGTACAACTATAAATTTATTTTATCCAACGGATTAAAATGTACGACTGTACTAATTAAATTTTATGCATAGGAATTGTAGGTAATAGCCTTATTCACAATAGAGTTTCTTAATCCATTTAATTAATAATATTAATACATCCGATATTATTATAATAATTAGAGAATCACTGTCAATCATATTTTCAATCTCAACTTGCATATAAACTGCAATTTACCTTACCGCTACAATTTTGCTTGCACTTTGCAATGCAAATCGACCCACCGCTAACATCACAGGCAATCCTTCATAAACAGGTAGAGAATGAAAATTTAGTTTCCTTCAAGTTGTAGCCACGGACGTTTATATAATCCTAATTATATGTAAGTTTTAATATCTAACTATCTCAAGGCGATTATCCATGCACATAGCCGTCAATTGTCGCATTGTGATGACAGTGTCAACAATTATACGTCGCGTGACGTGAATCCAATGCGTGTATTAATACAGCCTTAAGTTCAACAATTATAGCACGCAACGTCGCAAATAGCATAACAATGAAGCACAACAGACGAGTAGGCTTGCATCATCCTATCATTAAGCCCGCTTCAAACGCACCAATAGAAATTACGGTTCGAATGCTTCGAGGAACCAATACTCGGATGCCAATCTCCGTTACATTCCTAACTCCTCGCCGTTTCTCCTAACAGCATTCGACAATGCAAGCTTTCACTTAAGAAGCTTCCCTTATTGGCGCATCTCAATATGCAATATCGATATCAAGCACTTAGAAAGATAAATCCGTAATACTCTACTCACTTAGAAAGATAAATCCGTAATATTCTACCTATCGCGCGCGTTTTGTATATTTACTCCAGTCCTTAATTTTATACTTCCGACTTACTTTTATAAAATTGTAAATATGGAAAAGAATAAATACAAAATAAATCCGAAAACATAAATATATTAGAATTACAATTATATAACTTAAAATAAAATAAATTTTTTTTATTTTCAATTGTCAGAAATGTAATAAGAAATAGAAAATAATTCGTTTTTCAATTTCGTTGAGCCATATTTTTTAGTATCGAATTACGAAGGATGCCAGAGTCTAAGCTTCGAATGGAATTCGAACTGGATGTCGGATAAACGAAAATTCAGTATAAAGCGTTAAAGTTGCTTATCGCAACAAATCCATGCAATGAAATGGAAAATCGATGATGCTGGATTTACGCTCGTTATGAGCGCAAAGTTATGTGAAATTACGACAAATATATATTTCATAGCGTTTGAATTTTCACATGGCTCCCTGTATTAACCACGAAATTTTTGTAAAACCTGTTTTATAACAGATTTCGATTGGCAAAACTCGCAGTTTTACAAATTAATGCATTTGACAACTCCGAGCCCGCTTTTGTACATCTTGTGCATCAATGTACTGCATTATTACAAGATCACAATACGCAGCTCAGTCTTTCCACCGCTGAATATCTCTTGTTCTTTTTACTCCCATTTATTACACGGATAACCGTACTTCGCTTCGAATACGCCATATACATCACGTATAATTAATACAATTAAATGTCAATTAAAACGATCAATTTCATCATTTAAGCGGCTTTATATGTCTTCATTCTGTGTATTTACAAATCATCTCTTCTTTCGCATCGCCTTTCTTTCTCACTTTAATTCGAATGAAATTGGAGACTTTCTTTTTCATTATATTTCTCTTGTCGTTATTTTATTGTTATACGTTTTAATTCAAGTTATTAATGCAGGGATTTTTGTTAATTGTCGCGAAAATCTCAGTGTATATGTATATGCCGTCAAGACTTTTAATATACGCGTCTCTTTCTTCCCCTTTCCTTCCGACTCTTCCTTTTGTGTTATGTATGTAGGTGTTTAAACGTACACACAACATATACGCGTATACGCACAAAAGAGAAGACGAAGTGGGCAAAGTCTACTATCGGGCGTCCCACTGCGAGGGGAACCCCGGAGGCCGGAGTTTATTAGCTCAACCCCCGGTTAGCGATGGCAGTGACGTAGTAACGCGTATAAAAAGACAAGTGTCATCAGTTAAAAAAATTAATAAGGCATAAATACAAGAGGGTAAACCGCACGATACGTTAGCATGGCGTAATCGACACGGTAGACTGAAGGTTGTTGATTTCAACGAACGAAAGGTTAACTAAATGCCAACCGCTGCACTAGCACACAAGTCGATAAAATAATAAAACGGCGATCCGAAGAAACCAGTGTCGTAAATGCGACAGCCGCTACAAAATCTTCGTTTTCTGAAATGGGGTCGAACTGGTTTCGCAAAAACTGAAAGTACTTTTAGTAACGAATATAATCGATTTTTGGCCAAATGTAGGTTCGTCGATCTATCACGAGCGACTCCAATCCATCACTATCAAAAGGGTGTCCCACTGAGATCCCGTCCCCTTCCACCGCTTTAACAACATGGAACTCGGGAAACGGAAAACATATAGGGGCGCCTCCAGTCATATAAACGAAGTGTATTTCTCTATCGCGATGGGGATAGGAGAATGAGCGGGGCCTCCTTTAGCAAGAAGAAGAGAGGAAACGCGGGAGAAGGGAAGGAAAAGAGCGGCTATTTGCACACCGCGAGCGGTCAGATGACTTCGTTTATGCCACCCCTTGACGGCAGATGTCGGATGTCTCTCTGACATGGGACCGCGTCTCTCCTTTCTCGCTTGTTTTCAAAATGGCAGAAGTACAAAGTACTTAAGGGCGTGGGCCGTTCCGAACGTTCACGCCTGACCTTTTCATCATGGGTCCAGGCGAGGGGATAGGAGCGAGGGGATAGGAGCGATGGGCCTTACACATGAATCCGTAGGATTTGCCGGAGTGGGAGGAAGTCGTTTCGAAACAGTCGTCCGCACGATCACCTTCGGTTTGCATAATCATTTTCTTGCTGTTGTCCAAGCGCGCGATAATGAAAGGTAAACACACGTAACGGGATTTTAAATGAGAGCTCAAGAGCCGAGAAATAGAAGAGTTAAAAACGACGAATAAGCTTGTAGAAGCTTATTTAAGTACTCCCCCAGCGGGGGATAGTGTCAAAAAAAAAAAAAAAAAAAAAAAGAACGAGAGATGTTTAATAAATTCAACGAGAAAAGAAAGATTGAAGAATCGTGATTATTCACGATTGACGATCCAACACTGAGAGAAAATATTTTGTTAATTTAACAAGCCACCAGTACTTTTAACAATATTATATGTAAATATGTGACAACAAAATTGATTTGTTGTGATTGCTACTAGTCTGCTATACCAGCCAATTATTAATAATAGAAGCAAACTATATGGAACCTAATCTATCTTTTGGAGAGACTTTAAGATCGCGTTTATCATAGAAATCATAGATGATCGTGGGGTCTTAAGTCGTAAGGAAACTGACAAATCACAGTCAAATATAGGGAGAATACTTGACTAGAATTGGTCAATTTCTTACGATTTGAAACGCTACAACCGTCTACGACTTCTATGTATTAAGCTGGTTCTACATTGATCGCATCGCAGCGTCGCAAGCGTGTCGCAAGCGTTGCAGACGTCCAATCAGAGTCGAACTAGCTTGACGTTTATTGGACCGCAACGCTTGCGACGCTGCGATGCAACTAATGTAGAACCAGCTTTATATGAACCTTTTATTTACTAGCGATACTATTGATTATTTGTTACATTGACGAATGAGAAATAATTAATTTGCAATAAATAACTAATCGATCGTTTTCTTAACAAATATCACATTTGTTTTCCTTCGATTTGTTCCTATAACAAAATCATTTATCTCAGTGAAATATTATTCATTTATGCAACGTCGGGGAAAGGAAAAAACTCCCGCGGAAAACAAAAACGTCCGTGACACTAACAGCTAGCGGCGATGGATCAAAGTAAAATATTAACTTCGATCAAATATCTGTCGATTGGAGAAATCTGTAAACAAGAAAATTTGTATGTATTACGCGACGAAATCGCAAGTCAAACAATATAGAACGCGGCTCAAACAACACACGCGGCACTAATTTAATCCCCCTAATCGATCCGACCGTGTGGTCGCACGTGGCCGATTATTTTCGAGGGAAAACGCGCTTCAGAAACGCGCACAGCAACAATATCGAAAACCAATAATCAACGACAAATGTTGCCGAACACCCGCCGCCACATCGTACAGGTCCCCTCGCCCTCGCGTGGTCCGATCTTCCAGCGATGTAGTTTACACTCGGCCTCGATTAGATTACACGGGGCAGAGCAACAGGCAGATGTGGTATTAATCCCCGACGCAATTTATCGCGCTCGCGCTGCCTGAAAGAGTAATTCGATATCGTCGACGGCGGACATCGCGCGCTTGCACCTTCGTGTTCCGTTCCTCTGCGAATTCGCTATTCGCTGGTGATTTATGAGAAGCTAAATGATCGGCGATTATATCGCGCCGATAAGAAACGTGAGAAATGTATACACGATGCCCTCTCGGTCGATATTGACCTTCGAGGGATAACGACGTGGGTACAATCACCTTGTCTCGGAAAAATGCGAACGCTCACGTTCGTCAAGCCGTAATCGTACTACAGGTTGCCGATTAACGGTTCTATTTTAGCCAATCACGATGCAGCTGGCTCGTACTCGCTGCATCGTAATTGACTAAAATAGAACCGTCAACCGGGAACCGCAACCAGCAATCCATAGTGTGAGTCCGTACTTATTCACGACTTCACGTTGAAATAAGACGCGACACGGGTCGATATTCATAGTCCTTATTTCAAGATCGTCTTAAGTAATGTCTTAAGACGCTAATACGGCTTTGTGATTGGCTTATGACAATTTAAGACTGTACTTAAGACTGTACTTAAAACTGTACTTATATGTATTTAAGACTGGTCTTAAATATAAGAACCGACTATGAATATCGGCCATAGACTTCGCAAACTATAGCTACTAATTCATTTGATGCTACAAACGTTTTAAAGCATTCTCTGATTGGTCAATTAGTAAAATTCTTTCTTCTGATTGGTCAATCAAATGTTTCGAAGCATTTGTAGCGTTAAGTAAACCGCACCCTATGTAACATTGTCCAAAAGTGCTGCGTCAAAATTAGATGTAAATAAAACATTAATATTTGTAGAAAAACTTTTAGCCAAGACTTCGATTGTTTGAATCTGGTAACATATTCCTTCTTTTTTTTCTTTCCTTTTTATTTTCCTTTTCTCCTTTAAACGGTTTATTTCATGATGAAGTAGCAAACGAATAGATGAGTTAGGAAGTTTTTTTTCGATATTTTGATCAAAGTAAATTGACAAATATTGATAAGCGGTGCGGGGCTACGATGAAGCAGCAGCCGCAAAATGAGTGGAAGAAGTGGAAAGAACACGAGCGAAGAGGCGGAGTGGAGCAAGAAGAATGAACGGAGAGCGAAAAGGGGGGCCCCAAGTTCGTGACCAGAATAACGTCCAAGCCTCTCTCGTACCGTCGATCCATGCAAGAGCAAAAGATCTGAAACGATTCGAGCAACACGAGCATCGTCCGGAGTTGGCGATTCCCGTCTGCGCAAACCGCGCGTTTGGTTACAACGATCCGCATCGCTTCTCTCACAGCGAGACGCACCGGGAAGCCACCACGCCACAATGAGGAGACCATCGATAAATCGCGCTTTGGGGCTGTCTCGTATAGGAGAAAGCATAGATCCGCTTTGCACCGTGTACATTACGAGAGAAACAGACGCATAGGCGGATCTAGGACGGAGGGTAAATATTGCCCAGAAACGCGTACACCAAAAGAGATAAATTTGAATTCGGTGAGCTACGGATTCACCTGCAGATAATAGCAACCATGAGAGATAGATTATTACAAACCTAACCTAACACGAAACGAATACGAATCCGGGATCCGAATGCAATTAATCGGTGAGTGAAATTTGGATACGCGAGGTAGACGAAGCGCTCTTTGCACTGCTGTGATTAAATGCGCAGTCAATTATTTCGATCATATATACGAAACATGATTATCGCTAACATAACGAGCACATCCTACGTTTCTCCCAGTGAATTTTCCCGCTGGGAAATAAATTCCACGGATGGTTGCTCGATACTATGTTTCAATATTCGCTTGATGAGACTCTTTATAATCAAGTCAGAGATCTGGAATGATTTTATTGAAGTGCCATAAGTATAGTTAATCAGTGTCCAATGTTATAATTATGCGGGACAGGCGTGCGTTTTGACATGCGTCTCCGGCGTCTTCTCTCTCGCTTTTCTCGCGTTACGCGTTTCATATCGTTTTTTTTCTGTTATAAATACGATCGCGATGCGCGTGATCGCAACGTAAAAAAGTGAGCCTCGCAGGTGCTCGCCTCAAACAGATCGGCAAAGTTGCGTGTAATTAAAATCTTCTTTACGGCCGTCGCCGAGCATGCGATCCAGTTTGCTCTATAACCATATTACTTCGATGTCGTAAAGCGGATCGGAAATTTCCCTTAATCTCCGAGCAGATATAATTCTCGATCCAATATAAATCATCATTATTAGAGAATTCAAAAAGTGAAAAAAAAAAAAGGTAAAACCACGCGCATTACAGTTACTTTAGATACACATATCGTATGAGGGACCCTCATGCAAATTAAACGTCATAAATAAACGTCACTAAACAAACTTTTAAATAAATAGATTTTTAAATATAGACATTGCATGTATATATTTTTTTAACACATGAAAAATTATATTTCTCACAGCGCCATTTTCTCTTAAAGTATTCGATGAAAAATGAAGAAACTTTAACAAACATGTGAAATTGATATTCCCTTAAGTATACGTAAGCAATTTGATAAATATCATGGAAATCCGCACGGTTCGCCTCGGGACTTTTCTTCGCGAGTGAGAAGAGGCACTTGGAGTAGGGAAAAGGAGCAGAAGGATCGAATCTGCTTCGTCACGTGGCACAACCTAACTTGGCACTGTCGGCCCGAGTGATTTATTACTCACCTTTCCCTTGCCCCTTTAACCCTCGATATTCCGGTTGCACACAATGAAAAAGAGAGAAAGAGAAAGAAAGAAAAAGAGAAAGACAGAGCATGCCCTTACCTCCATCTTGCGTTTCTTAAAATTATAATCAGTTTTACTCTTACTCCCGCCTTTCATTCCTTATTTCGCGGGAAAATGTGGATTATCAAACTTAACATTAGGCTGTAGAATTGATATCACGTAAGTTATGAGGCGCGCAAATTTCCATACATAATTAGTATTATCTAGTTGTATTTGCGATTTGTACCGTATTTCTATCTAATCTATTTTTATCTATTTTTACTTGTTTTTTATTATCTATTTAAAAAAAAATATATATACGTATATTTAACTCATCGCGTGACATATTTAAAATGGCAAATGAGCTTTTTTATGATCTCAAATATCTCTGAGGCATTTCGCACAATTTTTTGCATCTGAAAGAAGGCCACTGCTTTTTTCCGTACCCGAGTTCGACTTTCTTCGATTTCTTTTATCCATCCCTTTCCCACAATCCCTCGATTCTCTTAGCTTTTTATCTAAATATCTCAATGCGGAGCAGACGCCAGCGTACGCTTTGTGTCTTCTCCTTTTTCGAGTCTTGTCAAAGATCGCTCCGACATTTTCTCACATTCTTTGCTTTATGCGCTGGTAAGCTTCAATGTGATCACGGTCCATTTTACTTTCTGTATTGCAAACCTTACACAGACGAATTTTTCTACTCGATTCCATCTCTATAAATTTATAATAAATTTTGCATTAATTTTTAAGAAGCAAGTGGTAAAAATGAGAAAGAAGTTAATAAAGCGATGTTAATAAAAATTTTAATAGAGAGAATTTGAAAAGAAATATATTAATTTTTTTTCGTTCCAGCTAAATAATATGCAAATTATGTAATAGATAGAAGTCGTTACTGATACGGACTCAACGAAATTCGTCAATTACGAAATGCGAATAATCGTCACATGCAGATAGTAATTACGTAGGTAATGAAAATCTCGCAGAGAGCCGAATTCCAAAATCGAGCGCAATATTAATTATTTTCATTTTGTATGCATTGGCTAATACGTATCGATTGACATATTTTTATCAAATGTTCAGTACCACCAAGGCAAAGCAATTTAACAGGTATTTGGATCCAATTTTCCTAATATGATCTCGTATTTGAGTAATAACTCTCATACCCGATGAAGATAATGTTGAGACATCGCGAGATACACTTAATTGAGCGAGTCAGGATTAATTAACAAGATGAACGTTCAGTACGCGTAAGCGTTTAATTAGTACTATACGGACTCTTCCTCGTTGGGTGGACGCTGATTAACTACAACGGTCTTTAACTTCAGCTGGAATTCGCAGTAATTAATTAGCTCTGACCATCGACTCTTCCTCAGTATGGATTAAATGTATACAGAAAGGGACACTCTCGTACTAATTACAGAACACATTCGACTTGTCTCTCTGTTCATCTCTCTCTTACTCGTCTTATTACGTCATAACGGAATTATTATTATTATTATTATTATGCACAGGTCAAACTGCAGTAAACACATAAGATATTAAATTCAAATAGCATAATTAACATCTCTGTGCGAGTATTATACTCATTTGTAAATTTTAATAGAGATCAAAATACAACTCGATAAAATATAATCGTAAGAAAATATACATAACAGCTGCAAAAAAGAGAGAGAGAGAGATTTTCAGAAATTATAAATAAATAAATATTTTTATATATTTAATTATATAATATTAATTTATTAAATATAAAATTAAATTTTATTTGTTTTGGATTCAAATCATTAGATTTTATAAGTCTAGATTTATTAAAATTTAATAAATATTTATTCTTATAAAAATTATGAATTGTAATTTCATTCAAAGATCATTAAATTTTTTTCTAATTGTTGATTTTGGTTTATTTTCATTAAATGAATTAAAAGAAGCTTAAATTGATTAGTAAAAATAATCATTAAATTGTATATTTTAATAAAATTTAAATTTATTTTTATAATTAATAAATTTTTAAATTTATTTTCTACAAAAACTAGATAAACACAGAAATAATTATAACCAATATCGCCGAGTTTAATTGAAGTTGTACTCCACGCGCGATATCGAAAATCGACCGAAACATTTCGTGCAATATTAATTCCAATCGCGCGCTCGCAGACCTTTCTTAATCAAATATTAATTAGTGTTTTCTTGAGAGGAAAAATTGTACATATGTCTGTCCGCGACGCGACGTTCCTCGGTTTTGTAATGAAATGAAACTTTCATGCGCGGGAGAGCGTTCAAGATTGACTCTCTCGCGTTGCCGGAGAAATCCGCAGCGGGACGGTCGTTTTGATAGAGCAATTTCAACTTTCTCGACGAACTGTTAGCGAAACGACGATCGGCCACCGGCGTGCGAGCGCGAGAGAGGAGAAGCTGCGAGACGCGTTCTCGTAACTGGAAAGTGCAGCGACTCGATGCTCTATAATCATCAACGACTCGACATCCGAGTTCTATACTTCACGATATTCTATCGCGGAAATAAAGCCTCCTATAATGGAGACACAACCAAGTTCTCCACGCGTGGAGAATACAAATCAGGGGATTGTACCTTATATTTCAAGATAACGTTTACATGAAAATTGTTTACGTATTGTTTACATGAATGTTTTCTTGTAGACAATATAAGCAATGTAAAATACGTAAATTATTATAAATTGGATGACAGAATACAGAAAGAAATAATTTAAATTAATTAATTAATTAAAAATAAATTAAATTTTATGACTGTTAATATATCTAACTTTAATATTAATAAATAAAAATATATAAGCGAGATGGAAGTCTTAGGGCGGCATTCATAGTCCGTTCTTATTTTAATATTTAAGTAATGTCTTAAGACGCTAATACGGCCCTCTGATTGATTCGTGACTTCTTAAGACTCTGTACTTAAGACGGTCTTGAATATAAGATCTGACTATGAATACCGGCCTTAGACTATTGCAACGACAAAGAATATAGGCTTCGATGAACTATAGATTATTTATATGTATAGTATGACACATAGTTTATATAATTTACATTGTATACACATATATTGTTAGAAAGGAGCAATAACAACCCAATCCCTTAAGTTAAATAACATTTTGTTAGCATTCATCTGTGTTAAAATGTAAATTATCCATTTCTGTAGTTTCGAGTAAACAAAGTTCATATGCACTTTGTAATAATAAACTAAGTTTGAGTCAAATTTAATATATTTTCTTAAGTTAAATTATTTTAGTTAAATCAACATATTCAGTAGGAGTAACGTCAACATATAGAAATAATTAAAAATAACTTAAATTGGATATAATTTGATATTATGAATTTAATGGCATATAAAGATATAGATTATTATATTTTAAGTGTAAACGTACAACCCTGACGCAAATCAACTGCGTACAAATAGTTTTGTAACTTTCTTTTTCTGTATATTCGATGATAAAAAATATCTTCGTTAATTAACTTTTTTATTAAGATATCTTTTTGCATAAACGCAAAATGCTTATCAACAAGATTCGTGTGGCGGAGTGTTAAATTCCACGGATAATCAAGTCGACGATGAAGAATTATGACCGACTGCAGGCTGACAGACACGTGCTATGCGCTTGATAAATGCCAAGGTCGAGTTGAAGCTACTCCCCGGACGATTCACAAGTCGGCCGCTACCGACGTTCCTCCCCCGTAATTGCATAGTTTATCACAAAGACTTTCTCTGCCGGCGTTTCCATCAAAGGCGGGTAACTAACCACCTGAAAACTTCAATACAAACGCCTCTGTAAATCCCACCGACCTGTCCCCCCCCTCTCTCTCTCTCTCTCTCTCTCTCTCGTCATTTCACCTCTCTTTATCTTTTCGGTGACTCGTGAAAGCTCGTTCCGTGGGGTAATCGGGGAATCGAGTGGTGAACAAAAGGGAGGGGCCCCCTACTCGCTCGAACGACTCTTTTTCGAGACTGGTGCCCTCGATAATCATCAGTCCGGCTGCGAAAATATCAAATGCAAATGGCTGTCACAGACCCTCGCAATGTTTCTCGTTCTTTTTCTCTTCTTCAAATCGGTGATGTAGCCATAAATCGAATTTCTTCCTGACAAGAAGTCTGAAGGAGATGCCATAAATATTCATTTGATACCGCGATGGCGAATGACGCCAACGTTTTAGACGACGTGCAAATTTACATGGTGTCTATAGTAGGTATTCATATAAGAGCATCAACAATGTCTCTCTTCCCTTCACTTTCGCAAAGATGACTAAATTCCTAGAGCAAGTATAGCAAATGACGTATCGTCGGTATTTGGGACATGAAAGTGATAACGTTTCCTGCAGCAATACCGACAGAAATTTGCAAATGGTGCTTGTTTAGTTTTGCTTCTTATCGGCTTAATCGAAGTTTACTTTAAGTCAAAAACTCGAAGTCAAATATATGCAAACGCATATAACTCAGTCTTAAGAATCTCTATTTAGATATCTACATATATATCTGATGATATCTCATTGTTAGACAAAATTCGTATTCGTAATGTAAACTGAATGGTAATATTATAAAAGATACAATCGCTTAAGGCTTAAATTCTTTCCTAAAAACCGAAAAAATAAGACGTTTTTAGGAACTCTTTTTAAAACAAAATTATTTATTCAAATGTTTTGAACTCTTTACACATAAAAGATATATATTTCACAGATATTTCTGAATTTCTGCGTCCATATTCTGTCTTTTTTCCTACTATTATGGTTTAACCAATGATGATCCGCGGTGATTTGTGGGAACTGTCACTTTTATTTTATGGACCTAAAATAAAAATATCAAAATTTGTTTTTCTCGTTACATTATTTTTGGTACTAAATCTCTAAAATGCCTCAAAGTATGAAAATAACATGAATGACGGCTTGTCAAAATCTATTTTGACAGGCCGCCATTTTATTATTATCAAAACAATGTTTAACGAGAAAAACAAATTTTGACTTTCTTATTTTAGTCCTATAGAATACAAATAAGAGTTCCCAGAAATCGCCGTGAATCATCATTGGTTGAAAACAGTAGGAGAAGGAGGAGCCTAAATATGGAGCAAAAATCAGAGATATTCATGAAATACTTTTGTATATATAAAAAGTTCAAAAGTTCAAATTTAAATAGTTTTCTTTTAAAAAATTCAAAAAATACCTTTTTTTGGATTCTAAAAAAATCCTCTCTTAAAATAATTAGGCTTTATCGCAGACAATAATTTTCTCACGATTTACATGAAAAGAACTTAAATTTTATATCGATAAATAATTATTGATTAAATTTAAGAAATCAAATATCGAGCTAGGATTTCCCTTTGTCTTCAAATTTTTTATTTGAACTATATCATTACGTGTGATCAAAGATCTTCGAAGTTATGTAATAACGCGCCGAGACAAAGCTTTTATAGAACGCACGCGAATGTATCTCATGGCCATTAGACTCATGCATAAACGTGTTGCTCACATTGTCAGACGTTGATACGTCATTGTACGGTGACACGTATTGATATCACAACATAGAAAGAACATATAACTATGGAGGTACTAACGCCTTCCAGCTCGTAATTAAAAATGATTGTAACTCGAATATACAATACGAATGTCAAATATTAATTTTAAAATAATTATAAGCTGACAAAAATGGCAATTCATTAATAAAATGACAAAAGTGAATAAAAAATGGAAGATAGAAATTAAATGCAGATAGAAGACTCTCGTTGAATTAACTTCGTAAAATAATACTGAGAGGCTTCCATTGCATTCCACGGTTTCATCGAGTTGGAAAGCTTTAATTAAATATCTCTGTATTGCAGTATTACTTACCGTAAAACCGATACCCACGGTGGCTGCGAAGTTTCCTGGTTGAAATCTTCCGGTATCGAACTGGACCAATAACGAAGTCTTGCCAACTCCGCTATCACCGAGGAGGATTGTCTGCAAACACACCATGAACGCATGAACGGCAGATCACGAAAACTTAAACAATTTAATGGAAACGTATATTTGTTGCAAAGAAAAAAAATGAATGCAATTTATATCTCGATCACGAATCTTCAAGTTTATTTTCTAATTAATCTTTTTATATACACGTCCTCCATTTTTCGCGGACCGCGTCGTGAATTTAATATTTCTCTCTTTGGAAGTTTATTTTCCAATTAAAGCATCTTTCCGCACGTATGTCCTTCGTTTTTCGCGGACAGTCGTGAATATTTCCTCAATTGCATTTTGCATTTTAACGAGAACAAGCAGGAATATAAAAAAACGCTCACGAAAACGCAATTACGAAGAGCTAGCTTCAGTTTTCTAACTCTAGTCAAGTTAGTGTGTCTCTCCGAGCGCAATCACGATTCTATTTTGAGATTGTTTTGTCTATTGGATACGGTATCAATGAACAAGAGAGAAATAGGGAGAGAAAGAGAGAAACGACGTGATGATAGTGCATCGGATAGTGCACCAGTCGCAGTAAACCACAGCGGTTCGTGCAATCAGTAGCAATGTCGAAGTCGATTGCAGCGATAAGCGATCGAGCGTAGCGACGCACTGAAGTCCATCTTCCAACCAATATCAATTCGCATTGACTCGAAATTGAGAGACACTTGTTTAAAACGGATCAATGCTACGGACTATCTACATTGTTTTCGACAACAAACCAAGCGGGTGTCTGTTTAAATGAGTATATCACACTCGATATCGATATAAATTTGACTTGATATACAAATTTAATCAAGGAAAATCAATACCTATAAGAGTCAAACACAGGATGAACGCATGTAATGAATTTATTCGAGTAATACAGTAATAGACGTTTCGATCCTGTGATTGTGGATCCTTTTCAACATTAGCAAAATTGAGTACAAAATTACGGTTACAGGGGAAAGTGGGTGAATTGTGCGCACCTAAGGGAAATTTATTGTCCTGGAATGGTTTTCCAAGTTTAAAGCGATATAAGTATAGAAATAGAAACTATAAACATTCTTCTATCATTACGTATCCTTATATTGAACAGATTTTCATTCAATAAGGTTGTATTTAGCAAAA
>NW_017255965.1:532641-556588 GCF_001594055.1 Mycetomoellerius zeteki
ACCTGACTCGATATGAAATACGATTACTTCAACATTTCTTAACCAAACTTAATAAATAACAGCTCAAAAGACGCACATAATAACATACTTTAATAACGTATGCAACTTTAAACAAACAAATTAAAAATACGGACTTATCACCTTATTTTCTGAATGCTAACAAAAAAAAAACTCTGAAAAATAACAAGAAAAGATGTGATTCCACTTTTTTGTATTTCTCTGGGTAGCAACGTATTTACGACGTATCTTTTGTAGTTATATCTTAAGAGGACGACCTCCTGCGTAAAAATTTCACCACAGTGACGTCGTCATTGGAAAAGTACCAAATCAGGATGCGCACAATTACCCGCTGCGCACAGTTCCACCACTTTTCCCTATAGAACGTACATCTGAAGAAACAAAAGTATCAGACATAAAGCGATGTCGTGTAA
Organism: Mycetomoellerius zeteki; assembly: GCF_001594055.1. Taxonomy (NCBI): domain Eukaryota; kingdom Metazoa; phylum Arthropoda; class Insecta; order Hymenoptera; family Formicidae; genus Mycetomoellerius; species Mycetomoellerius zeteki. The sequence goes on from NW_017255965.1 coordinate 533,073, forward strand.
AATTATCGTTAAGCAAATAGTTTTATGTCCAAACGTATTTCCATCTGATTCCCAAGTTAACTACGAGAAATTCTCAAAATTAAATAAATGAATAACTGATAATAAATTATAAATGGTTTTCTTTTGACTTACATGTGTGGCGACTCGCCACCAGAAGTCTAACGGGTCTCGCGCGGATTCTCGTAAGCACCATAGTTACACGAATTCCCTTTAAATAAGATCCCGATCTAATACTCTCTCGGGCGTCTAAGGCAGGTCCCACTACATCGCCTTACTGATTCCAGTAGTGGGGACCAGGACGAAACCCCGTGGTCGATCATAGTTCGAATCGATCACGATCCATTATTTTTCCGGTCTAACCAACTCAATGATACTTCCAAAGTGGTAACCTCGACCACATTACTCGCAAAACTGTATAGAGATGCCGTAAGAACTGCGATGGCTTTCTATACGTCTTATAAGTTAGCGGAACAAAGTGAGCGGAATCGATTCTAACTAACATTTTTATTTGTTGCTCATTTGTTGCTAAAAAGTTGCCAAAGAAAAAAATTTGTTGCTCTGTCGGTTTATTTAAAAAAACGATGTTTCGCTAAAGGAAGATTCAGTTAGCGGAACAATACCTACAACAAAGCCAATCTACGCAGAAATAACGTAGGAATTTGTTGCTAACTTGTTGCTAATTTGGTGCTGCCGAAATAATATTTTTTTTAATACTTTACATACTAAAAAAGTGTAAATAACAACGAGAAGCCTCAACGTGTGGGCGGAAGAAGAGTAAAGTACCAGTAAAAGATTTGTTGCTCGCTTAAAATTGGTACTGCGATGTCGTCCGAATTTGTTGCTCTCGAAATATACAATTTAGCAATTTGTTGCTTGCAAAATAAGTATAAATAACCACGTAAAACCTCAGCGTGGGTCGGCGCGTCCCATCGTCATCGCGCATCATCGGCATCATGCTCCGGCTGGCCTGCACTGTGCACTGTCCGCGACAGCCGCGTTCAACTCATTGTATCGCACTCGCGAATTCCGACGTCTTAATTCGACCTCGTTTTTCGAATTGTAAAAAAAATTTTCGACTCGTCACTTCGATAAACTCGTGATCACGTCGGGTACCACCACTTTAGGTGTATTATGTCCGTAGGCATTGATAATTACATGTTTACGCTTACTGCAGTTAGTCCCTTTATATGCGTGTCAATTTATTGTATCGAAACAGTGACAAGGAATTGGAAATCACAGGATCTTGTTCGTGTTAAAATTAGATTTAATATTGAACTGATTCTACACTTTTGATATACAATTTTACTCTTCGGAATATCGCGATATATCTCCCTTATCTCTCGCGTGCTCCTCTTTTTATCTCTCCCTGGCCTTCTTAACTTTTCCTTCTAGAACATTCTAGATCTTTTCCTTCTAGAATATTCTAGAACTTTCTCTTCTAGAAATTCTATTGTTTTTACACAGGTCATCTTTATTATTATTGTCTTTCCGTTAAAATTTAACCGAAATTAATTTACTTCTATTCGCGCCTGCACTTCTTATTTAATATAATTATTTCGTACATGTATGTCTTGCTTGAGAACGGAATTTCTCCTACTTGTCTGCGTAAACATAGCAGGTATTTAAATACTTGTCATTCATGTGTGCATAGGCAACTTCAGCCAGATACGTGCTTTCATTTGAAAGCCACGCATCCCATGCTTACTTTTTATTGTGGTGATAATTGTCGTCAATAAAACACATGATATTCATTTGAATGAGATTCTCGGTCAACGTTCGATCGCACGCGTTCATGTGAAAGACATGATCACAAGTTAAACTATATATAAACATTGGCAACATGATACAAACTTTAAATTAGAAATATAATAGAATTTCCATAATTTGATTAAGTATTTTTCGATTTAATATAAACTTCATTTACTTTATCTCATTCGAAAATGGAGATAAAGCACGGAAATTCTGTCATGTCTTTTTTATTCATTTCTCTCATTCATGATTTATATTATGTGTGAATATCTCAGCTAAAATATCGGAAAGCGTACGCGTTGCAAAGCGAAAAATATAACAACTTGGTGACAGATAATATATAACAGGAAGAAAGAAATTTGTAGAAACGATTTCTCCCACTGTTTTGTAACTTCCGTACCCGGGCTCGCTATCGTCGTCAGACAATAGTAGCTGTGGCAGGAGATTGATATGTGCGCTTCGAGTGTTCCGTGCACGCGAGAATATCAATGCCATCGCTAAAACGGCGGGATAAAAAACGAGGGCTCCAATAACGCAGGTACGGCTGTACTATGGTACGTCGATAGTCTGACAGGTGCGCCTTTATTGTCCCAGCGATGGAGGTGCAGGATCGTTGTTCCCTTCCTCATAAAACGTCAACGCGCGTGCAATAAGTGGTTAAATAACACAAATGCTCTCGACACCTCTGCGCATCGTTCGCTGTTTTACTGCTGATGAAAGAGAAAAAGAAACAGAGAAAAAGAGAGAAAAATGCCCGCGTATGCCAGATATTGAAATATAAATGTACTTTTTTTATGGGCATACCGGGAGTGTTATTTTGGACTTGACATTCGCTTGTCGTGTCGCGTGATTCCCTCGGATTTTTATATGACTCGTCGTGTTCAAAATTTAGAGAGCCGTTATTATTGATAGTATTCGCGTTACACTCGGGGATAAATTCTCTCGGAGTAGCCGAATAAATATACAAAGACCATTTCGATATACACTGCCAATACTGAAAATCTATAGTTTACGTTACGTATATAGAAAAAGAAAACAATTTTGCTGGAGCATCTAAAAATTTAGCTGGACATAAATTTAAAAATAATTTTATTGAACTATCAAAATAATTATGTAAATAGAATACTCAAACATGATGAGCAATGTTGTCAAATGTTTTGACATTCTAGCAATCAGCTTGAGTGTCCTATATAATCATTTTAATAGTCCAATAAAATTATTTTCAGATTTGTATTTAGCTAAAAGTTTAGATACTTCTTTTTATTAATTTAGATACTTCAGCAAAACTGTTTTTTTCGTAATATAATATAGATTTCAGTATTGATAGTGTATAATGTATAGAAACACAGTCAAAGTATTACAATGTAAAGCATGACATTCAACTAAATATTTTAGCCCGGATCTACAATAGGTTTTTAAGCCTTAAGCCATAAGAAATGGACGAATCATAGTCGATTATTCTCCTCGCATTCGACTGTAATTGGTCAATTTCTTACGGCTTAAGGCTTAAAATACCTATTGTAGATCCGGACTAAAGCCCGAGCTATAATTACGTAAACATAGACGTAAAGTTATGGAAATAATAGTAGCAGTAAATGTTGTACAACATATTAATCTACAATCGAGTAAAGATTCAATGAACTTTCATCTTCAAATTGAGCATTGCTCACAACACTTTCTCCGTGTTTCATACTCGTAACATAATATATTCGTAATATAATAAACTCGTCAAATAATATATTATAAAATGAACACAATAAAAGATAAAAAATGCCACTTCGCATTCATTTCCATACGTTGAGACAAAAAGGACGATAACAATGTAGACACGTGACAGCACTCTGATTGATTCACTCTTACGTTTTACACAGTCGTAGTTGTGAAAGATAAAATTGAACCATCTTTCACAACACACTTCACAACCGGGAGTAGCAGGTTAAAACTTCGCTTTACAACATTTCACAACCATTTACGTTTACGCAATTGTAGATCGGGCTTTAGAGATTATAAAATTGTTAGAATTGTAAGAGTCTCACGTGTGTAAAAAAGAAAGATTGAACTCATAATTAATACAACTATGACTATTCTTATGTCGTTTTATGAAAATAAGAAACAAAGGTTAAATACGAGAAACAAACGAGTAACACGATCTCAACATTCAATTTATTATTACAGAAAAAGTTTTTTCATCTCGTCTTATCGGAAACTATGTCAAAGGAACTTATCGCGAAAAGTTGCGATTGGCATTCACAAAAAGGTGCGTAAGCTGTGCAATCACGCGCGAATGATAAATACGTGCAGAGGAATAGTGAATAAGAAATTCGAAGAGTCCACTAAAATCCGTGAACGGGATACTTACTACTTCGATTCGAGCTGATTCTTAGAATCTCGCTCTTCAAACGGGACTTTTTCGGGACTGTCGAGAAGATTCTATATCGTGTCACTGTGGATTTATAATCCTCGAGTACCTCGAGGCGGTGCGGCGTCCCCTTCACGACAGAATTTCCATTGAAAGATTCGCGGTACCCTCAGGGGGTGGTCGTGACGAGTGTCGGCGAATGTGTCGGCCTCAGGGGCGGAGAAACTTAATTCACTGCCCTCCCTATTCCATCTCACTCTCTCTCGCTTCCTCCTGCGTGATTCCCCTCCACTCGTTCTCTTTTTCTCTTTCTCTCTCTCTCTCTCTCTCTCTCTCTCTCTCTTCTTCCCCTTTAGTTCTCTCTCTACTGTTGTAATCTACCTCTGTGTTCTCCCCATTTCCTCCACCCTCGGTGGAACCCCGTTGTATCTTTGTAGATGGTTGTGTCGCCGCGTTTTCAATTAATTGCCAGTAATCACGGTGGGTGAGCGAACGTTAAAAGCTCACTGCGAGCCAGAGAGGATTTCGTTGTGCGACAATTGCGCTGCGTAAAAACGCTTTTTAAAGACTATTATATCATGAGTTGGATGACCGGAAAATTATTTTTCTCATAAAACTCTTGAAAATTAAATTTATAGAGGACGTAAACTAGTAAACATGGTATGGTAAAATATGGTATGGTAAAATAATGGTATAATAAAATCGATCGCTAATAAAATGTAATATTTTTTCACTTTAAAGATCATTATATTATAATAAGCTAAGTGTTTATTCTGGTTAACTTAACGTATCAAAAACGCACTACGTTAAACAATGATTCAAAAATTAAAGAAATTATTAAACATCTCATACATAATTAATCATAATATCCATAAATCTATTGTCATGTATTTTCCCTTCTGAAATTTAATTCGTCAAAAGATTTTTATTTTTAATTATTAATTATATAAAAACACGTTTCATCGTTTTCATTGAAAAAATTAATTAAAAATCAAAATTAAAGAATCCTAAAGGTATCTGATAATTTTTATAACATTTCATTGTTACATATAGCGTGTCGATGCTATGAAAAATTCTATGCAAAAGAGATCGGGCGAGTTTAGTTCTTCAGACAAGAATACGAGAGCACAAAGACTTCATCTATCTTTATCGATGACGGAGAATTTATCAATGACCATAAAGTCTGGCTGCCGTTCATTTCTTGCAACAAACGCGTTTCTTGCAGCCACCGTGGAACGCTATCGATTAACGATCTCATGCAATCAGTCGCGATCATTGTTTCTTCGCAACTCATCAATCAACGGCGATTTACGGTCGTGCTTTTTGGAGTAGGTAAAAATATACATATAATTATTTTCTCGCCCTTGAAAATTTATCTGTATCACACCATTAAAATTCATCAAAGCCAAAATCAAAGATTTTCTGTCTCTTTCCATTACCTTTTTATAATGATTATATATGTAAAAAATGAATTAACACATAATTCATGTCGCGATTTATGAAACATTAAAGATGTGTTAAATTTAACAAATTTCATGACTAAACGATTCACCCACATTTTTGTGCTTATTTAACACAAAATGAATATATATAGACATTAATATAAATTATTAATAATTATATAAAAAATCAAGATAAAAAAATTATATACTTTGAAAAAAAATTATGAAAGTATATTCGTTAGTAAAATTAACATATATAATATAACATATACCTATATTTTAAAATATAATATGTTAAATTATAAAAAAAATAAATCAATTTAACATAAAATATTTTAATATATTATATATGTAATAGTATGGCTCAATAAAAATAAATTAATAATAATAAAATAGAAGAGCTACAAGCCAAGCAATAACCTTTTATTAATATTCGAATAATACAAACATATGTTTCGACACCGATCGGGTCATTATCAATGTGTTGAAAATAAATATAAATTTTGAACGAGTGACATTCTTTGAAATTAAAGATATTAAAGAGATTAAAAATTTTACTGTCTGTTAAGATCCATTGTATTAATTTCCTGTGTCTTAGTCAATCCTGATCGCCAGGTGGCAACCTTGAGTTATTTGAAATATTAGTCATTTGCGGAAGTTTCTGTTACGAATTTTGTCTTGTGAAAATCAATTTAAGTTCTTAATGTAAGTCAAATTTGAGATTTGGTAAGTCCTAATAATGTCAGTTAAAATAATCGTAGTCGCAATTGTATTGTTAGTTAATAAAATATAATGCAGAAGCAGGCAAAAATGTGACAGATTTCCAAGACACAATTTGTATGATTTTATTGATGATAAAATATTCTAATAACACGATCAGATTAATGATTAAATGTTAAAAATTTAACGCAGAAATTTTAACAAAAATCAGTTTTAACACGAATACAAAATGATTTTCATCGTGTATAATTAAAATCATAAGTTAAAATATCGACATAATCATCGACTAATCCCTTTTAAGTCTGTGAGTCCTTCCGGTGAGAGCGCAGAGCCGTCAATTATTAATAATATCTACGGGCCCTTGGTCGAGTATATCTCGGAACAGCTCGTAACCGCGACGGAAGTGTAAAACTGGGTACGCGATCGGTTACGAAGCCGTCATAAAAGTGCGATCGTAAAACCGACGTACCATGAAGACAAGCCGTAAAGATTTACGAACGAGATGCAGGATTCGCAGACTCGTCGCGATCGTCGATATTACTCGGATCCCGTCGAACGAGTCCTTCCTGCACAGTTTTCGATGAAGTGAAGGACCTGTGACCCTCAGGGGTTTCATTCGCTCAGTGAAAAGTATAATATTTTGAAAGTAATATGGAAAGACAGACATATGCTTTTATAGAATTTTGTCATAAAAAAGACATAATTACATTCTTTAACAAAGTTCAAGACCTGTGCGTAACTTTTTTGTCAAAGAGTATATATGGTACCTTTATGCTTTTAAATTCTGAATTCTTTTCTAAAGTACTGTACGTTATAAAAAAGATATAATTACACAACGAATATCTTCTTTCCTAGACTACCGTTATAAAAAAAAGATGTAATTAACACAACGAAAATTTTCGTGCAATTTTGCTGAAGAATTAAAAAGTTTAGCTAAATACAGATTTGAAAAATAATTTTGCTCGCCTATTAAAACAATTTTAGGTAAGACGACAAAATTGGTTGCTAGAATATCAAATTTTGCAACATTGCTCATTAAGATTCCTGCAAAATTATTTTGATGGTCCAACAAATTTTCAGATCTGTATCTAGCTAAATTTTTAGATTCTTCAGCAAAATCGCTCTCTTTCAGTATGTGTTAAATTGCAGAATTTTAATTTTTTTTTAGAAACGCGATGCTAGTTCGCAGAGAATCGTAGCAATCGAAAAGGAATCGTTAACGCCATAATACGTACGACATACGGGTCGCGTTGTGAGTTGCATGAAACGTTCGCGCGCGTTTAAGCGCGTGCGCGTGCGATCGCGGTGTGTGCGCGTATGTGTGTACATATGCATGTGCAGTCGCGTTCGAGAACGCATGAGATATCGCGTTACGTGTGCATTTAACGGCGACGCACTCATAAAAAAGCGCGCGTTTAAGCGCGTGCACGTGCGATCGCGGTGTGTGCGCGTATGTATGTACATATGCATGTGCAGTCGCATTTGAGAACGCATGAGATATCGCGTTACGTGTGCATTTAACGGCGACGCACTCATAAAAAAAGAGAAAAAAGAACGTGGAAACAATATGGCGTGGCGCGGGCGTGCGAAAGAAGCGTTGAGTGCTCGATGCTCGATAAGCACCGCTCTTTAGAAGAATGTGAACGTTAAATGGATAAATAAACGTGGAAAAAAGAAGTCATCCCACGCATATTTCAGCATGACACTATTTTACTGGGGAAATTCACGTGCACCGTGCAAGAGCTGCGTAATACGAAGTCTTCTTCATCCGATAAATGGATCGAGGGACTTATCAACGGATAAAGATCTGTCAGCAAGATTGTACAGTTTGCGTGACGACCGGAAATCCTGCCGTGAAGGAAATGTTTACGATGGAAATTTAGAGAAGGAACAAAAGGAGACTGAACGCAAAATGAGGGAATTCCAGTTGCAGAATGATTTTATGTTTCACATTCTGGCTCTGCGAAATGTACCATGAAGAAAAACACGAGGAATCATATAGATTCAAAAGAATATTCGATACCGTATTTATACGGCAAGCAGCATATTCGCGACGAAATCTAAGAGAAAAAGAAAGATAATATCCTTTTCATATATATGAAAGTTTAAAAAATTTAAAAAAAATAATGATTCTCTGAGAAACTTTACTATATCGATATTACATTAATATTGACAAAATAAATAATAAAAATCTCTTAAGATCGTATAAGATAGTCTCTGTAAGAAATGACTGGAATTGAATACTTTTTAAATAAAAATGAATGTTACATAGGTATAAAACAGTTCAATAAAATCAATATTTATATTTAATAATACAATTTTATCGTATAAATAAAAATTTTCTCATTTTATCTTAATTATTTTTTAAAAACATGTTACTTCCTATTGAAATAATTTTTTATCCAAATCGTCGGTCAGCCAAATTTTTTGCATTACTTTATAAAAATACAATATAGGAAAATCTCTATCAAAATCAATATTAAAAATTATATAAAATTTTTTCATAAGTTTTTCATTTTCGTTAAAAAATATGTGTAATACATTTTTAAAATTCTAATAGAATTTCAGAGTTAAAAATAACCTCATTGATATACGATGTAATATTACCATAGTTTTTCTATCGCCATGGTATTTCCATACGTAAGCCTAAAGTTTCTTGAAGACTCGGATTATTCGCATTGTCATATCCAGTGGCTTTCAGACGCGGCAGCGCCGCGCACAATGCCGCTTTTCGTGTTGTCGCGACGTCCAATGGCGCGACAAGGTCGTGTACATTCGTATGCTAATCATTGGCGAGGCAGAAGGAGAAAAACGCACGGACGAAACAGAGGAGATGACGATTCGTGCGGCGATACGATCGATAAACGCGAGCGTGGGTTGCCCGAAGTGTGCGATTCGCGTTTTACCTTGAGCATCAATGTACCACGTAGCAATGCAGATCAACTAGATAATCAATATAATATAGCGTTAATACAGCGTGCAATAGCATGTAAATATAAAATGAATATATTCAAATGTATTTCTTATTTGAACTTAAAAGCCGAATCATTATTTTTTAATTGAAGACAAATCGATTGTAATTAATATAGATTAATAATATGGCTCAATAAGAATAAATTAATAAATAAAATGAAGGGCTACGAGTCAATTAAAATTAAAAGAACATTTAATATGTATACAAACGTTTCGACGCCGATCGGATCATTCTTGATGTAAAAACGAAAAATTACAATATTACATAAGTTGTCAGAGTCTTCGGTTAGATTATAATATTATGAAGTAAATTTAGATATATAGATACGTATCGGTTGTTCCTGTATTCTCTCTTTTTAGATGCGTGTGGTCCATTAATTTGTAATGTGGAAGTTAACATCTTTTAATATGGTTGATATAAAAGTAATCTCATTTTCTTATTTTAAAAAATTTTGACTAAATAAATTTTATTTAGTCAAAATGATGTGAGTCAAACATTAAAAGGAAAACGCAGTAATTATTAATTAACTCGTACGCAGCAATTATGAAGCAGATGTAAGCCATAATATGGTATGATAGAGAGAACAAGTATCTTTGACGATGGTAGACGACGTTATGACATTAATATTATATAATTACAGATTGTAATTAAATTTTTTGGCAGCTAAATAAATCCATTATTAAAATCACAAATCGCCAGTTTTTTTTTCTCGGTCGTAAAACGGCAAAATTTATAGGTGTTTTGCTTTTCACATTTAGACGTGGTGTGCATTTCACGTATTGAGAGAATTTTTCAAATTTTATGATTCTCATAAATAGAAAAGTGTTTTCCAATATCTATAAATACTTTTCTATTCGTGAGAATCATAAATAGAAAAATTCTACTTCAGATTTCCTAAATCCGATGCATGGACAGATTAACACTCCGCTATATGGAGGAAAAGCGAAGAGTTGTCGATACGTACGTGAAAATGTGATTGATCACGTGGCGTCCGCTGTCAAAGGCGCGATTTCGCGCGCAGTTATCCGCGTGCAAGCTCGGTCCAAGCTTGGTGCCCGGTTACGGTATTAAAAGCCTCAACAGTATTTTGCGATTACGAATACGAGCTGCGTGATTGTGGATCGGTTTCAGAGTATACCGCAATGAATCGAGCTATTTGCGAATGCACGTGCATTCGCTTGGTGGTGCTCGGTGACGTCGCGACGTAACGGGAGGCAATGGGCATGCATCGTTGCACGTACGCACATATACATTACACATATGTACATACGTTATACATACATACGTCCATCATAATTCATTTTAGTTTTGCGATCTCATTTGCCATTCGCACACACATATATCACTTCTCTTTCATAAAAACTAAAAGACGATAATTCTCGCACTGCGGAATTTTCTTTTTTTTTCCGAGGTCCGGTTTTCCATTTGCTGGTTAACTTGTGGTTTAGATTTAACCACACTTTAATTTGATGATAATATAAAAATTGTGGTTTTTTTAGTTATTATTAATCTCTAAACTGTGATAGATCTATAGTGTGAATACTCATATTATTATTATTACAAAACCATCAGTATAGTGATTAACCGTAATTCTAGAAAAATACAATTTTTATTATCGAACTAAATCTAACTGCAAGTTGAAACCGCAACATGAAAAACCGGATCCGAGAGACACAATTTTAATTTTTTTTTTTTACACAATTAAGAAAACTGTTGAGTACACACCTTTCCGTACACACGTAACAGAAAGATTGAGATTTCATACAATGGTAGTCGAATGTCATGAATATCATCACAAAAATAATTTTTATAAGAATCGTGCATTGTTCGTCACGCATACTTTTGCTGCATGTTTCGTTGTAGAGTTTCTCATTATTACATAGTATAACATTTCATCTCTACAATTTGTAATCTTTATTTCGAAATATGTAACCTTTGGTACTTATACGTTTAAATCTTTTCTCAAATAACGAAAGCTTTCGGTGCAACGAGCGACTTTCATCTTGCAATTTATACGAGTCGTGATCTTATTTTAAGATTCTTAAGTTCTTACCTTTTTAAAAATAAGAATTACTTCTCTGATATAATGCCATAAAATTCTTAACCCCCAATAGATTTTTTGTATCTATATCTGATTCTTCGTCCGGCCACCGCATTCTCTTTCAAATAAAATGTAATAAGAAAGAAAGAGAATACGATAAGACCGAACAAAGAATCAACAGATATAGATACAGAGTCCATTGGGGTTAAGAATTTTGGTGTTATACGCCGAGTTTCATTCTTTTCTCTCAAATACATTAATAATTAATATTTAATATTTTAAGAAAAATTCTGTTGTTTTTCGTCACGTTGCAAAAATTGTTGCAACAACTACATCTTTGTTCAGCGTACAATGAACAATGTTTGTGACATAATTCTTGCCAAGTCGTTATAGTAGAGAAAGAGGACAATTTCTCGTTTTATTTTACCCCTTCAAATATTACGTAGCGCCTCGTACATAACAGTACCAGGTGCCGGCGACACAAGTTCCTCTTCCTCCTTCGTCGTCGAGAAAACTCACGAGTAGACAACGCCATGCGCGATAAAAATAACTCGAGCCGCATCGTCGCGGTCGTCGAGCGCTTGTTTAATAGAGGCTCGCTGTTCTTCGGTGCAACAGCTGCGGGTGGTTAGATTATTACCGAACGGGATTGAATCAGCCAAGCACAAAATGAACTCAAGTCCGAATGCGATCGAAAATATCGCCACGCGCGTTCCTTGCAAATGAAACAAACTCGACGCCATCAAAGGAAAGAGAAAGACAGAGGTAGGAAGACGATTTACAAAGTTTGGAATTACATTAAACATGCGCGCACTGTTAAAGAGCTAATTTATCCTCTCTTTGAAGACAAGGTCACAAACAGGAGAGATACTTATTTTCTACGAATTGATGAGAGAGAGAGAGAGAGAGAGAGAGAGAGAGAGAGAGAGAGAGAGAGAGAAATGGAAATCTGATTTCTTTATTCAAAACCACAGGAAATATCTGTCGTAAACAAATCTATTGTTACGATTACGATTATAGTAAGAACATGTCGCGAATATGTTTATCATTTCTTGCTTAGTCTGAGCAATTCTTCTCGAATAGTTTATCAATTATCGACCTTCGCGGTTCAACAAACCCAGTCGGAGTGTTGAATATCGGAGTGTTGAATATTAATTCGCCTAAAAATTCATCCAATATTTCCAATATTCACCGATAAAGATGTAACAATTACTGTACTTCTTCCAAGAAAGCTTACTGTTACAAATCGACTTCATGTTAAATATTCATCTTATTTTAATTTTTGTTCTTATTTCATCTCATTTTAACATATAAGAAAAATTTTTTTTTTAAAACCTTGCGGGATTTACTCTTATATAATATTCTTCCAATATTTTCAAAGAAACTTTTTTTCTTTCTAGACAATTTTTAGAGAAATTTTAAGATTATCAATTAAAAATTATCAGTCACTTTTCTTATTCTTGGCTGATTATCCGAGTTTTTTTCAAAATTTATTACACAGTTCTGCAAACAAAGAAAGTCAATGTGAGCGATAATAGATATTTTAGTTTTTGTGTTCTGTAGTTTAGCCATTAATTTATAAGATATAAATGGATGAGTGTGAGTAAGACGATATTGTAAACTAAGTTCCTTCTTAGCAATGTACATGAAGTAATAAAAAAAAAAAAAATTACTCTATTCTATTTATTAAATAATTCTGCATCAAAGAATTAATTTTTAAAATTATTGCACAAAAAATGTAAAAAACAAAAGACGATAACGAATCCAAGCAACATTTTCCACGACCCAATTTGACGTTATCTTCTTCGGAGAAAACGAAACTAATCATGTTTGCTCAATTTATTTATTGTTTACGCATTTTATTGTTTGAATTCCATTTCACTGTTCACGTTTGTCTTATGTATCTTTGTCAAACAAGAAGTTATCCATTATAGTCATATTCTCTGATAAAAATGATTATCGATCAATATCTTAGGAAAACGTACAATTTTCTGATAAACATTCCGAAGATTCCAAGTATGAATCAAGTGACACTCACAAGAAATTTTATTATTTCGTCTTATCATCGAGGTCATCGTCTCTGGATTACTATAATCGCGACTGTATCTACAAGCGTGAGTCTTCTTATCGAAGAATCCGTCGCGCCGTTTCCGGGACGCAATGGCGTACGATCGTCACGACCGACACGAGATCTAACGAGCAAACGCGGTTCCATATGCGGAAAGATCGCTCATCTCCCTTGCGGCAACCGTAAAACCGCGAAGGACGTTGCAATTTCTCGCGGTGGATGTGGTCGCAGCAGCTTCATTCTCCTCTTTCTATCGTCGTTTTTGTCGTATGTCTCGCTCTCAATAGCGTATTAACAACATCAATAAAAAAAATATGCGCGTTCTTGGATAAAAATCCTTTTGTGAATTTTTCGCTCGAGACCATCTAAAAGACTGCATCACCTTACACAAATAAAATCAATTCCATGTTTTCGTTGAGTTCAAGCGGATATTCAATAATCCAGTTGAGGTAATATTTTTTGCAATAAGTTCTTTATTTTAAGATGTTTATTAAAATTGATGATCGATATACAATAATTTGTCATGTTATTTCCAGTTTCAGTTTAAGATTGCTTTTCAAATTCGGCAAATCGAATCGCCGAACATATAGAATTAAAAATATATTTATAGCGTTAAGAAACATATTTGCAAAATTCGACCAAAGACAAAATTCTTTTTCTTATTTGATAAAATTCAATCACACTCTTGCGATTTTATTTTATTTTCAAACAGGAAATTGTGCGGATGAGCCCCTCAATTTAAAAAAATTACGATTTTACAGTTATTTTTCATTGGCGACATCGATAAATTCATGGACCAAGAATAAAACCGGAAATCGACTAACGAGATAGCTCACCCCACGAACGGAATGCTCCGATGTCTACGTGTACATGCTGTTGGTCTCACCGCTTCGTCCTCCCGACGTCTTTCTGCATTACCACACGGCCGCTAACTCAATTGGTATGCGACTGCGCGAGCCCGCCAGATGCACAACCGCCGTTGAGGTCAGTGTGCGGTGCGTTGTCTAGCCGAGTTTCAACCGAGCGTGCATGTTGTATTGTAAAAAGAGAGAAAAAAAAATACGCGCATCTCGCCAGCGAGTCTCGGAAAATCAATCTCGACCCCACCAATCGTTTGAAACTGATAGTTCGAATTTTCGCATGTATCATGAAAAATGTCCGAATATATACATATGCACGATATATACGAAATTTTCATTAAACAATACGTCTCTGTCGGACTTATCAGAACGTGCGGTCGGAGTATAATCGAGGCCGTTGAACGCAGAACAAGATGAAAGGCACGTGGGTGGGAAAAGAGGAGAAAGGCTACGCAGTTCTCTTCCCTTAATACGATATTTATCTTCCCCTTCTCAGGGAGAATCTGCAAAAATCAAGCTGGTTGCTGCGCGGGGTCTTCAATTATCCTTTATAGGCGGTACGAAGTGAGTACTGACGAGGTGCCCGGACGGCCGAAGAAAGTGCAAGGCAAGAACCGGCTCGAGAGATGGTAGACCCCCTACCGGTTTTACTTGGTCCCGCTGTATAGTAGCTTATTCAAGCCTGCCGCCCCTCTCTGGCTTCCCCTCCCGCCGCTCTTACGTCCCACGTTGAGTAGTCACGAAGAGAGAACCCTCTCCTTAATTGCAGCGGGACGACCGGAAAAAAAAATGCTCGATGGCTTCTGGGTTCTACTTTATTGCACGTTGAGTCGCGCATACGGCTCGGAACATAAAATTAAATGTCACACGCGGAAAAGTGCAACGGAGGCTCCGATCGCGTCCTATATTTAGCGCCTGTCGCGCGAAGCGTTATCGCTCCCGGTCGATCTAAACTGAAACTGATCGAGAATTCAGACCTCATAGATCTAGAGTTTGTCTGTGGCAAAATATTGAGCCTGCATTATGTGATACATCGCATGCAATTATTAATTATCAATAAGAAGTCTTATAAAAGAGAAGTCTTATAATTATCAATAAGAGAAGTCTTATAATTATCAATAAGAAGTCTTATAAAAGCCAAATTAAGCCGAAAGTTGGACCGCCGGTCCAAATTAGCCGAAAGTTCTGTCATTAAAATATTAAGCATCTTGCTCTTACAATATTGTTAAGATAATTAAGAATTTGCTGTTATAATATATTAGAAGTATGTTTAACATTTGCCTTTTTCTTTACCACAATGTATATTGATAACGCCTATATTTCCTTGTTATCGTGTTCCATTTAACTTCATACTTGCATTCGCATATATTGTTCATATGAAAATTAAGCGAAAGGAAAAATTTTTAAGTATATCCGAAGACTGTAGCTTTAAAGAATAGTAAAATTGAGTGTAGAAATATACATAATTGAGAAAAATGATTTTTTTTCGTAGACGATCAGATTTATAAGACAAAACTTAAAACGCTACAGGTGTTATCTAACGCGCGTTATCCGCGAATCGCGTTCCACCGGATGCGAATGAAGACGACGAAGGAGCAGATAAGAAGGCGGCGAAGACAGAGGAATCTTACGAGCTGGAAGCTCGCGAACGAGGCAAAGAGAAGGACATGACGAAGCGAAGAAAAGGACGGAAGGGACGGGACAGAGAAGCCGCGAGGAACGAACAGGAGCGAAGAAGAGAACGAAGACGCAAAATGAAGGACGGGGGAATCGTCTCGGGGGCCGTACCACGGCTACCACGGACCTCTGGCATTCCCGATCATTATTCCACGGGTTTGCCGAGGGAGAGGAAGACGGCTTGTCCTTGGCACGGAAGGCAAGGTTAATCCCATTGCATCTCGGAAGCGTGGTGATCTACCGACGACGAGTTGGTTTGCTGCCGAATTGCGCGTATTTGGTATCAACTCAAGATATGATTTATCATGAAAGAAACTTCATAAAGAGGAGTTTCTTATTTAATATATTTGTTGCAAGTAATTCCTTTCGAATTAATATACGAAAGAATGAAGAATGCTAACAATAATACTCTCTAAAGTCTTTGGAATGGAATCCCACTCTAAAGAGTGAAAATTGAGCCAATCTTAGATAAAGAGTTGCTCAATTTTCTATCTTCAAGAGTGAGATTTCACTCTACAAGGTGAGATTTACTTTAAAAGGTTTAGATAGTAGGTAAGCAAAAGGTACCTTGTGCGCGAAATTATCATCTCTCTCCTGGTCCTTCTTCAAAGCGCTTCTTACGCTATCGAAGTCGCTCGTTGTCTTAAAAGTCGTGCTGTAGTTGTTACTCAGTACCTCGGCAGGTGGCTTATAATCGCGGTATCCGGTAGGTGAGGGTGTCTTTTCGAAGGATCGCTCTGTGGTTGCGGGCGTGAGGCCTCCGGAAACGACATTCGTGACAGTGGAAGAGCGATCGTCGTCCATTTCGAATACGTCGTCGCTCATGCTATCCTCGGTTGTCAAAAACTGCGAATCATAATCAAGGCAAAAGTACCTTTGAACATTTCTGAATGTGTTCAATGTCACTGACATAAATATGTAGTTTAACCTTACACCTCCTTTGGTGTAAAACTGTACACCTCCTTTGAACACCTACTAATGGTACACAGGTACGAATTGGGATTTGACATTTTTAATTGCAAGTCTGTTTTAATTCTCTCTTGAGGATTAATCCTCTCTTGAGAATTAAAACAGAAATTTCTTTAAAACCACTCTTTTCTGAGGAAATAATTTTCTCCAATAAATCCAATGGTCCATAAATAAATCCAAAAAATATCACTCAAATTTAATGAAAAAGCACATTTAACGTAGTGGGGATAAACCGCGGCAACTGTTCATGCGCAACTGTCAGCAAATTGAAAATTTTCGTGGTGCGAATTCGCACTAGTGTACAGTTCGAAGATTAAATATAAAATTTACTTATAATTTACTTATTTTTAATAAATTATTTGTAAAAAGTATATATTTAATTCACAGAAAAAAGTCACATTATCATTAATGCCCAAAATTAATCAATTAATTAATTAATTAATGTACAACTTTTTTAAGGAATAAGAATAATATTTAGCTACTCAAATCCCAATAGTACACAATTCTCACAAAAGTTCAAACGACTGATCGAGAAAATCCAGTTCACTATATATTTTACTGTGATTACAATCCCTTTGATCGTTTTCGAGTGTCGTATAGGTCGCGAAGAAATCGTTCGCGGTCTTTCTACCTACAGTAACTTTCCGCGAAACGAGTGCCGCTTGTCGCATTATCGAAGCCTACCGGAGAAACCAGTTCGGTGGATGCTCTCCGTAAATGCCATTGCCGCGCAGCGAATGCTGAAATAACTGTCCTTCGATCGACCGACATCTCCATCTCCGAAGAACGTGCCGTAACGCCACGGCCTTGTGTAGTACTTAAAGCCAATTAGTAGTTAGTCCCCGACGGCTCCGATATAGAGGCTAGATCACTATATGGTCGCGCGCGATCATAAAATGACATAAAGATGAGTACCTGAACCTTTATGGAGTCGCGAATGCGCTCACTAACTCGCGTGTAGCATCGTGGAGTCAATCACAGACAAAAATTGTCATGAGAACTTTTAACTCATTGAAGAGAGTATTTAACATATATTCAAAATATGATAAGATAAAAGACTCGTCATAAATGTGTTCTCTTAGTCGTGATGTCTTAGTCGTAACGTCGGCAGCGTCTCTTGAAATTGAAAGAGCTCGCGTGGAATCGATAAATTTACATGGTGGAAAGCAACTGGCATACATGATTTATGGTTCGCACTGTTCCCTGCGAAGATGCACCGAAGAAGTCCGATATAATCTCCCGGGTAGCCAGCTCCCCGCTGAATATTTTAGCGGATACACTCCATGAAGGTTACTTTAGCGACGTCTGACTACTTCGATTCTTCACGTCGCGCGCCTTAATGGCCTTTATCGATAGCATGTACAAATGATAGCGCAGCAGCGGATTATTATTATCATCGTTACATTAGTTCTCGTATTTCGATTAGAACTATGAATTTAATATCTCTTTATTTTATATTGCAATATATTTTATATGAAAGTAAAAACATGTTTTCCAAGGATTCAACTTAATCTATATATTATAATTTTGTGGATTATTGCTGAAGATAACTCGAACGTGAGTCGAAACGTCCAAATATATTGAAGATTTACACATAAGAATTGCGCAACACTTACAGCGTTTCACTCTTATTAGCACTCTTATTTCTTCACCTTTTTATTATTTTGACAATTTCTAGAGTGCGTACAATTTTAAATAGTTATTTAAAGTTGTCTTTTTGTTAAAAACATGTTTTGTCATTCTGTGTGTTCTTTATTTCATTCTATATGTCAGATAAAATTGTACATTTTGTATATGTACACCTATGTACAAAATTTTTCCCCTATTTTTCCCGATCCCTTTTCCTTCTTACTTTCTATATGTATAATATAAAATAATATTAATTTTGTATAGAGTTGTACAATGATCTCGTGATTTGAATTAATTTATACTTTATACTATAGTTAAATCACATAACAGTATGATGGGACAAAGTAACTGAAATATTATGATAATGAATACGCGCATTGTCCCAACATCGCTTCCCTTTTGAAATAACTGCCTTCCATTTTACCCCAATGTTAGACTTCATTAATCTCATCCCTCAGATATCGTGGCATGCAACTTTTATAATGCGAAATCAGTTCAAACACCAGATTTGTCTTCGTGTATATAATACGTTAACATATAAAAAATATATTTATAAATTACACTGTTCGACAAAAAAAACACTAGAACGAAATTAATTATTTTCCGTAGTTTTTTTTGGATGCTGAATACAAATCCGGTTTCCAAATTGCTCTTTCACACCACAATTTTGAAAATCTTGAATACGTATTCAGTATCCACAAAAATAAAAACAGACTTGTTTCGATTTTAACAATTAATTATTTTTTATTTAATAGTATTATCAATAGTATTATTATAGAATAAACGCATTTGTGCACGTAGATATCGATTCGGAAAAGCAATTCTGTTAATGGATGACCGAGATACGAAATGGTCTGTTTCGGTGTGTATAAAGAGCAAGAATCGATGAAGCAAAAAAAGGAGATGGAAATTACAGTTTTAGAAGTGCACTATTGATCGAGCCAGACGCTTAATCGAACACGATCGATGGTGACCTGTGTACGACTACCGGACTCTTGGGATACTTGTTGCACCGGTTCTCCACGCTCATTACTCAACTGACGGTTGCCCATATACCGGTGATAAAGTCGGCAACGATAATTGGGTTGCGAAAGCACCGTCGCGATACCACGACACCTCGCGTAGTTGATCGATTCTCCCAAGAATAAATTCACAGTTACAAACTGGATCAAGTGTTTTAAAATTTTCAAGTTTTTAATACAGTAAAAAAAAACCAAAAAAAAGTTTTAATATATAATATCAAAACAAATCTTTACAAATCTTTATTTTTTATATTATTTAAAAATCCAAATATTCGTGGACAAATAGTAGATTTTTCATGAATTTCTTATAACATTTGTAATACTTATTCAATTGCGCAAGTCACTGTACATTAAGGATACATGTACTTACATTAACGGACGTCGAAGCGGGAACAGTAACCGTGTTTGGACCATCACCAGCACCACCTCTCATCGTGCTCTTCTAAATGCGAATATCGTCTCTCATTAGATAACTGCAAACATAAAATGCTATCCGTTAATATATTCTATTTAATCATTGAATAAAGATAAATGGCATTATAAGAAATTATAATGTAAAACTGGGTATAATTTATTATGAGTATTATTTACTGGGTATTATTTACTGAGTAATAAATTAAAAAAATATTCTCTTTCGCGTAACGTTTCGAAAATCAAATGTAGTTGTTTAATTATTATTGTCATAAATATATTTCAAGCATTTTATTATAACATATTAAAAAAAAAGATTAGAATTACAAAATAATATAAATAACGCTCGATATTTGCAACAGCACAACAAAGTAACTTTCGGAAACTATCAATAAACGAGCAACTTTGGATATTAAAAATAAAATATTATTTATGCATTAAACACATATTAAAATTTAATTACAAAAATGTTTATAAAAAAGATTTTATCTCTCAATCCCTGCATAAGTCACTCTTCTACGAGAAGTTTATACAAAGGCGTTATCATAGTTCTAGGTGACCGATTCTATAGTTCGAGTGCTCGAAGGGTGCGAGTTTGCTTCACAAGATCAAAGTTCGACTAGAGATATATATACCGCGATGGAATCATCGCGTCAATTCCGGTCCCGGTCGAGGAAAATTGAGAAACTACACTCTGCAAAGCTCTCCACCCTGCCTGAATTCGATGAGTGGTTCTATCCATTCAATTTCCACCCTCCTTCGACTCACAGTCACGCAACATGCGCGCATTTTCACGCAACATTACAATAAGCGTTCGTGAGGGCATCTCTCTATCTCTCATTCTATCGATACTCCATCAGTACGATGTCATTTCTCTTTCGGAATCACAGCTTTTCCTCTCGCTTCTTCTCTCTTTCTCCCTTTTCATCACACGTTTTACAGCCTAACGCGCTCTGTGTTTCCTACGCTCGTTCTGCCATCCCGTTCTCTCCCTTCCTCAACACACGTGTGCTTTCTCATCGTCCTTTTCTTCCCAACCATCGACGAACTTCACATGCAATCACGCACGCATTATCTTCACACACTCACACATATACGCTACACATAAAACGTCCCGCGTGACATTCTATCCCTCTCAGGTGCACACACTTAGCCTAACCACATTCGAGTGTCGTTCGTCACACGCCCGACAACAGGACTACTTCTCCATTCTTTCTCACTCACTCTTTTACCCGTAACATCACGCTTCGTTTCATCGTTTGTCTCCCGCGCTCACTCGCTCTCGCTTACGCCATTACGGTTCTTCAGCCTCTTTGTCACGCGCACGATCAGAGAGACCGGCGCGCTGTTCATCTCTGTCATACGCTCTCTCTATCTCTCGATGTGGCCTACCCACCGCAATAAGTTCCACCCGCCCACGTTACCTTTCACGCACTTCTCGCCGGCCGATCATCCGTTGCGGATCGGGAAGCAGGCGATTCGCTTATCTCGCCACTCGATCTTTCGACGACCGACCGATCGGCTGACTGTCCGAAAAAGGGAAACAAAGGAGCATTTTTATTTCCTTTGCCGAGACCAATCGGATATAATGCCGCTGGGATATCTAATAATAATTATGCACACATAATTGTAAATTTGAAGATTAAATAGCTCAAAACTGTGAGCAATTCGCCATACTTTCCAAACTCAACGCAATTAAAAAAAATTTTTTTGAAATCTTTTTTTCTCGAATAATATATAAATTCTTCTTAAATTGTATAATTTTTTATCGATTTCAGCTTAAATTAAGCCTCTTGAATCGTCATAAAGTAACAGGATTGACTCGACAAATACGGAACAACTAAGATCGGAGCAAAAAGCGGCTTTTCTAGTAGAATGCATCGTTGATTTTCTAGGGAAATTATTTGCCCTTGAAGTCGGTACTCATTGTCAGTACGCTTTCTCGGTCGCCTGATTTCTTCTCCGATTTTCACAGCCAGTCGAGCGAAACATACTCATGGCCGGAAACATTAGTAGAATCACGCTTGAAGAACAAAGGATGTCATTATTTTAATCGATAAAGTTATTGATATGGTTTGTAAAGATGTTTGCAAAATAGATTTTATTAGATCGTTGATTTAATGTTCATTGATTAATCAATACATAATAATCGATAATGAAGAATTAAATGCTTCAGATTTTTGACAATTTTAATAAATATGGTTCGTCAATAAATGCAATATTTTTTTATATATTACCCACCTCATATTTTACGAGAGAATACTCTTATTGAAATATTTATTAACTTCCAATTAACTATGAAAATACATCAGTTTTAAACATCCTGTTTAAAGTACATAATAAACATTCACCTTAAGGATTGACAGAGAAAGGCTCAAAATTTTTTTATCTACAATTTAGGACATCATAATATCAATTGTATAAATTTACAACCATAATTTACAACCTAAAAATTTTCGTTTCGGACCAAATGTTATAGTTTAAAGTTCGCGCAAAATAATACGCTAAATAATTGTAAAAAAGTCAGAAATTTTTAAAAGTACATTTATCACGCATCATAATTTTTTAAACATAGTTAAATACGATAACTGTAAAAAAAATCATATTATGTTACAAAAAGAAAATTTTCTAGATTTTTTTAAATTCTATAAACAGTTTTTAACGTATAATTTTTGTATAATTTTTTAATATTTTGATTAATTGACAAAGTGATTTCCAACAGATCTCATTTATTTTCTCAATCGATTCTCTCATTGGCAAAAACGACACGCACGAATACAACGGGATCGCGCACTTCGGCTTCGCGGAATCGCGCCGGCGATGCCGTATCTCGTGCTACGAAATCACATCGAGAATTTGATTGCACGATGCTCGCTTGCGTTGGCCTTAATGAGAGCGAGCCTCCGATCGAGTACCTAAAGGCCATCGGGGTCCGTCGGATCGTTCGGGTTCTCGCGGCACGATCGCGCGCACCATAAAAGCGCTCTTTCTATATTTAGCTATGGCTTCGTATATATTCCCCATCTACATCACCGCCCTCTCATTTGTTTTACGAGTCCGCGCGCCACGCTTTCATTATGTTTACACACGCCCCGCGAAATTGTCGCGTGTCGCAAATTATTAGACCAGTTTATCGATCGCGTTAAACGATTACGCAACAACCGCTTGTCCAAATATCTCACAGAAATATTTCTTTTCTCGATGCACAGTCGCATGGGCGACCGCGAAATCATGGTGTTTTAAGGCCATCACACGCCAAAAAGTTTTAATCATAATCGTAAGACCGTACGAGCATATCGATCAACTATGATCGAGCATTCTAAAATGTATAAATGATCGATTAATTTACAGCTTTGCGGTTATTATCCCGCAGCATAGACTTTTGCATAACACATGTCGCAATCAACCATTGAAAGTTCCTCTTTTCCGTAAAATAAAAGGAAAAGAAGAATTATAATTGGTTGATTCTCTTATGCATTATATGCATTATGCGTTATGCAAAAATCTGTGCTGAGGCCTTACGACTAAAATTTGGTTACGCGATGGCCTTTAGATATTGATTTATCCGCGTGTACGATCCGTCACAAGTGCGTCG
>NW_017255965.1:556611-611142 GCF_001594055.1 Mycetomoellerius zeteki
CGATGGCAAGTAACATCTCTGGGAACGAGAGATCGCATCGAGTCCTATTGTTGTCGTCATTTCGAAGTCTACGACCTCGCGCAGCGCACCCGCGATCGGTGCTTTCTAATCTGCATCTAGTGGCTTTTAACCGCAAATTCTGTCGGCATAATAAATTATTTCTTGCTCACTATCTAGCAGTCCAGTTACAAAAGACCCGCAGGGAGATTTTCCTGCGATCAATCGTGTATAGAACCGCGATTAATGAAACAAGGAAGTGAAGGAAGTAATCGTAATCGCTACGAGCGAAGATTACTTTCTTATACTATTTACTTGTATCTCAAAGAGACTATTGAAGTACTCGAGACAGCGGCATTATCATTAATGAATTTTTTGTAAAACAATAAGTTTTTTTAAGATGCTTATTAGCATCATTATTAAATTAACAATTTAATTTATGATACGTTATTTCAGCATTTATGATTGCGTTTCAAGTCCGACGGTAATCGGTACGCAGTTTATATAACTGGAATGTATTTAAAATTTATATGTGAGAAATATTATTAGGCACCAAGATTTAATTTCATCGTATTTAGCTCTTCTTTAATTGTTTGATTTAATCATACAGCAGTCTAGCTTAATTTATTACTGCATTAATTTTATTTAATTGATTATTGATTTTATTCCTATAAATATTTGTTTATTTTACATTTAAACGAGAAGAGTAAAACTACGTTGTAAAGAACAGAAACTCGGTCAAACGCCTGAACTGGAGTTATGAATGCTCGACTACTTGTTACACTTTTCGCCGCACATGCGCATTGTCAGAAACAATCACAATTACAAAATATAACATTCTTTACATTTGATTGCTCTCTTTTGTCGTATTTTTATGAATGATGATTTGAAAAATTTCACTGAAATCCAATTAAACTATTAAAAGCATTAAAATGAAATTGAAATAAGGAAAAGCATTATAATTGATACTGAAAAACATTTTAAATACTTAAATTATGAAATAATTAAATTATGGAATATTAAATTATAAAAAATTAAATGTAAATAGTTAAATATCGTAAATTTAATTCGCCTTCGTTATTTCTACGCTACTGCCGAGAAGATGTGCCGTGGACATAGGCGGTGACTTTGAAATAGCGCTTCGATATTGATTAAATGCCATTACGAAAGTCTATGTTCGTCCCTATGTGCGTGTTGTTCCATCGACAATGGACGCCAAGGTCGCGTATTAACATTACGTACTTCTATTTCCAGTAATACGTGCGTGCACATGATAGCATTACGTGGCAAACAGCGCGGAGATTAAATCTTTTGCCTGAACTAACGCTATCGCGCGGAATGCATCTTCGTCGGATATTTCTGTCGGGAAATTACCCCGAAGTTACTGTCGGATACCATCAGCCGTGCGCTGATCCCTGACGAAATCGATCGCAGAGATATCTCATTTACGGCATTTAGTAACATCATTCGCTGTATCGGAATGTTTCTCAAGGAATAAAAGCGAGCATAAGATGCCGAAAATGACAGCTGCTCGCGAATTTTGAAAGCGTGACGCGCCAAAAAATTCACTCAAACCGCATTCAGAAATTTCATCCGGATATATCTAGGTGTTATTTTTGTTATTCATTAAACGTTAAACAAGAATAAAATGACAACTGGGTGCACCCGGGTGTTGAATGCAATCCTAATAGGAGAAAGGATGACATCACAGGATTCAATTAATCCGTAATTATTCTAATTGACCCTACCTTCAATGGATCTGCACCCCTACTGGCGCGCGCTGTTGGAATTCGCTGCGGCAACGCGCACGCACCATCCAATCGGAAATCGCACGTTGACACACCTATACGAAGAGCGGAGTCCTCTCACCGCAAATCCTACGCTCGCGCTTACCTTTAGCTCGCCGTTTCCCCGATAACGCGACTCCACTCTGGCCGATAACGCGGCAGTGACGTAACGACGGAGACACTCACCTTCCACCAGCGTGCGGTAGGTCGACCCACTTTTCCCATGAACGGCTGACGAAACGACAGGCGAAACACGGGAACCTCCGGGCTTCTACGTACTCCTTTATCGATCTCGCCGTGTATTTACGTCGTCACGCTGCCCTCGAGCAAATAAATCTCGTATTTCGTCCCGTGGACCCGAGTAATTCGGATGCAGTATAACGGTATTACGTCGATACGGTGTTGCGTTCGCGACACTCAGGAGGATAAGGGTGGTCTCCACCCTACAAGACTTAAGTATAAGCTTCGTCGCGACGAGGTGTCCGTCGTCGTCACGTGACAACACACAGGCCTGACCGACGCACACTCGCGACAGTCATGATCGTCGCGCAGCTGTCTGACGGCAGACAGCGCAATGGAACGAGGTGGAGCACCGATGATTGTGTGTACGGGTCGCACACGCGAGGGCGATGCAAGTTTCCGCGAGATGTATCCCTACGGAGGGCAAAGAGCATGAAAGACAACGGAAGGGCGCGCGCGCGCGTGTGTGGATGTGTGTGTGTGTGTTTGTACCAGAAGAGAGAACGAAGGCGCACGCAAGCGCAGCTCGTAGCGTCATCGTCGTCGTACAGTCATAGTGTTGTAGACTCGTTACCTCGATTCAATATCGCGTACGTCTCCTCTCTCTCTCTCTTTTTCTCTCTAGCACTCCTGTCGTTACGTCATCGCATTTACATGTTGCGTTACCAAATGCGTGCGCGCACGTGGTCGGACACATAAGTGATGATTTTTTTATTCTTAAAATTAGAAAAAGATAAACAGTAAGGTAAACCGAGATTAAAGTTAATATTACATTGATATAACCTGATACTAATGATAGGTCTGGGTGATTCAAACTTATGAAATGCGATAGATCAGTATTAAGATCCAATTAGAAATGGGAATATTCAATTATTTCCTTTCAACTATTTTTCTCAAAATTTTCTTTCCCACTTCAATTGTTTTTCAAAAAAATGACAAGAAAAAAAATAACAAATGCGGAAAAAACATTAAAAGAAACAGAGATCTAAATCATATTGTAAGAATAAAGAAAATGCTAAAAAGTAAATTCATTTGCAGATAGAACTCTTACTGTGACACAAAGCTTTCTTTATAAATCGTTATCTTCTGCAAATCTTTTTTCTTTTTCCATATCTGCTTATTGAGCTCTACTAATTGCTTTTCTGTTGATGTCAATAAAGTGCATACAGTAACATTTACAAATAAAAATAATGGTAAAATAATGATGAAAACACTAGCAACGAACACTAAAACAACCTCGCAAGAGAATTCCTTAACGCTTAATAAAAATGAATTTTCCGTGAAAATAATCTGTTATGGTAAAGCTTATTTTTTTAATTATTTACTAAATAAAGATCATTTTCTTTCTTCAAAAGATCAAGCAAAGTACTTAGATTTTTCCGAATGCATTTGATTTCATGGCTGTTTTTATCAACGCTATTTTTTGATGCCTTTAGAGCTCAAAAGTGCTTTGAAGTCACAACATTATCTTTGCATAGATCGAATTTAAAAACATTGAGAATATCTCTTGTTAATTTAATACCATTTCATGAAATATGTATGATTTCTAATGAGAATAATCGCCCTGCAGTTTTTCAAAGCTGTCTGGGGTACTTCATTATTATTTAAGAAATTTTTTCAATATCTAAAATCTATAACAGAATTTACCAGTTTTCTAAAAATCTCATTATCAGACAAGTCAATGCGGCATAAAATTGTATATCAACATTGCAATTGTAAAATGAATTTCAACCATTTCTCCATTGCAAAAATAATTAATTCTACTGTACCTTTTTACGTTATTAAAACACATGGCAAAGAAAATAACCACAAATTCACGTGGAATTAGGTCTAATTCTGACAAATTATTTAGACAGGACAAGAAACCTGCAAAATGAAGATATCTAATTTTACAAGTTTATTAATTTTACAAATAGAATGCTTCTTCGAGAGACAAGCAGAGCCATCGTCATCCCTCTGCGAGCTTTTTCACAAGTCAACCCTTGCGTATTCGCGGCCGATAAAATCGCGCTCCTGCCAGAAATTACCAACCCCTCAGCCCCGAAATAGGTGTAGCCGAGGAGGAGGGTGAAGAGTCAGGCGCAGAGGGTGAGTTTGATGAATAATTCGCTTGCGTGGGGCTTTCCGTGCTTTGGAAGCTCACCACAGGATGGCGACGCTTCTCTGGCACGGCAGGAAGTGCCTTCGACCCCCTGTGAGGACCAAGGACGAATCGGCCAATCGGCGTAGTAGAAGCGAGGGCCGAGCCCGTAGTTTCTAGAATTCAACGACAGCACGACCGCCATTTTCGGTCGTTCCTTCCAATCGCCGTTCGACACATCGTTCCTCTTTCTCACGATGATTTCACTGTTTCGTTACGCAATTCAGCAGATACATTATGTACATAGACACACAGTTGTGCTGCGATTGCATGATGTAAATATTGCAAACAAACAGGCAAGCAGGCTGTTTGCCTAGGATGTCACTAGTCGTCCGCGGCGAAGAGATCTCTCAGTAAACGCCGACAATCTACGATCGTATCGAAACACATACGACCGCTTAACTTTTTATTCCGCGACACTGCAGAGAAAATAAAAATAAAAGAAGAAAAAATTTATGGTTTAGACGAAAACTCACACACGCAAAAGATTAAGATTTTAATTCAGGCCTGTCCAATTCGAGATCCGAGCCAAAATGCAAAACCATCGATGCAAAAAAATTCAATGTGGGTAAGATTTTGGGAACTGTAAAGTGTTGTTATCTGAGTGACGATCTTATCAACACTTTACAATTCCTAAAATCTTACATTGAATTTTTTGCGTCAATGGCTTTGCGTTTTAGCTCTGAAGCTCAAATTGAATAGGCCTGTTTTAATTCGTGGGTACCTCGTAATATACAGTGCGAGTCACTCACAACTGCACGTTTGTATTAATATAAAGTTGACGTACAACTGCATGTTCTCTCTAAATCATAATATTCTTTAGCAAAATAAATAGGCAGCTTAAAAATAAATGTACCAAAATTAGGATAAATATTGTATTTAATCAGTATTGCCGAAAAATTTAAATTTGCAAATCATTAGTAGTCCGCTATTGTGTTTATACTTATTTTTGACCAAGATGGTATTAGCATTGCATTAAAATCACTTATAAAATAATCAAAACAATTTTAAAAGATCTATGCTGAGCATTGAAGCGTGTATACTTAATGATACACTTCGAGAAAATAGCTCGTTATTTAATATTGAAAAAGATTAAAAAACATTGCTTTAGACTTAGATTTTATAACCCATTCTTACAACTATTTGTCAAAAGTCTCGAACGTATTAAATTTTCAATCCAAAACGAAAACCAATCGCAGTCTTATTAAACGTTGACTGCTGAATATCAGTTAGCCAAGACTTATTCAAAGGATCTTCGATATCTATAGAATCGTTTCTATTATCGAAATGCAAATCATACACGATTTATTAAATCAAATCTCCAATTATATCCTATTCTAAGAAATACTGCACTGTAAACGTAAAATTTAAATAAGAGCAATGCTGTTTCACTTTAACTCTTTATACCTAACGATAACGAAGTTTTATTCGCAATTTGTCTATTAAATTTTCATCACTGAGCTCTTCTCGTTTATTTATGTCGCACTTCGAGCTTCGGTCGCGACGAAAGAATGAGATCGACACGTGAAATCTCCGAGGGGAACCGAAGATTCGTCCATCCGTTGTCTTAATTATACAAATCAGCGGATTTAGAACAACGCTGCTGTCACAACGGTAACAACAGGAAGAAACGATTTACATATCGCGAAAATATGCATGCCACAGAGATGTAAATTGTATGACGGCGCAGCGGCGGCAACGCGACGGCGAGATCTATGGAGATTGGAGTTTTACATCGACAAAGAGGGAACAGCGTAATCGAGGAGACTGCGAACAAAGAAAAAAATCGAACGGTCGAATGCGCAGAAGAAAGATAGAGAAAAGCTCGCGATGGAAGCTTTCCAATTAGCATAAGTGTGGAAACGTCCGCAATTGGCCGATAGATTTTAACGATTCAGCCGAAATTCTACAAATAGAGACTCGAAGAGGAGTTTGGAGTGGTTGGTGAACGAGATACTTTTTAGCAAGACTGCATATTTTCCGCACTGCTTTCCTTATTAAATGCAAGTACTTGAGCCTTTCCCATTCTCTTTTTTTTCCGCAATTTCTGTCAAATACATGTTAAATGGGATTTAAATGGTCAAGCATGCTCCGATTCATTTATTTGCTACGTTATGAATAAAACTGAACTCTAACTGCTTAATATAAATCATTAAAAATATTTAAAGGGCCTCATAAACGTTGTATTTACGAATTTTCATTATAAAATAATGAAAAGATGTTTTTGTGATAGCGGATACATCTCTGACAGAGAAATAAATATATATGTATGCATATATATAAAATATAAGAATACATCATATAAGAATTATGGCGATGCTAAAATAATTTCGAGAAGCATTTAGAAAGCGTACTGCGCATTCAAAAAAGATTAAAAAATGTCTAGTCGAATAATTTGGATTCAACTCATTTGTATTCAACTCATCATATAATCACTTAGATTTTCAAAGTTTTATGTAGTAGATACTGACTAAAATATGTAGTACATAGATCAGTTATAATCAAAATGTATGATGTAATGTACTAATGATATTTGTAACTTGCTTCCAAAATATCAAAGTTGTCACTTGCATTTTCAAATAACGAATGTCTACAAATTCTTCTACATTTTTCATAAAAACTAATGTAGAGACAAAAAAATTCAAGATTTTAAAGAAATTCTCTTTGTAGTTAGGCATATGGTCTCTTTAAATACAATTCTTTAACTACGACTATCAAAACAAGTTACAATAACTGATTCGTTCTATTTTATATTAAAATTACTTTGACATGAGCGTAATTAATCCTTACGCAATCAGCACTTACTTGTCTCTCTGCGTCATGTAAAGAAAAAAATCTCGCACCTATCTTAATTCTTTACATATATACATATATTATATTATAACAAAATACTCTTTCTCGTAAATGCAATCATGTTTCCAAAATTCAACAAGCCTCGATAGGATCTGAAAAACTGATTTTGGATTAATCAAATTGGAATTGGCCGACGGTCGAGTTACAGTACAAAATCGATTTTTAGCAAACAAAGCTTGATTTCTGTACAGTCTCGCAAGATTGCAAGATCGCAGCGCTATGAAGGCGCGGTATCGTTCGGCGTTGCGCGAGTGCGCACGCGGTGGCATTATCACTATTATTAGCTGGCCATGCCAACGCTAACGCGTCACTCGCGATAGCAAGGCCGTGCGTGATCCCGGGAACACCACGACGGGACACCATGGCCGGTATATGCGATCCTGTTGCCGTGGCGGCTGTCAGCGTCGACGGCGTCTGCGTGGCGACAGCTGGGCGTGCCATCTTGCACGTCTGCGTCCGGCTGCTCGTCGTATCAGGCGAACATAACGCGGACTAAGCCGTCACGCGAATGCCGCGCGAAGAGAAATATCCGAGAGAAAATTACATCGTCGCTCAGGCAAAAGAGCGCGGGGCCGTCCAACTGTCCCGTCATCGAGGCGAGTTACCTCCTCGTTACCAACTGTAACCGCAAAGTGCATGCGCGTCAAACACACATACACATACATAACAGGAGCGAGCGAGCGCACGAGAGAAATAGATAGATACACGAAAAAAATTTTTTCTTAGAATTCACCCTGAAAATATGACAGTCGTGGGACAACATTGTATTTCGGAGAATTTTAATGTAAATCTCTCTCATTCATTAATAAAACTACAATGAAGTATAAAATAAATTTGATCAATTTTACTGAAGTGCATGGTAAAAATCTTTAAAATATTGTACCACACCACATATTTTTAGGGTAAATTTTAAAAGAAAATTCTCTCCGTGTAGATACATATATATATATATATATAGATATTATATATAAAAATTCTGCTGAATGTTCTGTATTCGGATGCAGAGCTTGAAATCGATATAACAATACCGATCAACAAACCCAATTTTTCGTTGCTCTAATAGCGGGATACAGCCGTATCTCGTATCGGTTATCGTTGTTATTCATCGTCACGCGAGCTAAAGTCGAGATTTCGCCGTTTTTTTAACATTGCAAGCCTGAACTCGGCGAGATTGTATCTAATGCCGTATTACATCATGGAAATAAGACAGCGTAACGCGGATGTGACGGCTGAATCCGATGGAGACGTACGACGTAACATTATATACACGCCGTTACGAGTTAGAGAAGACGTGGCAATGGTGGAGGTCTACTCCGGCGTAGGGAGGAAAGAAGAGCGGAGAGCTGAAAAGGAGCGCTAGCGAGCGACCTCCTCCTCGTGGGATCGTTAAGACCAAACCGGTGCTGCCACGCGGGAGAGAGTCACGCTCTCTCTACCGTGTACATGGTAGAAACGAGGAGAGGGCCTGTGCTAGAGCAAGATCACAGGAGCGACAAGAAGTCGTCGGGAGCTTCATACAATCGACTGGGTCCTACGGGTTGCGGATGGCTGATTAAGGTCGGCCGTCTGCAGTTCCCCCCGCTGCATCGCGAAGCGTTCCGCGATCGAACAATATTCCGCCGGGAGCGAGGACCACGTTTATCGGCGATCTAAATGCAATCGATGTATCTTTTTGATTTACATATAGGATTAATTACGTAGCTAATTGTATCTAAAAGATTATATTATAATATAATTAAGTGAGATATATATATATATACTCTCTAAAAAAAAAATCTGAATCAGTGGATAATCACTGATATCAGTGCCAAGTATGCCACTGGTAATCAGTGAATTAAATGTGAGATTCCTAGCTAATCTTTATTATGTGATCTAACTAACCTTGTTTTAATGGTTAAATTCAATGAATATGGTATTGGAAGATTGAAATTAACGTGCAAATATCAGTATTTTAGTCAAATAATACTCAAATATTCTTTCTGTTTTAGTTGAACTTCACTGATTATCAGTGCCAAGTATGCCACTGGGTAATTACGTGACTATCCACTGATTCAGATTTAGAGAGTAGGAACATGTGTACTAAAAGTTACATTTAATTGCCGTACCATCTTCGATTAAACTGTCGAACAAATACACAAAATCAACATATAATGTTTGATTTTTGAATCAAAAGTTGAACTGCTAAACCGGGAGATGAAAAACTAAAATGTAAATCAAAGCAGAATAAATAAAAGGATGCAACAAAATTGCATAGAATTAAAAGTTTTATACATATTCTTGTGAAATGTGAAAATATATGTAGATTATCGTTAGTTTTAGAACCAAGAAGAAAAAATATAATTTTTAAATATATAGTTTTCTTATTTATTTCTCTTATCTTCCTAAAATTAGAAAGAATGGTGATCACAAAAATGTATATGTGGGATCAACAAACTGATTAAAATTCGTGATATTATTGTACGTTAATTTACGTTAATTTACATTCAGTTACTGCACAGAGTTGCCATAAATAGACATGAACCAGTGATTGAACTTTGAAGCAAATGTCCTCTCATATAGAACGTCGTTGTACAAAATTAATACGAAACTGAAAATATTACATGGTTTTCCGTTCATCCGAGATCTGCTTGAACTTTAACAGTCTCATTTTCGCGAATGTCGCCCTTGTCGTCCGAACGTCTTAAACGTCTGCCCGAGCTGTATTTCGCAAAATGGAAAATAATTCCCGACGACATACTAAATAAAAAAAGTGCATATATCGCGGCCGTGATCGATACTCATCGATAAAGAAATTTGCAGCGTGCGCAATTCGCGACCTATTTTAATGGACGGTTCACACTACAAACAATGAACTAACGAATGAACAAGCGAACGTCATTACTTGACTCGACAATCATAGTCATCGCGTATAAAAAAAACGCATGCTGTACTCGCGGAAATTCGCGAACAGAGAGATCGAGAGAAGCCGACGTTCGAAGAAGCGGAAACACGACTCCGAGACCGAAGTGCGACCGGCGATATCGGTTTACGGTATTTTTAACGTGGCCACGCGCAGTGACGACGAGATTTCCGGTGGCGGCTGCAATTTTATCAAACGGCAGTCGTCGGGGTGTCAGTGACCCCGAGAGAGAAAGAGAGAGAGCGGGGTCGATCAGCCGTAGTAGGAAAACGCGAAACTCGCTGCACCACACTGAATAGCGATATCGATTTGTCCGTGTCTGCGTTCGATGCGACGTGAAAAAAAAAGAAGTTGGCCATGGCCTCCTGACGTTCGATGATACCGCCTTGCAAGTCTACGCTGGTGTTACCGGTTACTCGCTTCGTCGATCCGTCTGTCACCTTCTTTCGAGATCTGTTCAAGAGAGTCTTTCTGTTTTTGTCATCGGAAATTCGTGTGATTTTCTGTCGATCGAGGTAGTTCAAAGATTCATTCAATGCACTGATGCGCTACCGAATTTGTTACAGTGCAAGAATTGCAATTACGATAAACAATTTGCTGGAAATAGCTGCGAACATTTTTTAGGTGTCCTTTTATATACATTCTACAATAAACCGTTATTTAAACTTTAAAGCGGGTATTCATAGTCGGTTTTTAATTCAAGATCGTCTTAAATAATGTCTTAAGACGCTAATGCGGCTCTCTGATTGGTTCATGACATCTCAAGATTGAATTTAAAACGGTCTCGAATGTAAGAACTGACTATGAATACTGGCCTATGTTTTAAGCTGTAAGAAATTTAGTTACAATTGAAAGTAAGATAATCGACTATGATTAGTCAATTTCTTAGGCCTAGTCTACAATATGCGGAATAAACTTAGTAAGAAGTAAGAGTAAGAAATTGCTCAATCACAATCGAATGTGAGAAGAATAATCGATTGATCAATTTCTTACTCTTACTTCTTACATTAAGCTTAATCCGCATATTGTAGACCCACCTTACAGCTTAAGACTTAAAGCTTAATTAGGTAATAACTTATTGTAGAAAACCTATTACATTTTTGTATAGGGGAACTTACAATATATATTCTCAGTTATCAAGTCTTAATTCGCCTGGAAAGACTATTATAGATTCTTAAGCTCATGTATCAGATTACGCATTAAAAATTGAGAATTGTGAATTGGAGATCAAAATTTAATCAATTAGAATGAAATAGATTATAATTAAAATTAACTAATTTGATTAAAATTAACTAGTTGAATTCTAATCTTCAGTCAATCTCTAATGTATAATCTGATACAAGCTTTACAGATGCATGGTCGAAATTGAATTGAGCATTAAAGTTAACTGCTATTGCCGAATTATGAAAAAAAATCTCGTTTTCTCCAGAAATCTCAATATTGTAGCTGTAATATTCAGCTATCCTGAAAATAATACCACCGTGTGGTATACCGTAACCACACTGAGAAAAATTAGTGAACATTTCTGGTTGAGAATGAATAAACTATTGCAACAAATTCTGATCATATCAATCAGATTTCCAGTCATCATAATTGGACATCTGGTTATCTCGACTGGAATTATAAATTTAACTATAAATTCTGATTTGTTCATTTTCCATTGGAATTCCAATTAATGCGACCATTGCAGATTCTTTTTCCCAGCGCATAAACCAAAGAGAGAACTCCTCCTCATCTCACCTATTATGATATATCATTATTCACCAGTCCAATGCGAGTTAACTAAATCAATCGCCTCGTTTTTCACGATCTTCAACAAATCATAAATAGAAAACTCACTTTTTCTATATGTCGACACAAATCTTGACTCTAATACATTATAGAGTTGCGCTTTTACAAAAAATAAAATTTTACTCGTTTACTTATATAATTTTTCAACAAAATAAGGCAGCTCTTGATCGGTTTGAACGATTCATATTTAATATTCATTTAATATTCATAATTATATTTCAGTTTTTCTTTATATAACTGACAATTTCAAATTGTTGAAAATTGTTTGAAAAAATTGTCAAGCGATAAACTGAAGCGTGAGCCAATTTAAATGAATTCCAGTTCAACGTCCAGCTTACTTTCCGAGAATAGAAACAAAGAATCACGCGCATAATCCAGGGAAGTTAGCAAGAAGACCCGCGAAGACCAGAAAAAGGTCCTAATGAAGATCCGTGGGAAGCGGAGAGGAAGCGCATCCGTCATTGCCCGGCGATGGCGGCGTTCAGGGAGCGCGATTGAGATTTCTACGAGCAGGTGGTCCCCCGTAATAAATCGTATTGTAAGCGATCCCCCCGGGCAGCCACCTGCGAATCGATATCTCGACCGGTCCAAGACGGCCCCGCATGCAAATTCGGGGAGAATCATGAGAGGAAAGGGAGCCTAGCTCTTCCTGTCGCTTCGCCTCACTCTCCCCACCTCGCCTCACCTTCCTCTCGCTTTTTTCTTCCTGGGCTCCCTCCCTATGTCGGCTTCACGAACACAAAGAGGGCTCTTTTCGGCTGGCTACAATGTCACCGCGAGGATACCTTCTACATCCTTTCATTTTAGGTTTCGTACTCGCCGAAAATTAATTCGTCGAATAACTGAAAAACTTAAGCGCGTATTTTTATTGTTTCATTTTTAATGTTAAACATATTTATTTAAGTCTTTTTTTTTCGTTTACATTACTAGATTTTACATTACTTGCTTTGCATAAAAAATATATTTACTATTATCTCACGCTGAGAATAATTACTATAAAATAATTATGTAAAATGCACACGCACTCAAGCTGATTGCTAGAACGTCAAAACTTTTTACAGCATTGCTTATTATGCTGCAGCGTCATACATAATTATTTTGAGTCCAATGAAATTTTCAAATCTGTATCGAACTAAATTTTTAGATACTTCAACAAAATCGTTCTTTCCATGTAAATTAAAAAATACATTTTGAACTAAATTAATAAATTTCTATATGGCCGATATTCATAATCTATTCTTATTTCACATAAGTAATATTTTAGATGTTAATACGGCTCTGTGATTGATATCTGACACACTAAGACTGTACTTATAAAACGATCTTAAATATAAGATCGACTATAAATGCCGGAAGCAATACAGCGATATATGTATATGTTCGTTAATATGAATTATGTAATAATGAATCACATAATCACGTGCGCATCCTTAATATAGAGAGTAATTTAACAATATATATATATATATGTGAGAATAATATTCCATTAATTTATTCGTAATCGAATACTCGATGATCCCCGAGGCTACGAGAATTAAAACGTATATATTGCTCGTAATTTAGTTAATCATAAACCCAATATATTGGGTCGAGAGAAACGCGTCGACAAACATAATAATATTCGCGCATGCAATAACAACAAAAATAATTTCAATATATCTTGAGATCAACGAATTCAGAATTCGGGCAATAGTTTTTAGAGTCGCATTCGCGCCTTCTTCGAGAGTGTGCGCTTGAAAGTAAGCCGGGATGAATGAATGTTCCCGATATTTAACGCCGCGCGGAACTCGCGCGGCGCAAAAGGACGAGCGACGAGCAGAAAAAGAGGAGAGGCCCGCGCGGTGGCAGCCGGTCCGGCGAGTTTTTGACCGTCTGGCGCTAACTGTTGGCCTCCGTACCACCTTCGCAGGTACCACGGTGCCGTCCCACACGTCGTCCCACTCCAACCGCACGCGGGCCCTTTCACGAACCCTTCCCTCGATCCCCGGACGCCCACAATTCGCAATCTCGAATGCTCCGTGATTCACGGGCACTCGGTTGCATCCGCGAGATATTCTGCGGAAAATTCGATTAATTTTGCGTTCCGCATCGACCATCGAATCGCAAATTTTTAATCGGCTCTTATAGGATGTTGTACACCGTTAAATCTGTAGTGTCAAATTTAACTTTTAATGTGAGTCGTCACTGCTCCTACTCAATCATATCGTTATTTTATACTAAAACAATGGTTATATTTAACACTGTATAGTGTTAAATTGACACGACAGTGTCAAATTTAATTATTGTTTTAATAAAAAATGACGATATATTTAGTAGGAGCACTGGCGATTCACGTTAGGTTAAATTTGATACTCTAGATTTAATAGTGTATAACACGTGAGATTCATTTCAGCAGCGGAACAGAGACATAAAAACAGCAAGTAAAATGTATACATAAACATGTTCTGTTTCATCTTGTTTCAAATTTATAACCATTTTTGTACTTCAGTAATATGTAGCTATTATCTTCATAGGAGGCGCTCGAAATGGTCAAACTTTCCAACCAATTACTTCTAACGCAAATTAGTAAATTAAGTACTTCTAGAGGACAAACTGAAATGAGTAAACTCAATGAACAGAATATATGAAATCAACGAGAAATATCCTAGAGATACACAGTATTGTTTATTGTTATTACGTACTGCTAGCAATAAGGGAATGAATTAAAATGAATAAATTCAACAGAATATATGTGAAATCAATGAGAAATATTCAGAAGATAGAATTTGTATTTATAAATACAAACCGAAGATAAAGTTATTTCTATCACTATCTATAAGTATAGCTCCATATTGCTGCAATAGAGAACGAAAAAACATCTACAACTCGGAAAAAAATAGGATACATGTTTACATGAACTTATTCATTGTTTTTACATCCCTCGACTGAAGCGGGTTCCGCATATTATGAAACATATAAAGAAAATAGATACATTCATGTTGAAAAAATTTCGCCGGGATAATCCTACGTGGAAAAAATGTGGAAACCGTATACGCGTTCTCCATTTTCCTATCCTCCATAATTCGCATCGTATAATAATTTGAATGTCTTTGCGTAGAACAATTTTCTCGATCGGAGAAGTACGGAGCTATGGGCGACGGCCGCACGATAAATCAGGCCTATGCGTGACGTTGCACCGAGAGCGCGAAGTTATGCGACGCTAAGGCGTCCGCCACGAGTGTGTGTTTATGTATGCGTGGGCACTATTTAACGGGGTTTAGCGCCAAACGGTCTCGGACCCCTCGCGAAATAAATCTCGGTTATTTCGGTCCCGCAAGGCGTCGCTCGCCTGCCTCCCGGAACCGTCGTCACTTCTGCGAAGGGAAACTCGCGTAAATTCCCTCGTTAACCCCCCATCTTAACCGTCGTTAACTATTAACAACTAATTTCCGGATTGCAGAAAGACTAGACGACGATGACGCACCCACGATAAACGAAGCGAATTTTAGCTTTTATCTGTGTATATTCTAGACGCTAAGTGGAAATTCGTCTTGCGAAAGCTTTGAAAAACATTGTCGTTGTCACACCTTTGATACTTTAGATCTTCATAGAATAATATTACTTGAGAAAGTTAAGTCTATTGTAATTTAGATACATATTTATTATACAGAAAATTCATGTATCAAATATATGACATCTTATAGCTAAATAAATTTCAATCGTATATTCAGTCAGAATTATGATTTTAAAACCCCAAAAATAAACGCTGATCGAGAGATTGACCAGTAAGCAGTTTAAAGTGAGTATCGAGAGAAAGAAGCGGCGTCTTTTGCGAAACGAGCAATATATGTGGAAGAAGATACAGGTAATTCCGCACGTTTGCTCGCTATAGCGAACTAAATTGCTCGGTTTACTCGGCGGACACGCTTGGAATCCTGGATGAAACTCACGGCAAACGTTACGGTTCCAAAACAGAAAGAAAAAGAACGATGTTCACGTTACCATATGGACTTAGGACATACATTCCAGTCACAGTGATGCTGTGCTACTTTTGGCATAAACCTGAGAATAAACCACTGCAATCTCGCAAATGGTTAACGATATTAGAAATCGCATTGCGGTCATTCTATTTTACGTTCCAAATTGAATTTTACAATACAATTTTAAAAAATCAAGAAACAGAAACAAACAAGTTTCTGTTCTTATTTAGATATCCTAAATATCTTAGATTTTCATTTAAAATTAGAAATACTATTACGATATAATAATCCGAGAGCGATTTCAAATTATTTCATAGTTTTAAAAAATAAATTTTGTTCACAAAGTCATAAAATATCATAATTACGACGTTAAAATTATAAAAGTCATAATTTTCTTTCTTTAAGATAAGAACTTAAAACGTTTTAGAACATTCTTAGAACAATGAGAGCTAAAAACAAGAATAAAAGAACATTCTTCTGATATAAATAAATCCACTGATAATATCTTTCTGTGATTTCATATCATCTTTTGAAAATGGATTTTAAATGGGATAAAAAATAATTATCGTACATCTCTGATTTTTTTATCTCTCCTTAATTATAATACTTATGTAATTTAGCAATAATTTTTTAAGGTAAAAAGTCGTTTTTTAGAATTTAATAATTTTTATAGAATACAATATCATTAATATATTAATTTTTTTAAAATTGCCAAATTAATATGTTTTACGATAGCGACCTCATTGCGATTCATGAGTACCACAGTTCATTTTTCACGAATTCATCGTCATTCAACCTTTATGAACCCTTATAGTGTTCCGCGTCACCCTTTCGTTTTACATCATTGAATTTTGTGGTAGTCGAAAGGATGGTCCGACCTGCACACAGGACGCTTGACTCGATGTTTATCGACTGAATCGTTTGGCGCCGGCGCTTATGCCACCCTCATTTTCATCTTCTACCCTTACACTGCCTGTATCTCGATACTGTCGCTATTTATCGTATTTAATGCTCATGTTCACGGACATATGTCGACTAAATAGCGCACGATGACAACAGAAAAAATATCTAAATATGATAATTTCGCAAAAATATTTTTTATTATTATATTACAATAATATAAATATAAAAGTTTCGATCTTACATATAATTTTGGTATTATATCTTGGTGACATAAAACGCTTCTGAATTCACGCAAAACTGAACACCGATCGATGATCGCGTCTCGAAGACGTTTGAATCTGCCGGAAATATCACCGGCCATGCCTTTTACTTTCGTACGTCCTTTATATTCTTTGTTGGATCGCTTCCAGAAGCGATTTGCATTTAACGAAGCTACTTTGTTCTCGTTGCTTGCGCTGTCGGGACTTTTCCTCGGGACATAGATTACTACGGGGCACGTAAATATTTAAAATTTGCAGGAACGCTGACTAACGAAAAAGGGGAGATTTGAGGAAAAGTTATACATGTACATGATGATGTAACTATATAGATGGTAAAGTTAACGCATGTTGTCACGTTATTCGTCTATCCGATACCTGTGACATGAATTCCGGAAATTGTTTTGTCTGCTGTTTGATAGGTTAATTAATAAACAAAATTGTTATTGTATCTGATTAATAGATAGAACTGTTTCTGCAATGCACAAAGCTATCTTTATAAGGAAGCAGGAGACCACCCTCTTAAAGTTACGCCATTGAGTTTGGAGAGCAGCTGAATGCACGAGACTCATTAAATCCGTACTAAGGACCGCGGTTTTCTCTGGAAAAAAGAAACAAGTTTTAGGGTGAAGAGTGTTACTGGTGGTCTCCATAAGACACTTCAAACAACACGACCAACATTGGAAGGAAAAACACTTGTGAGTACTTCACTGATACATGTGACCCTATATTCATCGTGATATTCATCGCTATTTTTAATATAATGGATATATACGTATTTTCTCTTTACCTCTTCTACATTCAAACAATTTTAATGAATTAAACATGAACTTTTATTTGCAATTCTATAATTCAAGCAATAACAATTAATATTGTTATAATTTTAATCAAATTAATTTTTAATTTGATTTTAATCAAATAAAATACGCTGACCATTACAATTATTGTTTCAAACTGTAAAGAAACTTAGAGATTTATTTAGAGTAAACAATTATCGATTGTAATAAAATCTGTTTAATAACAGTTCATAATTTTTTTAAAAAGCATAACTACTGAAAGTAGAAATTATCCGTTCACGGTTATCCTTATGCGTCATTGATTATGATAATCGTTCTATTCGCGACTGCAGCTCGTTAGCAGCTCGTTAATCTTACTCACCAAAAAACCCTTAATTATTGCGAATCAAATAACGAAGGTTCGATAATTAAATATTTTAAAAAACACCTGAAGATCCCAGGAATTCTGAAATTTCCTATGCAGTTTTCGCGTTTTTTTTTTTAGTTATTTAATTCAATTTCTTAATACGCCTAGTATAGCGGCCTAAATAGAATTTTGTATGAAATTTTTATAAAATTTTTATAATTGTAATATTATGAAAATTAGCATGAAAATTATCAAGATGCATTCAACGAGTTATTAAAATCCCAAATGTCGAATTTATTTAAGTATAGTCAATCATAATGATCAACGCAGAGTGGTATACAAAAATAATAAACTGCATTAAACATAAACAAAAAACGTTCACACAGGAGATAAAGTCAAAGACTTCCTCCAAATTTCATCCCAATAGTAATGATCAACGCAGAGTGGTATACAAAAGTAATGAACTGCATTGAACATAAACAAAACGTTCACACAGGAGATAAAATCAAAGACTTCCTCCAAATTTCATCCCAATTAATTCGAGCATGCTCAAAGGGAAACGATACGGCGATGCACAAAGAAGACGATTCACCTCGTAGCTCGGTCGTATTTAATAACTTCACATGCGGTTGAGCAATATCGATCCGGAAGCCCCGACCAGCGCAGAGTCGTCCTGGCGCAGGATAACAGGTGCTTCTCGCCCCTCCCTCTCAGAGAAACCCACACTCACGCGCCGCCAAGACCTTCGTGAGCTCAACCGGTCTCTTGGCTTTGGAACAGTTTCGAACTTGCTCCTCGCGCTACCACGTGCCAATATTTACCAGGATATCACGAAAGAGGATTTCTACTTCTGTGTAGAGATCGAGCGGTCAGAAGTCAGAGGTAACATGCATGGTAATAAGAGGAGAAAGGATTCATCTCTCGACACGCAATAGGAAGGAGAGGACACGCCAAGTTAGAAGGATAAGCACGAGAGCGTGCTCATGGCGAAGATCGCCAAGGACAATAGAATCCTTAGCGAAGGATCAGAGGAGCAGGACGTTGGGTTGGTATACGAAACGACGCCAAGCTTTCGTGCGCGATGCTGATTGGAGGAACGAGGGGGGATGCCTCCCCCGATTCAGGTTTCATTCGAACGCGTCGTATGATACGTCAGCCTCAGTTCGACCGACTTTTGATCATTTCCAGACTTAATCAAATTATGTGGCCTCCTTTCTTCTTATGTGTTCTTTTAAATTATGAATACAATAACGTAGCACGATTGTCGCATCGCACCAGATATGATAAAATACATTTTGGTATTCTGAAATGAATGAAGAATTAAACAGCCAGCCAGCGATCGATGCTCGAGAACGTTAAGTCGAGAAAACTTACAAATAAACTGAGATTTTGGAAAAGAACTATGTACGAGAAATTTGTATTCTCTCTTTTGCATGAAACTATATATTGTATAAAATTATTGATTTATACTAAACGTTTTAAATTATCTCTGCACAAAGCATATTCTTTGTATGTGTGCGTATCGTAAAATTGCATGAAAAATAAATAACAAAACCAAAGTAAATATTAAATAACACGTGAATAAAATACGGATTAAATGCCGGTTAACTGAATTTGTTATCATTATCATTGTTATGGCTAACTATTATTGCAGTGTTACAAACAGTCGATATATTTTGTGACACACGTTCTTTCCTTAATACACACATAGCACATTAAAGAACCACAATTGTTCAAAAAAAAAATTTGGCGCTAAGTTTTTGTAAGATACAATAAGCGTTTCTCCTACATTTCCTGTCATATTATTTGTTCATCAAGCTACCTTCCGTCCAAAAAGACAAAAGCAAAGTACGGCGTTTCTGAGAAAGGTCCGTCATCGTTCAACATGTCTGACACAACACGCCACCGAATGCATCGCGCGTAGGAGTACACCAGATAGGCACCCAAGTAGCGGGGAACCGAGACCCTTTCTCCGGTTCGCG
The DNA here is from genome assembly GCF_001594055.1 of Mycetomoellerius zeteki. Lineage (NCBI taxonomy): Eukaryota > Metazoa > Arthropoda > Insecta > Hymenoptera > Formicidae > Mycetomoellerius > Mycetomoellerius zeteki. The sequence goes on from NW_017255965.1 coordinate 576,563, forward strand.
CCACGTACAGCGCACAGTAGATCGTGCGATCCCCTCGTTCCTTATTCTAATGAATCCGGTTAGCCTTAAATATGGTCGGGGGGCCTCCCCTTTTATTGGTTCCCGGATCGAGGGATTCCCCGGGGCCCGGAGTCACGCGATATCGGCCCCCTTTCCATGCGGCGGCACCTCACCGCACCGCGTCGATGGGGTGCCCCCCCCTTTTTTCCCCTCTTGCAGAGGTCCAGACCGAAGAGTACGGGAGTATTCACCGTATGCGCGTAATCGGAGAAGCGCCGCTAATTATTGCCCTAATCAAGCACACCGTGATTACGGATGATTACGGAGCGCGTTCCTCGGTGAATCTTAATTACGTATCGCCTTTACAATGCTCACGAGTGGTACAACCGAGATCGTTGTAAGCCTTTCTCCACAGATTCTATTAATCTTTTCGTTGCAAAGAAGGTGGCACAAACGTGTCATCCATAATATGCGATGAATAAATACGTAATATTAATATTCAATGTGTAACATTAATAACTGTTATATAATATGAATAATATATTATTGAGAGATCCAGGTAACACTTCAGTTCATTCTTTCCTTATCTCTTCTCATATATGACGTATTTTTATTTCACGCTTTATTTTGATTATGTTTTTTTTTTACTTATGTAAAATCTGTTACCACAATTATATGAATTGTGTGAAAAATTATAAGAAAATCGCTAATATAAAATCAACATTTTATGTGCGACAATCTAAATATAACATACTATAGACCATAATCGAAGATCTATAGCCATTTCGGAAAATGTGAAGAAAAAATTCTCTTATAGACGTCCATAGCGACAAAAGGATTAATCTCAAGATAATATGAACACATTGCACGTTCCCAATGCTAGAAACTCGAATTGTTATCGCTGTTGAAAGACATCGTCTACGAGAAGTTTGCCATGCGGCGTATATACATGTCCAGTATATATATGTCCAGTTGTAAAGACGCAACAACGTACAATGGCGAGAAGATCGAACGAGAATCGGGCAACGAGCCAAGCAAATAACCGAATTAAATGCATCGCGATGGGAACACGATCGAGGTCACAATAACACGTTATTTCGAGATCTCTTTCATGGGCATCGCCTGTAATAATACCGCGTAATAATTCATTATGCGAACGAGCGCGACCGTTGTAGCAGCCGTACCTGTAACATCGATATTGCGTTTATCGCGTTTTTCGCTGATATCAGACGAAATTTATGCAGCCGCGTTGAAATTGCAGTAGCTCGTATATTCGTGGACGCATCGCGTGTCAAATAAATTCACATTCGGTAGCAAAAAAAAGTAGAGAATTCATCCTGACAGGGAGTAGCTTCGATCTGTACTATGGCGGACTACGTGGAACAGGAGACAGGTATTATCCTACTAGTGTAGAAATACATTTTTGAATTTAATTCCAGATGCGACGTAAATCAAACATTATACCAAATCACCATACATACATCGCGGAATGTTTATTATATTTATAAAGAAAGTTATAAATAATTTTATAACAAAACTCATATAAATCAAGGAAGACCTAATAAACAGTGATTAGCTTTAATATTTGTAATAAATTAAGGTGTGTGTGTGTGTGTGTATGTGTGTGTGAGCTTCTTAATTTCCATTAGAGATCAATCACAAAAAGTTCGATAACTCTCCCGATAATATAATAATTAATCGAGTTAATAATAATTATATAAAAATATAATTAAGATATATAAAATAATATACATAGATAAAATAATATATCATTATATAAAAATATAATTATTAACAGAATTAATTGGAATTTAGATAAAAAGCATCTATGTCAAGAGAGTATAATAGAATGTACAGATAAATCGCAATTTCATTCGCACGACGCATACTTCAGCTACTGGTCGACGATAAGTATATCTACTCCCTGATGACAAAACGCTTAGAAAATGAAAAGACTAGTTGCAAGCGCAACGTTTGACGCGTGCTATATTTTGCTGAAACGATACCGGGTATGCAAGTGGATACGAAAGCGTCAAGTCGATAAAAAGAAGGAGGAGGGAATATGTTCGTGCCCGCGCGCAATTTTCTAGTACGTGGACTTATCGATCGCCCGGCAACGCTCCTTAGTACGCGGACAAGACATCTGCGGTATCGCGATAAATAAGTTACGCTTTTCCACAATTCATTCAACCCGATTATTATCAATATCGTGTTTGTCGCACAATTCCTTCCATTACGAAAGACACGTCTAAGAATGGTGGAATTCACACGCGAGGATGAACGGTCTCTATCTCGATCTCTTTTCGATATATCACATGAGTTAATAACATACATTTATCAATACGATAATCAATCACTTTACTGAACTAGACATTCTAATTCATCATCTAGGTCAACATTGTGAAATTATTTTCTTGTGGCGATTAAATAATGTAGATTTAAATTTTTATTATAGCAAGACTCTTAATTTTTGGCCCTCATATATCGGAATAAAACTTTTATAAAGCTACACGAAGCTTAACGATAATAACGCAATGTGATTTAGAATAATGTATTATTATTTCCTATTATTTTATATAATATTACTATTTTATATAAATAATAATAAATTGACAAATAATATATTAAAACCAGTCACTGTTTATTATTTTATCATTGATATTCTCTTATATCTCTCTTTCATGTATTATTACTACATATTATTAATGTATATCTATTAAAATATAGATCGAAAATTTTTCTTATTTTTTTCTATTTTACGAAGTTTGCACGTTAAAATTATATCACTAATTAGAGCTTCAATTACAAACCATCATTTGCTTGGATAATAGAAACGTATGTACGGAAATTGTGGATAGGAAAAAAAGTTCGCGAAGAATACTGGAGGGAATTGTTAGGAGAGATAATAACGTTTCTGTATATTACTGCTGCTCTACTGTCTATTATTCCGTACTATCGACGTAGAGGCAGTTTACTCAAGGCAAACGCGCGCGACGGTTTGTTAAACGAGATAAGCGCTCGTGGGCGTGACGTTCCATCGGCATTATTGTTATTTAGCAGCAACGATAACGAGCGAGATTTTACACTATGCGGCGCGTTACCCGATACGGCACTGCTCTCTCTTACGTGTGCAATTCGTACGTTCGCCGATAGTATGACGATACCTGACGCTGAAAAATACTCGCGAGTGAAAGTCGATTCGCGATCGACGAACGTCGAATCAATTACGGGCAAACGCTGTTAACCTTTTCCAACACGCGTCAATGGAAAAAATTAATTTCTTCTCTGCATGCCGTGTCGGTCATTCGTTGCGCGAAAATGCGAAATAAATAATGATCGCCAAGTAGAACCAGTAACCTAGCTGTTGCAAAGCTCTATGCGCTCACAATTAATGCGACAACGTGGACGAATTCAGTAAAAACCACATCGCGTTTTTCAATTATTATTATTAATATCGCAATTCGACATTAATTACTTGTGGAAATATTGAATTGTGCATTGTACAATTTCTACGTAAATGCATAACAGTTTAAATTCTTATAATGTTTATGATTTTGAATAAGAGAATAAAGAATGCTTTAATAATTAAATAAATTGTTTGAATTAGATACAGAATTGTTGAACATTTTCCTGCTTAAAAATCTTAAGGATTTAAATCCGCCATTGTACATAAGAACGTTGAATCTTCAAGTACAGGACAAATTGATGTTAAAGTATTTTAAGCAAATGTTTTTTAAAACAACTAAATTTATATGTTTCTGCTGCATTCTTTGAAAAAGAAAAAATTATATCTTTTATTGTATATCGGCTTACAGAATTATATTGAATTTTCAATCAATTTCCAATCGTAATATCAAGTATATTTCTCGTTTTAAACATCTACATGCTAACCGATTTAGCATCCTTACAGAGCTTTCTGTGAAAGAAACTATGCGTTTTCGCGCCATGCAGACACGAAAAAATTCGCAGCTCTCTCTCGCTCGCAAAATGAAATACAGTAGAAGAGACCGGTCACCATATTGTAGTCAACCGAGGAGTCGAGAAAGTCGGACAATAAAGGAGTCGGTAGGCGCGGTAGTTCGAGCTGGTAGTCAAACGTGCTGGATAAGATAAATTCTCTTTCTCTTTTTCTCTCTCTTTCTTTCTCGACCAAGCTCATTCGTCGGTCCGAGCGATTTCCTGTCGCGGAAATAAGGACATCCTCGCTTGCGCGCGCTCCCGCCTTATCAACTAGCGCGCGCGGTCGCGATTATCTCGCACCGATATATAAACTTCCTCTCCTAGAGAACGGCATCGCCATAGGCGTAAATAGAATGCACTCGGGAATGTAACCGGGCCGCATCGGGAGGCCTGGACGCACGTTCTGCCTCTCATTGGGCGATATTTCTTTGGCTCGTTATGTGGCGTATCTCGTGGGTAAGATGAATTGTGTTGTCAGACATCGCGTTGGTTTATACAGCCCGTGTCGGGCAAATTGCGAGCTAGAAGTTGAGTAATTTACGAATAATTATAGATCACCATTCACCTCATGCTATTCACCAAAAAATGATATTCAATCAAGTAACAACGGATATTGCGTCATATTCTTCGACCATATACATATGGACTGTTAATATCGACTTCTTATTTGATATGATATTGCGCCTTTGTCAAATGTATAAGTAAAAAAATCAATAATATACATAAAAAAATATTTAAAGATCTCTAAAACACGCATTCATTTTTATATTTTATTGAACATAAAAGCCTCCGCAAGGTAACAGTGCAAATATATGGTACACGTATCGATAGACGTTTCGATCACATATCTGGTCATCTTCAGTATCAAAATTAAAACAGATATTCACGCTATACTTACAATATGTTACGTCGTTACTAACCGTCTACAATTAAAATATTTGTTACAAATTGTTATGTCATTGTCGTATGTCAATCTAGAACGGATTCTTTGTCGATACCTAGTTTAAGCTTTATTTTTCTTTGTCCCTTTAATTCTGCGCCGTTTAATGCAACCATACATTGTTAAATTTTTTTGTCAAATCATCTCTGGTATCTCAGATCAGAAGTCTTCACAGGAGATATTCAGATCGTCCAAGGACTTACCTTCCGGAGGCTTTTACGCTCCTTTATTAATCTATTTTGACTTTGTTCGAAAAGCCGTTATTTGAAGAGTTGTTTTATATTTTTAAAAATATTTACATTTTTATAGTTTATATTAAAAATATGCATATATAAATTTAATTAAAATTTATATATTTTAATTTTTAAAAGTAAAAATCCATTTTTATATTTCAGTAAAATGAAGGATTTTACTACGGATGATTTGAATTTATATGGTCTGACTGTCTGAAAACAAATGCAATTTTATCCTTATTTCCACATTTTGGGTAACATATAGATGACGATATTTTAATTTTAATTTAAAGTATTATGTATATATATATATTATATATATGGAAAAAAGTGAGGGATGCTAGTAGTCCATGTGGATATAGTTGAGTCATGCGATGTTTTTATTATACTTTTTACTATACCATAAAATATTTCCTATATTACATAACAGTACGAAAAATTGGATATTACTTCGATATTGTTTTCACAAATCTAAACGTCGATCTCTCGGATACACAATGTTACAAGCGGAATGCTATCGTGATAAAAGGTAAAACACGAATTCCACACTAATGCCTTTTATTCATCTCGCAGATACATTTTCCCAGTGAATTGCGATGGATTTCATGACAAAAGCCTACACAAACGGCGTCGGCGCATTGCGAGCGAGCGAGCTACCTATGGGATTATTGATGAAGAACATAGAAAGAGGGAAGCCGGATTCGCCATTAAAATTAATGAAAGCGACACGCGAAACATGAATGGAAACACGATCCGCGTGGAATATAAGTATGTATATTCTAGAACCTGCCGCGGTGCAGTATCCCCTCGAATTTCCATGCTGATTCGATGCTTGTCTTTCATATCGTCGATATCGTGAACCTGCAAATGTACATTTTATTGCATGTACAATTCTTTCGTTTGTGAGAAAAATAGAATTAACTATCCCCTTGTTTCGGAATTGATATAAGAGCGAATAAAACGGATGTTAAATTTGCCGTAGCGAATAATCTCGGCGAAACACTCGCACGAGCAGATTAATGCGTCTGACAGGCAACGCGGAAATCAACACATTCTAACACGAATTAAGACCCACGAACAACCGTTTCGTGTTATTTACGAGCCCAGTGTTAGTCGACTGGCGAGGGTGTGAATAACGCAGCGTTAATTTACGAAAATCTCCAGTTACGATGACGTTGCGTGCGGCAGGCCAAGACTGCACGTGTGCCCTCGTAATATTGTCTAGTTGCATACTAGAGCGAATTCGTGCCAGGCATAGACCGATTTCCTTGGCCGTCTGCCAGAGGATAATGTATGCTTTCTTTTGAAGTTGTGTCGGGACTCTCCTCGTGGAATCCTCTCCGTAGATATATCTGAAGTCTTACCGAATAGATATAAAGAATGGAGCGGACGGGTGGCCTGACTCTTGAAATGGCAAATTCCACAGACACGAGTTATCGTTAAACGTATCTGGGGCACCGTTAATTTGTGAATGGAGACGTATAATACGATAATACGTTAGCGCTTTAATATTTCAAATAGAAAGATGTTCCACTTCACATCCTGTTACGCGCAAATTCCGTGATAAAAAAATTATCACTACAATTGTTTGCTTTTCCATGCACGCTGTTATAATCGGGGCAATTAAAAGTTACATGTGGATGGATAATTAAGAACTTGCACAATTAAATAAATATCTCTAATAACATAATTACTATAATAACAAATTATATGTATAACCGCTCAATTGTTTGACACAACAAGATAATTTAAATACGACCAATAAACGAGCAAATTTAAGATGTTAAATTAACAATTATTAGCGTATATTTGAAATCAACGACAATAAAATTGTGTACAGAAAAATATTAATAAGACATTGAATTCCATCGACTTTTATGTCTATATACGATTAGAATATTAGGATTAATTTTTTTTAATTTTTTTGTTTAACAATTGTTAACAAAAAATTAAAAAAATTTTTTTCTTCATAATATTGAAGTACTCTTGAAACCGTACAACTTTTGTTTAAAACATTTTTTTCCATCTTTTATACCTACTTCCAACAGTATTCGGCTCGAAATAGAAATACCGTTTTTTTTTTCAAAGGGGCGTTTCACCCCTTAAACATGAGTTAATGCATGTATAAAAAAATACGTGTCTTTTAGATTTTCGTGTTTAACAACATATTTCATGGAGAATCAAATCGGTTTCGAACAGTTGTGAAACTTCCCTTGTAAGAACCACATTGGTATTGCCTTATCGATAGAATGCAGAGATAGATAATCTTAATCCCACGGGAATCTCCTGAGAAAACAGTATCAATAACAGTATCAGAACAATATTCGATCGTATCTGGAAAATAATGCATCGCAATGTTACATGCATATGGTTGAGGAAAAAGGTGAGAGAAGAAACCGTCGGTAGCGCAAAACGGAAACGAGGAAAACGGTAGAAAAAAAACAAAAGGAAAAGAGAAAAGGACCATTCGGCGGGTCAGTGTAAATGGAATCTCGGAGAGCCGATATATATTTTTCTCGTCTCTCGGACACGACTTTCGTGCACCGCTGGAACCAGTTTTTTTTATCCACCCAGTTTGCATACGCCATTATGCGGCGTGGCCGGTACCGGACGACCGTAGAAAATTCTGTAACTAATGGCGCATGTCAAACGATGCATCTCACATACATTTACGCACACATACGGATTATGCGTACACGCAGACACCGCACACAATCGAACGAGCGAGACAGCCGAGCAGAGGCGTACTGGAGATACGTCTGTATTGAGATTGTGTTTAAGGCGAGGACACGTAATCACAATTATTACGTAAACGCCTCTGGCGTTCGTATAATCTGAGTCCAAACCAAGTTGCGCCGCGAGCGTTACCGTTGCGAGTTATGCGTGGTATTATTCTCCTCACATTCGACTATGATTGGTTGATTTCTGCGCCTACTCCTTAATCCACTACTGCCCATTGTAGACCACGCATTAAGGTCCAGCTACAATACAATTAGCAGTAGACAGTAATGTAGTAAGATGCAAGCAGTATCACAATTTCTACAACCAGTCTGTCTATAATGAAGACGACGTAGCGGCAACTACGACATAAAGTCAATCAGAAAATACACTGTTACATGCAAAATAGTGATCGAGTTTTCTCAGCAGTTATAAATTGCAACAGTTATAAATTCACTGATTCACTGATAATACTGAAAATCGTCGTCAAACATAGCCTCAAAATGACGCAAGACACTTGTCGTAAGCCGTAGGCAGTACCGAAAGTGGAAATGGTTCATTTCACTTACGATTACAGTTGCGACCTACTAAACTGGAAATACGTCTCTTACGACTACTGTTATGGCCTAAAACTCTCCATTGTAGCTGGACCTTTAGGGCCATGGCACATAAAAAAACTTAAGCAGTAAAACGTAAGCAGTAAGCGAATTGACCAATCACAGTAGAGTCCATGGCATAAGCAATAGCGAATCCAACGTTGATTTCCTTATGTCTTACTGCCTTAAGTTTTTTGTGCGCCAGGGCCCTTAAAGCCGTGGCACATAGAAAAATTTAAGACGTAAGACTTAAGCAGTAAGCGAATCGACCAATCACAGTACAAATCGTAAGACCATAACATGAACAGTAGCGAATCCAACATGTTAGGGCCTCGGCACAAGGATGGCCGTAATTAAATCGTGAAACGTGAGTCGTAGTCGTAGATCAAAGCACAATGTTTTAGTTAACCTACAACTACTTATGTTTCACGACTCAGTTACGGTCATCTTTGTGCTTAGGTCCTTAAGCGGGGAACACAGACTCTTGCATAACGCATAACACATGATATAAGGCATAAGAAATTCAATCAATCAGAATTCTTTATTTCATGGAAAGGAAGGAAACGAAGAACTTTGATTGGTATATTTTCTTATGCACTATGTGTTATGCGTTATGCAAGAGTCTGTGCTCCTCTTCTTAATTTCCTTACTGCTTAAGTCTTTCGTCTTAAGTATTTTTATGAGCCAAGGCCTTTATGTTGTTTACCGTGCGCGGATGATGATTCCCAACTTGTGTTATGGTCTCTTTCGCTGCAGTGTGTTTTTGCATCGTCTCATAATTTTTAGCATCTTGTTCGAAGTTACAAAAATTTATTCCATTACAATGGAACCAGTTGATGTAAGGCAAATTGTTCTGAAGGAAAGAAAGAAGATCAAAGAGAAATCAGAGATATCAAAAGATAATAAATACAAACATAAACTTTATTTAACCTCTTTTGATTACCATTTTGACTCTCTTTCTTTTCTTTCAGTACTGTTTTGCAAAAAGTCTTAATAAAACAATGTTTGTATCCGTTTTTCTGATCAATTATTCTGATCTGTTAAAAAAATTAATTATGATTCTGTGTCGAGTATTGATTATATATGAAATATTGATTTAAAATTATATTTCACTACAATTTATGCACAAATTTGTGATTAATGTATTTTATAATCAGCACAAATTCTTGACAAAAAATTAGAGTGTAACACGAGTCGTATTCGTTCGCTCCGTGCAGCCAATTATTTCCAAAATTGGGTGATTAAAATTAAAACTGCGTAACAGCGTCTAAGATATAAATACAACTATAGTTCAGGATTTCCTATAAAAACAACTTTCGAACGCTGCACGCGACCCGTGAGTCATTCACCAGAACGCAAATATAAATTCACACTAAATGACTCGCGTAATTATTAAGCGCATAATTAACATCGCATTCGCCAGAAGGTAAAAGACGATCGTCATTGCCGGCACGAGATCAATGCCGTTCCCCCGCCTGCATAGATTTCCGCCGGAGACCTGGCATTGGCATCTATTATACAGGTTTCGCGATGGGAAGTATGGGAACGAGTTATTGCTTTCGTACATTACCTCCACTCGCGGTAGAGCCACTGGCGACCTTCGACCCCGGGACACCGCAAAGTCCATTGGTTTCCTACGTGGTCGTCGCTATCGACTTTGCTTCGACTCGAGCGAGAATCCTCGCGGTTAGGTTTGGTGAGACTCGTGATAATTTAACTCACTGCGTCGACAAGAAATTCCGAGACATAGAGAGAGAAAGAGAGAGAGAGAAAGAGATATGGAGAGGAAGAAATAAAGTAGAAGAGACGAGTCTCAACTCTCGAGCGCTCGTAAAGTCAGGTCCTAGAGTCGAGGATGATTGACGTTGGCTGTACCGAGTCCCTATGTCTCCGGTGAAAGTGCGATAAATTATTTTTTTCTGTCGCTCCGATAGCTAACGCGATAATTCGAGAAATGTCGAAAACGATCGACGATGCCGCGGACGCGTCATAAAGCACGAGATCTCCTCGCTGGTTTTCGCCGTATGACGCACGTCATCTCTCCTCCCCGCCGACAATCGTTCGTGCGATATTTTACCATGATGATTATTCGCGCGCGATTATTATCTAGGATATACTACGGCGAGCTCGAACTAAATTATGGCAAATCTCGCACCGGCCGTATTTATGGTTGTCGCTGAAACGCACGCACGTGACATTTTGAACCATATTTCTAACGTGGACATGTCGTAAATACAGTACGTGCATGATGCACGCGTGTTATAAATATTCATCCGTTCGCCGAGAGAATATGGTGGATTTTTAATTCCTATCACGATAGAAATGTTATTCGAAACGTAATGATATCTTACGGAAACTGCGGTTCAACTTCACGAAACAATCGATTAATTTTTCCATGGACGATTGAATTATAAAATTATCGCGTGTCATTATAATGTCAGTTGAAGAAATTAATTTTAAATTGTTAATGAACTTTCCTCCGAAAAGATTCACGCACGCGCCGTAAAATATTTGACAGATAGGTACAATTAATGATAAAAATGATTTTGAATGTTTTATATTTCAATATTCTCAATTAAAAGTTTAAACTTCAAATGAAAAGATGTAAATAATTACATAACAAATTCATGTTACTTTTATAGATAATTTTTTCAAATTAAAAATCATATGTCCTTAAAAACTGCTTTCGTTTGAAATATCGAAAAAAATTCCAGTAAAGCCTCCCGTACGCCCACTTGAGTCAACTCGTCGAGTGGTCTATTATCTTCGAGTAGTCCGATAACCGTATTGACATGAGAACGGTAATCTACCGGGTGACCCACGGTAGTGCTATAAAATCACAAGCGCGTTGATTAAAAATAAAGAATATCGAACGTAACTATAATATGATGAAACATAAGTATCAAAGTATTCAAATTTATACAACAAAAATGGCTATTCTCTAACAATCTTCTTCACTTTTTCACACCAATTCTCGACCGTTGTTTTATTATTTTTGTGACAGACACGTTATTATTATATCTTTTTGCAAAGATATTTCGTTTATTATTGAATTAATCCTACCAATGGATAATTTGTTACTTTTTCGCTACTGTATTTCACAAGATTTTCATTAAAAAAGTAAAAATGAAAACAAGATAAAATCCGTCCCAAACTGTTCTTTGTTGTTCGAAAAGTGATTTTTGAGACGTTATGACAAAATTCGTATTAAAATATAAAAATTTTTACTGTTTAAAATCGATGTAAATATCTGAGCGTTATAACAAGAGATTAACATATTATATATGAAAAAGAGAAAAAATGTTATTGTATTCTAAAAAATAAGCTATATTTAAAATAAGAACAGAATATTATAATTTACAAGAAATGTCACTGATATCAATCATAGGATATCGATAAATCTTTCGTAAAGCTTTTAAACGCAGTCATGTTTTTCTCAGAGCGTAAACCAAAATACTGCAAATACCACTGTAGTAAAAATTGATCGAGAGGATATAAATTTTTCAGCAATCCAAAATGAAGTCCCCAAACGTAAACGTTGCTTATCCGGAGCGAGGTTTTTCTCGAGCGGGGCATAATTAGATTATCGGGATATATTCGCGAACGGTGATAGGAGAGGTCGATGCCATCCCGAGACGCAGATAAAATAGACGTGATATTTTACGAGTTCAAGAAACGGGAATCTTAACATGGATTGTGCATTTGAATAAATTTAGATTTCCGGATGGCGACATATCGACTCGTTAAACTTAACGAGAGTCCGATGATAACGTCCGGAAAAGGGAAAACTTTTCGAAGGGAAGAAAGAAGGATGGACTCTAATAAGGTATTGTAAAGCGAATCGCTTCCTTTCTTTTTTTACAAATCGTCTTATCGATGTCGACGCGCGATGTTACCGCGCTTCGTGAGGGAGGCCAACCCCTGCGCCAATCCCTGCGCCACTTGTATTTATTTGTCGTCAGTGAGGGTTTTCTCGAGGGTTCCGAGGTTACAATGGTGTGTATACTCATTGATAGTCGACGACATGAAATCTCGTTTAACCTGAGATACGCGCTCCCATTATTTCCCATCAATGTGGCATCCCATTTTACTAAGCACGAACAATTAACTACACAACAATACATATATAAGCTAAGTTTTAACGTAAATTATACTGTATAGGATCTCATTCATATGTTAAATATTATATGTTTATATATACAGGATGTTTCATTTTAAGTGATATGATCGATTATCTCGCGAATCGATGATTTTATTGAAAAATTTTTCGAACGAAAGTTGCATGGCTTGAAGGGAGACACATGATGGAAATGATAGATTTGACCTGGAGTGCCTTGTCAAAATCAGGTCAAGGTCATTAATGTTTTTTTTAAATGGAAACCCCTATTTTTTATTACATATTCTTGTAGCTTATCTCGAGAGCTTTCCAAAACGCTAATAATAAAGTTACTTTCCATTAAGTACTTGTTAAGTTATAAGGTAAAACCGATCACTGATCCGGCCGATTAAGGTAAGACCGATCACTGATCCGGCCGATTAACAGATGAGATATATGGATAACGCCGGCGGTATTGTAACTTTCAGCTCTATAACTCGGAAAATACTTAACGAAAAGTAACTTTATTATAGCGTTTTGGAAAACTCTCGAGATAAGCTACAAGAATATGTAATAAAAAATAGGGATTTCCATTTAAAAAAAACATTAATAATCTTGACCTGATTTTGACAAGATCACTCAAGGTCAAGTCCACATTTCTATCATGTGTCTTCCTTCAAGCCATGCAACTTTCGTTCGAAAAATTTTTCAATAATATCATCGATTCGCGAGATAATCGACCATATCACTTAAAATAAAACACCTTGTATATGGATATATATATATATATATCATTTAAAAACTGACGACAATTTTGCTTTTACTTATCTTTCATCTTCTTCCATGAATTGCAATCCTTGTAAAAATAATAAAATTATTTATAAATATTTATTTGTTGTTCTAAGAGTTACTAGTCAAAAATTATTCCGGCGTACAATCCTAGAATTAATGCTTAATCATTAAGGGGATCCTAAGCGAAGCTCGAACTCCCACAAAGTTACTAGATGTCGCTGTTTTTCCAGCGCATCGACATCTTTTTATATACTACTACACCAATATCTTACGCAACCTATGATACACGCAATCGCAAGTTCGTGTCAATTTTCGTATAACAAATTCGTCGCGATAAAGCGTCAATTCTAAGAACTCAACGTTATTTGTTTGTGCAAATTACGTTTGTAGATTACTATTTCGTAAGTACAGGTTGCAAAACTTTCGTATGAAGCAAATGTTGTCACGACTTAACAGCTTGAAATGCCATGTTACATTAAGAAATGGTAAAAAATATATCAATTTCGAAATTTTTGGTCGTTCTCTCGGCATAAACTCTACCTCACAAACACGTATTAATGCGTATACTTTAATCCTGGAAAAGGATTTTCGAATTTGCGAAAGAGAAAAAAGCGAGGTTGGTAAAAAAAATACTGTTTTTTTTTTTTTTTAAAGAATAAAACGTACTGTGTTTCTTCTTAAATATGTTTTTAATGCTTCAAATATGTTTTAAACAGTACTATAAAAAAAAACATTTAAAACATATTAAAAACATCAATTTAGCATATTTTAAACTGTTTAAAACACGTTTAAAACATGTTTTATCAACTCTGGAAAAAAGTATTTGTTATGCAAAAATTATATATATGATTTAGTCGGTAATACAGACGGCTTTAGGATCCCTTTAAAGTATTTCGGAGATTATTTACGGTTAAAGAACGATCTATTGTACATAGTATTAAGGCGCGTTCACATGTTGATGGAAAAGCAGAAAGCGGAAAAGCAGTGGCCAATCAGAACTCGCACTGATAGTAAGTAGTACAAAAAGCCGAAATTGTCGACTACCAGCGCGAGTTCTGATTAGCTGCTGCTTTTCCGCTTTCTGCTTTTCCATCAAAGTGTGAACGCGCCCTTAATCAGAGTTTCAGATTACCTTCGGAATTTTACACCTGTATATATAAGATTTGCAATATTATCGTGTGTCGCAATCGTAAAGATACGATGGGAAGCGATGAATTCTCAGCATCCGTCAGCCTGCAATTATACGACATTGTGTATCAGAATCGTATCTATTCCCACCTGAGTCGGCGCCGGCAAGAAGAAACATTCGATTGGCATTAGAACGATTATAATGCGATACACCGGGGCGACTGTGTCTCTCCCGCCTGTGTGTAACTAGCAGAAAAAGTGGCCTAACTTTCAGCCCAGTCCCGAGGGTACGCCAGCTTCGTACCTCCTGACACATGTCACTCACACCCGAATCTGCGAATTTCCCCACGATCTGCCGATCCCCTTTCGACAAGGTCAAAAATAAAAAAAAAAGAGAAAGAAAAACGGGAGGATTCTTTTCGTGCTTTCTCACGAATGGAATTGGCCGAAATAGTGCTCGACATCAAAAGCATTATTTTAACGACAAATAATAACACAGGTTTGCAAAATTTGATTATTTTTCTGCGATTTGAAAAAGAAGAGTTTCCCGTACTTTTTTATGTCCTAAATTCCTTTTTACTCTTCTTTTCCAAACAGCAAAAATTATGCAGATCCGTGTAATAAAAATTATTTTCAAAGAACCCAATTATATCAGAGCGAATAAATTATTCTAATATACTCGTAATTAGATTCGCGAAAATCACTGTTCCTTTAGAAGATCATCGGTTCGAATGGCTCTCCATGTAAACGTCTTTAAGTACATCCAAAGCTTTTATTTTAACACTCTGTTAAAACTGAAAATGAGACCTCTAAATCTTTTCGCGTTTACCCCGACGATCCTACAACAACAGGTCGTCATCCCGCATAATTTTACAGCGATTGCTGTCCGCCTCCGGGCGACCTTATGGCACTCGTTATTCTCTCAGGATTCCCTTCTCTGAAGGATACGCGGTAAGATTTGCCGTAAGTACGTAATCACTGAGATGCCTCGAAACCTGCTCCTTCGTCCCTTCTTGATGGGTGCGTTCATTGAGATCTCATTCATATGCATACCCGGTCGCGAAACAAGCATAGCGTAAAACAGCTTATTATTGCCGCTTGTGGCTTACACGATATTATTCGAAAGTTACGGTCAGTTTCGCTTCCGCGAAAAGTCAAACGATTGCTGTTGATAAGACACTGAAAAAATGTCAATTTATTCACTTCTATATTGAGAAACATGTTCCTGATGTTCCTTTCTGCATAAAGCAACTTAAAATTTTCTACTGACCTTTGTGATCATTTTTGTTTTAAAAATTACCCAAAAGCGAATACATCGTACATTGTTAAATTTATTTTTGGGTTAGTTGTGACGTAATGTAATCATCTTCTTAAATAAATCAATAAAAATCATTAATATATTAAATTTCCCTTGATGTAACGTTATGAATAAAAAGCGTGTTACTTCAACAAGTGTATTCTATTGAAATTTTAGACCAAATTTTCGGTAGCAAGTTATATTTGCTATATCAACAAATCTGTGCTGCACTAAAATACCAAGGTTTATTAACAAATATTAATTTTACAAAGTTTTAAAGCTTTTGATTACATAGAAAAGAAATTGTTCATGTATTGCGTACATTTTCTGAACCAAGACAATCTCTAGTTACTAATAAATCTTTTTTTTCTTCATAAAATATTTCAAATAGTCAAATTATACATAACTTAAAGAACATTGGAACATGGAATGTGTACATTGTAAATAAATCATCTTTTTTTAATGTACTCATTTTTTTAGCGCACATATCTAAATATTGCAGAATGTGTGCAATAAATACATCATGATTCCTTATCAATTATCATATCAACTATAATGTGCTACATTTTATGTTTGTAATACAAATTATATACACACATATATAATCTCTTTAAACTTCTCAGAGTAAAATCTCACTTCAAAACAGTGAAAATATTGCCACTATTTAAAAAAAGTAAAAATATTTGCACTCTTAAATAAGAGTGGTAGATTTTCATTCTTTTGGAGTAAGATTCTTTAAAAAAAAAAGAGTGAGATTTCTTTCCTTTGGAGTGAATCTCACTCCGAAAGAGTGAAAATTTGCCACTCTTATTCAAGAGTGCAAATATTTTTTAATAGTGGCAGTATTTTCAAATTTCTTGGAGCGAGATTTTACTCCAAGAAATTTAGAAAGATCATGTGTATGTACTTAGTATTCATAGAGTAACTCCAACGAGATACTCAAGTATTCGTGGTGTGTGATCACTGTCTCACAATCAATTATACTTGCCTATATATCTTGTCGCGACGATTCGTGATGCCAAGGCTCGCAAGGCACGCCGCGGAAAGTTCTATGCGCTGCGGTTCCGCGGCGGACGTTAATGAACCGATCGAACAAACGTAAATGATGCCGCCACCTGGTTGCGCCCCTTCGTGTGCGGTGGCGTGCATCCACCTAGCGGCTCGCCGCTCTCCATGCTCCTTTCTTTCTCCACGTTCTTCCATTCCGGCGAGACGTTCGTTCACGTCCATCTCTCTTTCTCTATCTATCTTTCTCCCCTCGGCAGGAGAGATTTATTAACGCGCCGCGGCGCGAGCGTGCACGGGAATACGCGCGTTGGAAGTCACAAACGTCTGCGAAAAAGACGCGAGAAAGTATTACCCCCTGCATATTTACACACAATAGCAAGCGCGAATGGATTATGAAAAATATATGGATTAAACGAGCAGTTTTAACATGTCGCTCGGGTAGATATTGTCGGTCCGATTATATGCGCCAGTGCTAAATCACTATCCGAGGTAAGAAGAAGGGAAGAGAGGAAATAAGGGAATAATCATCGATCTATGATGTAAATGCTTTGCAGCCACGATCAATGATTAAAAATTACGTCGATAATCACGTAACGCATATTTGCAATTTAGATTGATAATTATATGACAAATACTCGTTAACAAACGTAGTCATTTATAGATTATAAATCATAAATAATAATAAATTTTTCAAACACAAATTCGTGAGACAGTAGATCTGCAAAATATTAACTCAAATGATTGAATAATAATCTATGAATATGAATTAATTTATAATTAATTCTCATTCTCAATTAAAAATTGAAAATTATTTATGACTATGAACCCCGGCCGTAGATTATTATTTGATCAAGCTTAAATGTTCATCATCGATACGTACGTAAACATCAAACAATAACATAAATAATGTACGTTTTAATACAATAATGCATTCGCAAATTTGAGCAACTATACATTTCTTGAACATTAATGATATATTATAAATAAAATATTTTTTCGTTAGAAGTGTACTGATTACATGATTGCAGATTTTAAAAGTTGCACATATATTTAAAACGTCTCAAAACTCTATATTTATGTAGGGATTCGTATTTTTAAATCGCTCAATCACAAGAGTTAATTCAGGGCAACTAATAGCTATTCATAAGATCAGTGATATATAATATCTCGCGTAAGATTAATTGAAACGTACACAACAGCCGCAGTCTACTTTTCATCGGGTCGTTGTACTCTCTACGCAATTAGCGTTACTATTTCTTACTCAGGGATTCTCCCGCGTGCGTTTCCATATAATCGAGATTGAGCAATGTTTATAGCCACATGTTCGATCAAAAAATCAATGAAAGAACACTGAGAGAAATGATTTTGTTATAGGAACAAATCAAGGGAAAATAAATGTGATATTTGTTAAGAATCGATTAGTTACTATTGCAAATTAATTCTCATTCGTCAATGTAACATATAATCAATAGTATTGCTAGCAAATAAAAGGCTCATATATATACATAGAAGTCGTAGATGGTCGTAGAGTCTCAAATCGTAAGGAATTGACCAATTCTAGTCAAATATTCTCCCTATATTTAACTGTGATTGGTCAGTTTCCTACGACTTGAGACCACACGATCATCTATGATTTCTATGATAAACGATCCTAAAGTCTATCCAAAAGATAGGTTAGGTTCTATATAGTTTGCTTCTATTACTAATAGTTGATTGATATAGCAGACTAGTAGCAATCACAACAAATCAATTTTGTTGTCACATATTTACCGATCACTTATTAAAGGTGGCTTGTTAAATTAACAAAATCCTTTCTTTTAGTGAAGGGAATTTATTATGCCTGTCGTATAATTCGCGTAAACAAACTTCCTCTCCACAGTGGAATTTATTTTATCGAAAAGAGAGAGAGAGAGAGAGAAGGATAACGAGCGTGTCGCGCTTCATTAATCTTTCTGATATGGATGCTCCGACGAGATGCAAGGTGACATCTTCGCGCTCGTAATAAACAATCATCTCTCTCCGGCGCATCCTTGTTTCAACCCGAAATCCACCCCTTCCCCCTCTTCCCGTTCCGATCGTCCCCTCTGCGCAGAAAGACGCGCAATTACAAATTCCCACAGTGAACCGATGATTCTCATTCTCTCACTCTCCCTCTCCCTTCTCTTCCTTCCCTTCACTTCTTCGTTCCCCCTCCGGCTCCTGCAACCTCCTTCTTCCTCTTTCACTGATCCGGACTTTCTCGGAGAACTCTCACTCTGTCTCCTTCTCTTTTCTTTGTCTCTCTCTCTCTCTCTCTCTCTCTCTCAGGTCCTCGATCTGCACATCCTCGACTCTGTCTCTCCTCTCTCTATCATTTTCTCTTTCTACCTTGCTCCTCTCTCGCTCGATGCATCCGGCCTTTCTCGTTGTACGCGCACGGGTACTTAATCCCTCGTAAATGGAAAAGGGGGCGAGAGGAGTAAGAGGCGAATATATCTGGCACGTACGTATACTTAACGCGAGAAGGTAGTGGAATGGAGCAAGTGTGCAGGAGCAAGGGAAGCTCGAGGATAAATGGACGCACTGTGAAATTCTGGTGCAGTGATAACGAACAAAAAACAGATGGATTCCGCGTTGGAGTCGACATGGCGTTGTCGCGTGCGTTGTCGAATAATATGCGAATCTCGAATTTGAATTTCAGAGGAATCGTAAATTTTTGTCCCATAAGAAAAGAAGAAGAGGACAGGGAGAGTCCCTTGCGACGTGTATAGACGGAATTCAAAGCTCGAGCATTTGCTGCGTGTCTCGCCGAGGGGATGTCACCGCTGTCAATAAAATCGTTTTAATTTGGCGTACGGTATCGCGATATCCGAGTCGACAGAAACAGATGTCATTGTTCCGCGAGATGTGGCATAATTAAACTTGGCGAGAGGCGTATCGGTGCCTTTCATCAAAAACGACATTTCCCGTATTGTTTCTGTCAAAATTATAATAAATTATTTCACTTAATATAATCGGATTAGGGAATGTCTCTACATGCAAAATTTCGTTCATTTAGATATTTTCAGTTGATAATAGCGATATAATTGATATTTTACATATTAGACATATAAGTCAAGATTCTGGTTAAATCTATTAAAATATATGAGATAAAAATATTTGAGATGAATTTTATATTTAAGTTTAATTAATTAAATTTTCTCTTTTATTTCGTTTGTAGGGATATTTTGCGATTTCCATTCTATCGATTATCTAGTTTACGAGATAATTGATCGTGCCTTCAAGCAGAATAGAAGGATGAAGAGTAACCGGGACAAAGGTGAAAACGAGGGAAAGAAAGGAAGGACGATGGAAACTGTGTTGGTGAAAGAAGAGGAGAAGAAAGAAAGAGAACCGGCGCCGAGAGCCAGAAAAAGAGAAGCAGAGAAATCACGCTCTCTCCCACTCGAATGCGCGGTTCTTATGAATCGAGGGGAAGGCGTAACCCAGATTACTGCTCACCGGACTATAATATTACGCGAACAGATCGGTCGGCATATATAACGGGTGACCAAATTCGTATTATATCACTATTCAATACTACTAAAAGCTTAAAATTGTTTTTCAAATTAATAATTATGCTATCACAAAATGCGTTAATATCTCTAATTAAGAAGCAAACATTAATATATCATTAACTAAAAAACGATATTTGTCATACTTATTGTTAATCAACTTATCACTTATTAATAAATATAACCTAATAATAAATAATCAGGGTTTCATTTTTCTCCAGTGGCTATACATTGTTATTCATTCACTCTCAAATAAAAAAAAATCACTTCTTGCAGAAGAAATAGGGTATCCATTTTCTGTCTTCTAAAATATTTCTCACCCTATTCGACGCATTTACTCGAGATCACCCGTTAGATATTCCCGAAGGATAACCTCGGAACGGAACGAGAGGGACATGCCCCCCCCCCTCTTTCGTTTCCCTTCCTTTCTCCCTGCGTCTCTCCCACTCTCCGCGAGTCGGGTCTCCCTCCAGGCTCGGGCAGTGTCAGAATTCTGGCGCAGTACGAAGGGATGGGAACCCTTCATGGTCCGAATTCCCAACCCCGACACGACCTTGCGCTTGCCACATACCTGCACAACGAGCCGTGCGCGCGCGCGCGCGTCGACGAGCGTGAACGCGTGCGTGTGCCATGTACACGAACGTTCGTGTGAGTAAGCGCTCGTGTACGTAGTCCAGCTTGCATCGCGCACGCACGCGCGTACTCCTAAACGTGCGGATTTGTATATGCCTCGAATGCATCGCCAGCTATGTCTTGAACGAGCATTCCACTGCATTTATGTATACATTACACGCGCGCGCGCACGTAACTGCGGATATGTAGCGAAAACTGCACGAGGATATATCCTACTGAATGAGAATAAATGCAGAAGAACCGTGTTTATCCGTCTTGAAAAATCAATTCTAATGCCTGAATCCGTACAGTTCTGCTTTAGGATCAAAAAGTTTCTTCTGAATCTCTCATGAATTGCTGGTCGAAAATTCGTTCCGCAAAACTTACTAATATAATAAACGTTTGAAATATTATATTTCTTCTAGCATGTTATATATATACGTATAAAATATCATATTTAGATAATTAGATGAGACCTATGAAATAAATGTCTTCTTACGTCAAGTATTACTGTAAAATTTACAAAAATATGTCGCAATTCATTCATTTGAATATTTATGATTTTTTTCAGTTACAATAACTTTATAAAGAAACTGAAAAATCCACATAATGTCATTTTATTTTCAAACCAAATATTATATATAAAAATATCTAGTGCAAAAATTCTGCATTGAGAAATATAAAAAAAAACACTTCTAAATTTCGTCAGTTACACATATTTTATTTTCTCGGCTGTTATTCAAAAATCATTTGTATAAAAACGTCATACGCAACAATCCGATATATTAATACTTTATAATCTAGAGGAAAACGACAAACATTCATATACAGCTATTGTTGTTATTCATATCAGCTTTCACGCATGAAAAGCCGTGTGTCAACGACTTTTAGTTTTTAAAAATAAAAAGACATAGTACCATGTCATCGATCGCAACAATGTTAATAAAAGCATAGATCATGAAACAAATACATTTAGCTGAATATGAAATAAAAATGTATTTCTGCGAAATATACCGCAAGCTTCAAAAAGGAACAAGTTTTTTCGTCATATAAAATTGATATACCTATGTATGTAGGTAAAATATTTTTTAATAAATAATTAATTTTTATACTCAGCACATATGTCAAGGCTTTGCGTAACGATCAAGTCTAAAGAATTGATATTATTTTTAATGCACTACACTGCAATATGCTTTTCATTCGAATGAAACATAACACTGCGTCGTGAACATATTTCAAGGTTTACTTGAAGGTACGTGTATATGTTTATGCATCGCCTCTCGCCATGCACGGCCATGTACGTATACAAGCGTAAGTCGGGTCACACGCCTGACCCAGATAGGAGGACCGTACCGAGCGAAACGCGATTGAAAAAAGATGCTCTAGATTTCGCGGCGTTTTCCTCTTATTAACTAATAATTAAGAACAATATCGTCATCTGAGATTGTATCTGCATGGCGTCGTCGACACGAACACGAAATAGGTGCTAATTTACACGATCAAAATGCGATTTGACACATTTGACAAATTGTCTCTAAAACAACATTGCAGAATGACACGACAATAACATCGCAAATTGTTATTAACATTACAACATCGAAATGAAAAAAGATTATTGCAGCTTGAAAAAAACGATTGCAGTCACACAACTGCGATAAAATAGAATTAAATATTATTATTTAAATGTCAATTGTTTTCTATTGTGGTTATCGTTTCGAGTGACAGGGCATGTATAACTTTGTGAAAAAGCACCGGTATGCGTATTGCAACTTATTCAATAAAAAGACAAACGTTAATTCCAGAGTAGCGTATAAAAAGCGATGCTTTTCAGATGCGACTGCCGCGGTTCACGTGATACGTCGTTTAAAACGCAATATCCATTACTTTGCGAGCTTTTTCGTTCCGGGTAGACGCGATTTGCGCCACAGCAGACAATACCAATTAAAAGTGGCGAAAGAGGAATAGGTAGAGCGAGAGAACAGAGAGGAGCTGCGCAGCGAGTGAGCCGACAAAGAGACAAGATTGATTACCGAGGACACCGAGGGTGGATGCAGAGACAAAACAGATCGAAATACCGTGGGGTTTAGTTTCTATTTGAGCACCCTTCCACACGCTCGAGTGCCTTACTAATTCCATTAAACAACTACGCACCCTGGCTTTCCATATTCTGCCCGTCACACCCGAGACCTAAATTAGCGCGCAATTATTTCTCTGGCATAACGAACGCACGCGTACCGCGAACCGCGAGAGAGCGACAAAGACTATTGCAAACTCTAAATAATATTCTTCGATCCGCTCTCAAAACTGTGTCAACGACAAACGTGACGTCGATCCTTTAGAAAATAAGTGCGCGTAATATTCAGCGCACGTTTTACAAGCCAGTCAGTCTCTGCGCTCGTACCATTTCATCGACAGAATTTAATGTTTCCGTTTGCAAACTGTACGTGCTGCATTGCCAAATACGCGACATCGCCTTAGTTATCTCGGTTAAAATTCAAACGCTTATTTTGAAAAAATTGTATAATTTTTCCGCAATTGGCACTTTTTACATAAAAAAAAGTTTAACTTATCACCTTAATAGTTTGTAAAATTTTAAATTAATTTGATATATACTAAATTAAATATAATTAATTAAATAAATATTTCATTTTAATAAATGAATTTTCTTATGTGATATTTGAAAATCATGGAATAATAGATAGAATATCGTTTCTTTAACATACCTATTCGTATCATGTGTGACACGCTTAAGTTCCATTATCGAAGCGATATTATTCGGCGAAGATTTAAAAAACTAATCGCCGATGTTCTGCACTGCGAACGCGACAGAGTGAAAGACGGGAGAAACAATAAGCGGAAGCGCCATTGCCGTGTCCGTCGTAATGAATTGCAGTAACGCACACACGGATTCACGATGATGTACTCGGTGAGTTGGTGTGACGGCGACAAGCTCTGTCGAACTCGTAAAAATCGCGGCGAACCGCATCGTCGTGATCGTGACAGTGAATGAATGCACGGCTTCGTAGAAAATTTTCATTGTGAAAGCAGGAAAGGAGAAAGGCTTTCGGCGCTCGGCATTGAATCAAAAGCTTCGAAGTGCATATCTGTTCTAATCTATCATATATCGCAGCATAATTTACCTTGTACAGGCGACAGTTGGATAATTGATACGCGCCTCGATTAATTGGCTTGTTAGATCGATCCGGTTTATATCAACATGTATCAATGACACGCAATTTTTTCTCTTCTTCTCTTTTTTTTTACTTTTTCTTCTCTTTATAATTACATAGATGTATCGCAGCATGCGTCGCGGTCGTGACGATAGAATCAAGCGTGTTATAGCTGTTTTTTTCGGAATAACAGCGCTGTTTTGCGGTCCGTCCGCACGTCACGTTGACGTTACAAAGCCGCCCGTGGCCGTTTACGTCACAACGTTCCGTAATTGGCAGCAAATGGGCTCAGCAAATGGGCTTTAATTCTATTTGCGCAATCAACGGCCTGTAAACGTAACGGCCATGCCGGGAGAGGATCGACAGTCGATGTCTGTCAGAAGTGCCGCGCGCCGGCTCTGCGTTAGATAACAAAATTATCTACCACTTTTTGCGGCTTGCATTTAATTAACGCACTTTCGATCCGATTTTCACGATGGTGCAACATGCAGGAAATCCACGTGAATTCTTCAAATGGCATCTATATAAAGTAATCTGTTTTGAAAGCACAAACGTTTTTAATTTATTTTTCTTTATTATGTTATAGCATCTAGATACAAAGCAAACACAAAAAAAAATTATTAATTAATATTCTACTAAAGATAATTATTGTAATTTAATAGGGCAAATAAAAGGACATCTTTATAAGACAAAATAACACAAGAATTAAAAAAGCCTGAAACAGTATTTTAATAATTTATAATAATTATAAATATTACTACGAATATTAAGAATACATAAACATTATAAATTAAATCTATTTTAAACTTCCTTCGAAATTCAGAAAAATTGTCTTAATTGTAAATGGTAATCAAATATGTGGAATAAAAATGCTAGTCATAATAAATAAAAAAATATTAATTAAATCATTTTTTTTAATTTTTTTTTTTCACGTATTTATTAATTTATGTATCCGATCACGAAGATACATTCGCGAATACATTCAGCGATACGACTGAATATCTCTTTATAAAAAATGCACCTCGGATTATCGTACAATGAGGAACGTAACGCAAAAGAGGTAAATGAGGATGATTCTATCAAAGTCGCTTCGATATGCAGAAGAGCGTGATATGCCGCAGCAAAGCATCTTTTTCGCAGCAATATGCAAAAATTCTCCTCTTAATTAAATATATGTATTAAAATTAAATATAAAAAAGCAGCACCGGATATTTTCTCACGTTTCCACACCTATTCTTCTGACTGCAAAAAATTGTGCTTGAAACCGTTCCCTCGTACGTTAAGTAAATTGATAGCGCTAACCGAAGTACGTCATTAATGTCCATCGATTTTCCATGTATTCGAACATCGAGCATTAACGGCTTAGTGTGCTCGGAATGACAACGTTCCTGTTATTCTTATTGCTTCAACGAGGAACAAACTATTCTGCGCGATGCGAGAGAAAAGTAACGTGTAAATCCTCGCGCCAGAAATCGCACGAAAATCATAAAATAAGAAACAAGACACCAAGAGCAAGGTTTAATCGCCCTTGTCTACGTCTGCTAGTGCCGGGAGTAAAAGTCGATTTCCCGTTACCATCCATAATTGACGCGTCGCGCCGTAATTGGCCATCGCCGCAATGTCGTCGTTCGGGAATCGATTGTTCGGTGCGTGCGAAAGCCGACATCGGCCGCTAACTCCGTCTGGAAATCAATGGCTGCGTCTCTCTATTCTTAGGACACAATGTATACAGTACGGGCGTGTAAATTTGTCGCGACACAGTCCTACACGTTGGTCAATTAATTAGAATCTCGTTAAACGAATTCTATCGAGGCTTGAAATGGAGTTTGATGTACCGAGAAACATCGTTATATCAATTCGCATATATTGGCTGGATATCCGTGAATGATTCAATAAAATTATAAAATTCTATCATGGGGAAAAGTTCGCGTATATTTTGTATTCAAGAAATAAAGATATCGTTAGTCAACAAACATTTTCTTCTTCATGTATCACTGAAAAAATATTTAATTGAATATTTGATTGACAAACCAGAGAAAATTCTGATTATATCAATCAGAATTTTGGTTATCTATTTTAGATTTAACTAGGAAATGGAAAGTTACTTTTAAAAGAGAGTAACAAGTTACAGTTTCTCATTACCGACTAAAAAAAGTAACAAGTTACCGTTATTACTTACCGACTTGTAAAAGTAACTCGTTACAGTTACCGTTACCTGAGAAAGTAACTTTTCGTTACTTTTCCGTTCCTATTTTAAAATCGACGACCACCAATCACAACGGACGGGTGCCTAGGAGCTTTTTAGTCTCAAGCGCTATGAATGGCTTGTGTCCAATCGAACCGTGTTCAATCGTGTGCAAAGTAACAAAAATAAAAGTAACTGTAAAATTCGTTACCGTTACAAAAAAATGTAACTACGTTACCGTTACAGTTACCAAAAAAAAAAGTAACGCAGTTGCCAGTAAAGTTACCGAAAAAGTAGCTTGTAACTATAACTTCGTTATAAGTAACGAGTTACTTCCATTCCTTGGATTTTAACCAAAAAATTTTCTGGTTAAATCTACTAAAATTCTAATTGAGACAACTGGAATTCTAATTGATATAATCTGAATTTTCTGGTCTATTCATTTTCAATCAAACATTTTTCTCAGTGATTAATTAAACTAATTGTCGTTTCCAAATAAAACTGATTTAGTGATGCGAAGCGCGTAATTTGTGAAGCACACAGGTATATAATGTGTTCAAGATTCGTTCTGTAATCTTCCATTTCATTCGTATTCGACCGCATGTATACTGAAAAACACAATGTAACTCATACAATGCGCCAAAATGGCTATATGCTGATAGAGTTTTTATGCTCGCAAGATTGCGATTGTATTTTCACGCGTGATCGAGCCTCATATTCTAAACATTCAATTAAGACAACGAGTTCTTGAGAAGAGAGTCGATCATTTCGGCCTCGTGATGGACCCTACCGTGCATTTACCGGTCGTATAAGCGATTTACGAGATGCGGTAGCTGCATAACAATTTGCTTGCTTTTTGCATCGCTCCACGTTTTTTTAATTCACTAAAAATATATATGTATTTTTATAGCAGGCTGCTGATGAGATTGATATAAAGAAAAAAGCACTTTGGAATTCTCATGACAAATCTATTCATCTTTTGTTGTGTACAAAAGATAATAATAAAAGATTAATTATTATCTTCTCATTATATTATTCTATTGAATATCTTAAAATTTTATGCTAATTAATAATATACATATATCTCTCGTAAATTAAAAAAATCTTAAATCTTTTATATCTATTTAATTACTACTTAATCATAGAAAATAAAGTAACATTGGTGGCAATTGCGACGTTTCCGTCTCAGAGAATTTCTTCGCTAGCAAACTCGAAGAGTCAATGAGAAACGTCTCATCCAGCGGCTTTCAATAGCTCATGCGTACATTAAAACTCAACAGGTTTAACGACGAAGACAAAACGCGGTCCGGATTACTTCGTGAGAGTGGATCCCCTTTGATCCGAAAAAGCCAACTCCCTTCGCCCTTCTGCCGTCGACTGGCCCAGTCTGCAGCTTTTAAAAGTCCGATCGAACCGCGCCACAAAGAGGATAAATGCGACTGACAGACAACGAAGTTCGGAGAACAAGTGGACGGCCCTATACGACCCGAGCCTGTGCAGGAAAACACAGAGGAGGATGAGGCGGAATAGAGGAGGGCGGAGGTGCCGAAGGCATAGGAAGGAAGAGAAAGCAAAAGGATGGGGTGGGAGGAAAAAGTGAGGCCTATTCATGATTGTGCTGTCGTAAATGGGTTAAACGGTAGGTCGAGAGGGCAACCAATTTAAATCACCGCCAACTCTGTGCAATTCGATTCAACGAGATCGTTTTGAAACCATCTAACGCCACTTCAATTTTCACTTTCTCTGTTTTCCGCTTTTCCCATTTCCCGATCTCACTTGCGCATTCATGAATGCCACGAGTTCGATATCATGCATCCGCGATTATAGCTACAATGAGTCAACTTTCGGGCTATTTTCTCACTATCGCGCAAACTCGACGCATTTGAAGCAATGCTGTAACGATGATATCTGTCTTCAGCAATTAACGTTTAAATGCAGCCGGAAAAGTAATCGCATGGTTTGTACATGCTGGTATACTTACGCTGTTTATAATTTCGATTGCAGATATAACTCTTCGTCGTGCAAAATATAACTGCCATACGTATAATGTACATAAATGCGGGTCGATATAGTTATGCATAACGCAATGTCGTACATATGATCGGAAACGCATGATTTTTAGAAGTCGTTTTTCATCGTCCATTGTTCCTATTGGACTTTCTCGAGGAATAACGCCGCAGAAAACTACCGTCGGTTATCGGCTAATAATTATTATTACGTAGGTTATTTCTCATCAACGTTTTAAGTCAAAATCGACTTTTAAGAAAATACTACTGATAAAGTTTACAATCGTATTAGAATCCGGATTTTTGTAATTGACATTAACGTATTCAGAATAATTAGGCTGTTAAATATTAATTACGTTATAATTACGATAGTTATTCGGAATTATATAATACTTCGAAACGACACGTATCATATCGGGCTTATGCGCGTTCGCAATATTCAGTACACCGCGAAAAATCGACAACGAGAAGCAAAAAGGCAGAAAGAGGGCGGATATGGAGCGGGTAGGGTCGAAGAGGCTGAACCCTCTGGAACTCGTTGGCAGCGGGCCAGCCTCGATTCGCATCGTCATCGTGTACTTTCGGTGTATGGGACTATGTACGTAAATAGAGATCGCTTGGGTACTCTATTAAATTGGCACTCTGACGGTTTAACAATCCGCGTGGAAAAAAGCCCAGAAGAAAATTGAACCTTGACCGATTCTGAGAAACAACGTGCGCATCTTTGCTTTTGGAAATGGCTAATGCCTTTCATCGCACAATTTGGAATTTCTTCCCCAAATCCACCGCAAGTTTCTTAAGAGACATGCTCGTATTTTTTTTTATCTAACCAATAAGTTTTTTAGTTATACATATAGTTTTTTACATTGTTCTACATCTAAATTCCACATCTAAAATAGTTATTTAAAATATATGGAACAACCATCAAATGTAATCATATACAGGGTGTTAGTTAAGTATGTTGCCATATTCAACAGAGCGATTCTTTGATTTATTTCAAATAAAAAAGTCCATATAAACATGTGTCCTAAACGGCTTAGTTTCCGAAATACAGGTGAATGTTCGCAAATGTTTGACGAAACGGTAAATTGCGTTGGAGATATCTTCCTGCGTAAATATGCCTTGCTTCATGTGAGTTACCATTCGCACAACCGTAAACAAAGTGACAAAATCAAAGTCAAAGTCACAAAATCAAAAATAGACTTCAGTTCTGATCTTTGAGCGTGTACGTTAATCTTTGAGAAGAAGGCTCGATGGATGTATCATGGCGCAAGGTGGAAATTTTCAACAATTTATCTAATTGTTTTATTTCATCAGAAGAACTGAAGCTTGTGTTTTTTTGTTTTTCTGTTTTTGATTAGTTTTTGATTAGTTCAAGCTGTATTTCTTTCAAATAAACAGATTATTACTACACGTTTAAATTTTTTTATTTCGGAAACTAAGCCGTTTAGGACACATATTTATATGGACTTTTTTACTTGAAATAAACCAAAGAATCGCTCTGTTGAGTATGGCAACATACTTAACTAACACCCTGCATATAGGAAAGAACATATATGTTAAACATATATTATTTAAATTCAGCAGAAATGCGTTTTTCCATTTGTTTGAGGTCTAACTTTTGCTGCTGTTATGGAACATAGTTAATAATTCAGACATAATTTTTATAGCCCAATTTTTCCGCTTGTCTGCAATTATTTATTCTTACGCGTTTATGGAATATGTATGTCGTGCTTTTAATAATTATCAATAAGATTTTACGTTACTATTCTGAGTTATTGAGACTAACAAACTTTGGCCCAGATTCTTCTTCATATAAAGAAGGTATTAATTTCAATTTTTACATAACTATCCATTCGATATTTCTCTGAAATTATAGAAAGTGTTATAAACTTCTATTAATAATATACACTGAACGATCACAATTGTGATACATTCACTAAAATATAACTAAATCCATTTGCAGAACAGACCGCACGTATATAAAATATATAAAAACACAGAATATCGCGACGGCAAAACGTCGATGTCACGCCGTTGTTTACAAAGCTTAACGTTGAACCGTTAAATGAAGCGTTTAGCGCATAAGCATCGTGCGCCGAACCGCAGGCAGTCGATTTATTTCCTTTCGGCTGCGCTCGCGTTTGCAGCTGCGATAAGATCGCCGAGAGGGGTTGCGCATCGTCTACGATGGGCGTGGCTCCTAGACGTATCATTTATTTACATTACCATTCCCGAATGATAGCTCATACAGCAAAGATATAAAATCCCTATTCTCAATTGATTAGAAATAATAATTATTTCCTAATTATTGTTATCCCTGTAAGCAAGAATTTATTATATAGCAGATCGCGTATACACAAGCTAAACGTTTTAAACTTGCGTTATAATTTATGTAATTTATATAAATATATGTGGTAGAGCATATTTGGCCCTATCTTATAATGATTCGAAATTACTCATAAATAATTAATATATATCGATAGAGGCAACAGGCACAGGGGACTTGCCTCCCTTCCTCAAATTTGGCAAGGAGAAACATAATTAACTCCTTCATACCCTGTGTATATCAAATTTATTAGATATTATCCGTTAATTGAAATTATTTAGTTCTATCGACATTATCTGAGAACAGATTAATAACGTATACATGTTGGAAAAATAGTCAAAAAATTTTGAAAAAAAAATTAATTTTTTAGTATGAATTACTTAAAGTGCCCTTGAATCGAAATACAAAAAATTGTTTAACATGGTTGCATTAAATCAAGGATTAAATTATGAAAATTATTTTTACGACAGAGAGGATAAGAGTTAAACGGTTATTATTCATCGTTATTCGTATACGGAAGTTCATTTGAGGAGATCCTCAAAGGCTTTAATATAAGTATTTTAATAAATTTTGTATGTATAGATATAAATTTTTTTGCCCTCTCGATTGAGATCCTGCGCACGCCTGCATACATATATATTCACCAATACATCTTAAGAAATTAGTTATGTCACGCTATTTTGTCGGATTTTGTTGAATATTCGAGTATCAGTAAAATTATTATCCCCAATAATAATATTATGTGCGTTCTGATATTAATACTGGTTTCGCCAGTTTTATTCGCATCGATAATTTTCGCCATCCGCACGCACGGCGAATAGATTAATTAATTGTCGTTTACCCCCACTCAAAAAGCGACCGTCTACCGCCGTGAGGGATAATTTAAATAAATTGTGCGATTATGAGACACGCCTATGGAGGGTAGGACGGATGCAGTTTCGCGACGATCTTATCTTCTCGCGTCAATTAACATTGTACGGTCGCAAGCGTATGAATCGCGAGGAAAATATTCACCGCTCGTCGTAAGCGACTCGTTACATTGTAACTCATTCCATGTAATAATGGAGCAATTACGAAAGAAATTATCCGTATCCGTTTCCAGTTAATTCCGACCGTTTTCCGGTCGTGTCCCTCAAGGCGACGTGTTCGATGGAAGATTCGTAATGTGACTTTAGAAAAGGAATGAGACGTGAAATTATTATTAAAGATTCGATAATTCGAACAAATCGAAACAAACTTTATATCAACGAGCGAATTATCCGTGGATGTTGGAACCAAATGTGGAAAAGTTGCCTTATTGATAATTTTAAATGTGAGTCATTATTGTCGGAAGGTGTTATCTTTTACATGAATTTATGAAACAAAGATGAGACAGAGATGACTAATATCTTTCGCGGAACAAGATTTGGTATTCGTCGTTCCGCACGCACGTATATGTATATATCTGGCCATCCTCCGAACGATAACGTTTCTCTGAAACACATCGTAACGCCTGTAAACTCAGACGGTCATAGGCAAATTTAACCACTGATGATTTCACGCATCATCGACGATGCACGCAGCGAACGGGCGCGTTAAGGCTGACGCCACACTTGGCTGCATCTCCGGATATGGCATTCCCGCTCGCGATGGAACAGCGGGTATCACTCACGAA
Source organism: Mycetomoellerius zeteki (assembly GCF_001594055.1). NCBI lineage: Eukaryota > Metazoa > Arthropoda > Insecta > Hymenoptera > Formicidae > Mycetomoellerius > Mycetomoellerius zeteki. The sequence goes on from NW_017255965.1 coordinate 608,820, forward strand.
TAATAATTTAAATAAATAATATCGCTTTTCTCTGGAGAAAAGGCACGCCTATCTCAGCAGGCGAATGCTGGTTGCGAATTGATTGAATATAACCGCGAGTGCAATCGCGTGCAAAAGTTTCGGCCGAATTCCGTATTATCATTATGGACACGACCTACAAATGTCATCGAGAAATATATTTCTCTTTTATATTATTTTCTTAGTTATTTTTAATATAATGTATTATTAATTTCTTAAATTATCAGCCTTTATACCTTTTCTTCAATTCCCTAATTTCTTGTGTTTTTTTGCTTTAAGCTACTTTCGAATTTTAACATAAACAATATGTGTAATTGCCAGTATTCCATAAATTTTTGTTACGCTATACATTTGCTTTATGCGAGATAATGTAATTACACAGCGGAGATTATGAAGTAGTGAAAAATTGAATCCTTTCATTCTATTTTAATTAGTCGTTTACGTATATAGATAATAAAAAGTACAAATAAATACCATATAGCCAATCCCAATCCTCGCAATCGAAAAGAGTCGATTCGACGCGAGGTAGATAACAGAGAGAAACTCAATTGTGTGTTGCTTTCTACAAAATTAATCATGTTATTTGGCAATAAGCTACAGCGGCAAGCATATTTGATATTTCACGAAATGCATTCACGCATGCCGGTGAGCCATCGTCCCGACCGCGTTTATTATAAAATCACGGAAAAATACGTAAGCGGGTGCTTATTTTCCAACATTAATGAGCACAGTTCATGTGCGTGCTGCTTTTACGCACGATTTTGTACCATCAAAACGTTATGCGAAGAGAAAACACGGATAGAACGGTTTTGCTGAAATATCTAAAAATATAGATAAATATTGTATAAATCTGAAAAAAATAATTTTGATCAAAATAATTACGTAGGACATTCAAATTGGTTGTTAAATTGTCTAAAAAAGCTTTTTGCAGTATTAGGGAGTTTTTGCAATACTGTTTATCCAGATACAATAAACACTAAGGTCAGGTTATCTTCTTCTTAACAATTAATTAAGAAAAGGATAATGTGATTTTAGCGTTCACCGTATCTGGATGCACGTTATTGCAAATACTCCCTATTATCATCGTGCTTGGACGTTCTACATAATTATTTTGTTGATGATCCAACAAAATTATTTTCTGTTCTATACCTAACTAAATTTTTAATTATTTCAGCAAAATCGTTCTTTCCATGTACGAACGTTTCACAACATAACATAACTTCTTTTTGTACGTGTAAACGCGTCTAATATAGAGACATTACATATCATATTATTCGCATATACTTATTACTGGCTAATTTCATACTAAAAGACAGAAATTAATTATACACTGAAAGAAAAGATTGGTTGCAGCAGCAAATTAAATAGGAAAATATGACATAGCATTTTTAATTAGCTGCAACAGCCAATTTTTGGTTGCAGTAGCCAATTTTTGATTGCGTTAGCCTATCCGCAATGTCAGTATATAGGACTTTGATAGACTAACGCAATTAAAAATTAGCTGCTGCAATCAATTAACGCTATGCCATATTCAGCCAATTTTTTCTTTCAGTGTACTTATTTTAAGTATTAAAAGCACTATTGTTCAGTGCTTCTAGTACTCCAAATAAGTAATTAATTTACATATGTTCACCGCATTAAGTCGCATATTGATATGTGGTATTGAACGAATTTATTTAACGTGTATTATATATATATGTGCATGCAAAATGCCGTAAACGCAAATTCTGTTTTCTTCGGTACATATCTTTGTTTTTGCGAGATGTACAATCATACCTTTTGAACGCCAATCTAAAGCCAGACGTAGGAGAGAAAGAGGCGGAGAGGACGAGGAATGATTCGAGAGTATAGTGCGAGACTCGGGAGGGAATTATACTTGCATGAGCCAGACCTCCCTCTGGCCCTCCGGCCTGAATGGTAATTAAAGCGTGCGAGACTTTCTTACAATGCTCTTAATTCCCAAGAAGGAGGACAACTCACCGACGAATCTGTTGTTTCACGAAGAATTGATCGAAAAGTTACTTTCCGAAACATATATATATATATATATATGTGGGAGAGTCTAAATCGGACCGTGTCCCAAATAGGACCTTTTTAATTTAAATGAATACGGTTAAGCAGATTTGCATACTATTTATAATGTAAAGTCTTTATAAGACACCGAACATGTGATAGCAGTTTGACAGTTCTCTGTCATAACATTCATAAAATAAACGCAAATATGTATTTTCAGCCATCGTGCGAAAATTTTTTAAAAAAGAAAATCCATGTAAATCATTATTTAAAAGGTATTAAAAATTTGAAA
>NW_017255965.1:611332-633719 GCF_001594055.1 Mycetomoellerius zeteki
GGAGCCGATGGTTCCAAATCGGACCGGAAAAAGCGTTTTTACATTTTCCATTATAATTTAACACAGATGAGAGATACGTCAAAGTAGTCTGAAACAAAAATGAAGGGAATTAAATGATTTTTCCAATAGCACCTTCGATTTTACGATCGGACTGTATTTACGTCTTATAGAGAGCAAAAACTGCAAATAGGTCCGCGCGATTTAGACCACTCTCCCCTATATATATACATATATATTATAAATATATGATCTGGAAACAATATACATAAATATACAAATTTAAAAAAATAATGTATAGATCATTAGAGAATATCATCTCAGAAATATCGCACGATACGTAAGATATTTCCTCCATAATTATATATAAAAGTAAAGCTATGGAAATAAAAATGCTCTTCAACTGATAACATTGATTTCATAATAATTCGGTTATTAGAAAGAGAAATATCTTTATAATTGATTCAAATACTGATTGGTAAGTGAGGCAACGCGTGTCTCTAACTTCTTGAGATCGTATAAATAATAAGTCATATCGATTCGAATTTGCGCAGAAGAAAGGTGCTTGTGACTATATATGTATATACATATCTTATAATATGAGAAAGAGCACGAACTCGAAAAGCCGGAAGCATCGAATTTGTTTTTATTTCCGATATATAGGGAACTCTTGTATGTCTCGCGATCAACAGGTGACCAGTTGAATATTGGGTATAGGACGATGTTTCGCACGAAACGCACAATTGCTAGACTCGCAGTCTGTGATCATGAATTATGAATTTCAAGGATCGCCAGTTTAAAATTCGACGAAATATCTTTAAACCGAATAAGTGAATTCATCATATAAAAATTAATATAATAATGTAAAAAAAAAATTTTAAGACTCTTTACTGCGTACATTTGTTATCATTATAAATGTCTACTGTAATACTACTAAACTCTAATACTACTAAAATACTTCATGACAAATGTGTGTATGTGTGTGTGTGTGTGTGTGTTTGTATAAATAAAAACTATCAGTACAATAATAAAAACTAATTGTACAAAATTCATCTTCAATGAACAATTCCTGCAGATCTCCTAATTTAGCTCGCACGGAAGTGTTTAATGTAGAAATGCCGGTCGTAAACACTCTCGCGTTATAAATCACGTCTATATAGAGTGACAAGTATTCTCGAAACGACATCATAAATATCGCGCACACAAAATAAACAATTTGGAGAGCTTAATTTGTCCCATCGAGCCATTCCGGTCGATCGACTTTCCATCATCCTCGTTCGCTCTCCCTCCCCTATCCATCCACCTACCTACCCATCCATCCCCATTTAGCACCGATTTTTTTCTATGAACGACATTGGAAATTCCGAAGAACTTGAAATCTTGCGCGCAAGTTGTCGACCAGATAAATCATGCAACTCCCACTCGCGTTCGTCTACTTTCGTCTTTGACTCTTAAGTCGCTTCTGTCCACGTGTCCGCGCTGGTATGCACGTCGTGTAAACTTCCAATGCATGCGCGATATACATGTATATGTGCGTCTGGTTAAGATTATACATCCGCGAGTGTCTATAAATCGACTAATGCGAAAGCAACAGACTGCGATCAAGACCTACGAAATACAACTCACTAATACGTGCCGTTAATTTATTGTAGATTAAAGTAGCGGCAATTTCTTCCCTCGCAAAACGTAAAAATAACGGAGAGACGATTCATATTTCTTTTCGGATAATAAAAAATAAAAATGTCGACGAGCTTTAGAAAGTACAGTAGTTGACTGGTTATGAGACACAGAATACTTTTTAGCTTTCGACATTGAAACGAAACTGTTAGAATACGAAGCGATTGAAGTTGAACCAAACATACTTATCTCACTAATTACTTTTGATAAAAGATAAAAAAAGATCTTGACAATTTATGGATAATTTTATCTATTTGTTTGAAACGCGTATTAAAAAATAGAATCAATGTTGCTTTTCAATTTGGTAAAATAAATCATTCATTAATTCAATAAATACTATCAATGTATTTTTTTCTAACTGCGTGTGTGTCTTGTTAAATAGTATTCAAGTTTATTTGCAGTAGAAAATTGATAAATAACAAATAAAACTCCATTTAAATCTCAAATCGATTATTTATCCTAAAGTATATTCGACTTCGTCGAGTTGAGCACAAAGCGGAGACAATCAGGAAACTTTTCGATCACCAATGTCGTCATATTTGACTACAAGCATAATCAGATACGAAGCCAACAATGTGATGCCTAGTGAAGAGAAAGAGCAGAAAGAGAAATAGAGAGAGAGAGAGAGGGGGGGAAGAGAGAGGAGAGAAAGAGAAAGAGACCAACTGTGCCGCACGAGTGCACGCAAAGTCGAAGCGTCGCCGTTCGGTTCCTGCGTCGATCCCTCGATGTTGCGGTCACCCGTACGTGCGAGCTTCGCGATGCTACGATCCGATAAGCATCCCCCCTTGGACCCCCTCCGTGCCCCTCTCCAAATCGGCCGAACGATCCCTCACGCGCTCGTCGTGCACAGCCTCCTCTTCGTCCTTACCGCGACCTCATCGTGGTCGTAAGCGCGGAGAAAAGAGTGAGAGAGATCTCATCGATGTCTTCGTTCCACCACACACGATCGCTCCTCGTCTCACTTTGTGGTCGCTGCGCACCTCCCCCTCCTACGCGAGTCCGATTTCTCCTTCTTCTCTCCTCCGCCGCCTCCTTCACCTCCTCCTTCTCCTCCACCGCCCAACCTCGAGATACTCTCGCGTAGACCTCCTGCCGCAGCAGCTATTCTCGCTTTCGTCGTCTTTGTCGCACCGCTGTCGCCAAAGGATCCGAGGGTCGTACCGTCGGGTTCCACTCCCGTCGGGCCGGTTCCCTCCTTCGAGATTCGAGGCAGCCTGCTACGGTCGTCCTCTTCCCGCAGCAGAGGGTTAGCGTGATGCTCTTTCTCCCTTATTCGCTTCTTCTCTACTTCTACTCGATCTTATCCGTTTCGCTTCATCTTTGTTTAAGAAGAGAAAGAGAGAGAGAGAGAGAGAGAGAGAGAGAGAGAGAGAGAGAGAACGAAAGAGATCACGCGCGCATCATGCATCTTTGTCAAGTAGGGATGATAGTGCGGGTTTATCATATGTCTCTGTCTTCAACGTGTATTCTTACTTCTCAATTCTAAATTGACTCAGTCTATAAAAACGCTTCGATAAGTAACTTTAAGGCCCGCTTCTATCAATGTAAAACTTTAATTTTATTTCAATTCACTTTTTAATTTTTTCTAATTCTACAAATTAGAGAAAAAATAAATAGTAATTAAACCGAGTTAAAGTTAATCTTATATTGATGGAACCGGGCATCAAATCATATCTCTTTTTTAATTATCGCGTTCTCCATGTCTCGTGTCGTGCTCTCTCGTAATATCTTCAGCCTCGTGAGTCCTTCTCACTTTTGTCGCACTGCATTTTTCTTTCACTGGATATATTTCTCTATTTTCCTTGTTCCAAGGTATTTCTTTCTTCGTCACTTTCCTGTGTTTGCCCTCCTCTTTGAGGACTGTTTCTATCGTTCAGTCAGGTAGAGTCTTCTCTTTTTGTCTTTTTTTTTCTTGTTTCATCAGATAGGTTTATCTCCCTCTCGCACATTTCTTCCCCCTCTATGCTTTTATTCTCGATTGGTTCTGTCTTCGTCGACCTACCGATATATCTGACGTTCGTCCATTTGTTCCTTCTCGCTCGCGTTGTACTTCATGCGTACCCTCTCGCTTCATTCTTACTAACACTCTTCCGTCTCTTTTCGTCTCCCTCCCCCCTTCTCTTCTCTCTCTCTCTACACACAACACATACACATGCATTCATTCGGACGCGTACGTGCCAACCTCGCCTTGGCTCAACGAAATACGCACGCGTGTTCCACTGGCGACGCTCGTGATGCCTCGAACGTGTGTGTTACGCGTACATGTATGCGTACATGTACGCGTACATGACGCGTACATATATGTACGCGTGCAACGCTTGTCATTATCGCATTTATACGCGCGTAAACGCGGCGACGTGGACAAGGGTGACCAAACCCCCGAGATTTTCACCAATCTCGATATCGCCATGCCGAAGTTCCCTCGTAGGCTGTTACGACGCTTCTCTTTATGCGATCATCGCCTGATTAGACAATTAGATTGAAATATATCATTTAATCCTTATCACATAATATTCCTCTACACACAATATCAAAATACAAACAATATTTAACGAAGATTGTGGTGCGATAGTAAAAAAGAAAATTCAGATTCTTTTCTGCCGTAAAATTATTGCATTCTATATTGCAAATAAATTTGAGATTAAATGCTATATACGTCTATTTATAGAGGATGTTTCAAATGGCAAACTATTCGTTTTTCTTGAAAATAGTGATTTAATGTGTTTAAAATGTATTTAAAAATAAATACAATTCATACATTGTAAAAAAAAATGTGTTTTATTCTTGTCTCTATTGTTTAAACACTTAAAGATGTTTTAGTTTTGAACTTTTTCGATAGACAAAACTGCGTGTTTGGATTTAAAGCACTATGCGTTTTAAATCCAAACACGCAGTTTTGTCTATCGAAAAAGTTCAAAACTAAAACATCTTTAAGTGTTTAAAAAATAGAGACACACAAGAATAAAATATTTTAATATCTTAAAATTAAACTTCCTTTTTCAATGTAGCTTTTCAGTTTTATAATTTTAGTTCCCAATATCCAAATATAATTATTAAAAAAAAATCAGGCATATCATGTACTGCTATCACGAGAAAAAAACGAGATAAAATTCTAAGTGAGACGTGATATACACGGTCAGTTCAATCCGATAAGAGTCCATTGATCAATCCATTTTATGGTTTAAATAGATACAATTCCATTTAATCGAACCAAAATTACGTTCGGCGAGAGAGATAATTAATCGGATGTCGATTGACGTTTCAAGATTGAAAGGATGGTTAGCAATTTTCCCTTCGCGTCCGGAATATCTTAGGAATGCCCGTGTACTAATAATCGTCTCATCGGTCGAGCAGCGAAGGCGTACTTATCTCGGAATGAGATAAGTTATCAATCGAAGAACTCTTTCAACATAAAATTCCAGTTTTCGTAGAGATCGCATCATTTACTCAAACAACTCTGCGATTTTCCTCGTTAATCGTGCACACGATCATAACGTTTCCCGATCACGGCCTATCGATCCTTCTTTTTCGTTATGCCATAACGGATGCATATCGGCCAAGCGATTTCCCATTCCTTTTACGGCGGATGCACGAATGTTACTGATTCTCTGTGCGTTTTACATATCCGCGAAAGATCACAGATTAGAGCAACGTATCGGCGGAACGAAACAGCATTCGCTTCACAAAATAACGTTCACCGAAGCACCATACGTTGTGCGGACGTGCGCTCATGCGAATCGACCAGATAGTGTCATCTGCCACGATCCTTACGACTCCGGCCGCTTCGACTCGGCTAAATGGGGAAAAGGTAAGAGGCTCTCGAAGAATTTTATCCTCTGAAGAGGACACACTATTTACAGGACACGAAAGCCACTATAATGATTCTGAAACAGCGTTATATTTTGAAACAAATATAATGAAATAACGAATTAATATAACAAACCTTTTTTGGTTGAGGAAAATTATAATTTTAAAACTACATCCCTATCCTCTAAAAGTTAACCGATTTATCTCGCGAACTATCGACTATCTTCTCGAGTAATCACTGAAGTACTTCATTGCTTCATGAAGTGATCTATGCATCTATATTTATCCTTTTACGAAAAACTTATATTTTAAAATAAAGTTAACGTTTATCAAAGCACTTTTTTTCACGTTTATCTTTTGCTAAAAGTTTACATACCCAATTTCGAGTATAGGATTATACCGCTTTATATCAATGAAGATTTTCTAATATTTGTCTTAAAATTTAAACGGTCTACCCCTACTTGTTCTATTCATATTTTCGTTATTTAAGAGACACATTATAAATTATTAATCTATAAATTATATATTTACTCCGTCGTATCGCACAGGAAACGTAAATGAGTCTACCCTTTTCCTCGCTTCGAGGCGTAATATCTTAACTGTAGCTTTATGCGATAGAAACTTGCATGACGACGTCTCGAGTACTTAGGTAAAAATTAAATGTGACAAGCAGGTAATATACAGCACATTTAAACATTGTGTACTAACATATGCGATACATTATTGCATATGTTAGTGATAGGAATCAGATAGATATAGGAACCAGAAGACTTACGCAACTTTCACACAGATTGACAGTCAAATGAATATATGTATAAAACCGGTTTATGAATTCATATATGTGGAAACAAGAAACAACTAAGTTGACGCAAATCATTGTTTCACCTGTCAAAAATTAACTTTCTATAGGCTTTCTACAAAAAGTTATTACCTAAGTTTAATACGAGGTCTACAATAGAAGTCGTAGCGGTCGTAGGGTCTTACGTCATAGAAAATTGATCAATCAGAGTCGATCATTCTTCTCATATTCGACTGTGATTGGTTAATTTTCTACGCGACTTAAGATCCTACGTCCGCTATGATTTCTATTGTAGACCCCACTTATGAGTCTGAGCACAAGAATTGTCGTAACGGTCGTAACGCTTACTAAAGATTTAAGTTGTAGACGTAAGTAACGCACAAACTTTGGCGTACATATGACTTATTGCCGTCTCTTGGAGACACGCAATAAATCATACGTCATACGGTGACCATATTTTCTTAAAGAAAATAAAAGACAAATCTGAAAATTTTAGGGCTTTGTCTCTACATATTTTTAAACCAGTTCGTGATTGTCAAAAATTTGTGCATTATAACATTTTATTGCACAGTATAATTAAATAGAGATTTAGAGACAGTTTTCTGATAGTTTGAAACTGGTTCGACTGTATTGGAACAAACCTTTGATCTGAAATAATAAAAGTTTCGTAATAATAAAAAATGAAAACAATTCTAGTTTGAATAAATTTAATTTAAAAAATTAAATTAGCGAAATCAGATGGTATTAATGTAATATATTTCTCGAAATCTTCAACAACCAGAAGTTGACTCCTATAGTCTTTTTATGAATTTTTGTTGTGTGATATTAAAAAATTAAGAAATATAATTAACAAAAACGAATTTTCCGTAAAAATTTGCTCATTGATATAATATTATAGATATTGGAACGCTAGTTAGAAAAGAATTTCCCATAATGTCAAAATAAAGGACAGTAAAGGACAAAATTGAATTTTGAAGAAACAAATAAATCTCTAAAGGACAGCTACCTAAAATGGAGGATTGTCCTTTGCAATAAAGAGAAATTTGCGCCTGATTCAGGCGCAAATTTTGCTCAGGCGCCCTGGGGTGTATTTTGGTCAGTGTTCTGAGATTTGTGGCATTAATCATAGGTTTATGCCCATTTCTATTGAGTCTACTAGGATGATTAACTTTAAGAACGTATGGTCACCGTAGTCATACGCCAAAGCTTGTACGTTACTTACGTCTACAACTTAAGTCTCTAAGTAAGCGTTACGACCGTTACGACAATTCTTGTGCTCAGACCCTAAGTCTTAAATCATAAGACATTAACCAATCACAGTCGAATGTGAGAAGAATAATCGATTATGATTGGTCAATTTCTTATAGCTTAAGTCTTAAAGCTTAGGTGACGACTTAAAGCCGCTTCGACTTCGATTAACTTTGATCGACGATTAATCCATTGAAATTGACCAATCGCATTTATCATTTGCTTAACGACAGATGCGATTGACCAATTCCAATGAACTAACCGTCGATGAAAGTTAATCGGAGTCGATCAAAGTGACCCTTATTGTAGGAAGCTCATAAAGGCAGAAGCATAGAGTCTTGCATTACATATAACGTGTATTTAATAAAAAATGAATTAATCGAAATCCTTCATTTCCTTCTTTTCCATAACATAAAAGACTTATTGGTAAATTCCCTTATGCTTTATACATTATGCATTATGCAAAGGTCTGTATTCCGATCTTAAGTTTCTAAACATTAGACAGTTTCTGAACATTAATCTGACATATTATTGGCAAATAGCAACGTTCGATATGTTAAATGTTCCACTCGCTTGAGGATGGCGCAAAAATCTCTCTTGTTATTATTTATTCAACTGTAAACTTTCAGATAGTAATCACAATTTTTCCTCAAAATACACTGAAAAAAAAAGATATAGTTCACATAATTAAAAATATTTAGTTGTGAACAATATAGAAACATCATCCTAGTTATCTTTATATGATAGGAATGTGTGATTGATACGATTTATTTACTTTGATATGTCAATATAGTTAGGCGTGATCTGGTTGTGACAACCAAAACTTGGTTGGGGGATTATTTACTATGAATAAGTTATACATCCGTATAGTTGCGTCAATCGTGCATTATAAAGCATGATATAATAGGAATTAAATTATTAATAAGAATTAATTTCTTGTTACATCATGCTATAAATGAAGTTGCAATTTCAAAAAGCAAAAGCGACTCACCACGCTTACAATTAAAAATATATATATGTGTGAAATGCCATCATTACTACAACATAACCTAATCTAATCATTGTATTATGGTTCAAGCAACCATCTAAATAGTTGTTTCATATTTTATTATTTAATCTAGTTGGCATCACCAGATTTCTGTGTAGACCAACCATACTGTTTTTTCTGTGTAGAAAAAGCTTTCATGCAATGTTAGAAAGAACTCCATAATTTGCAATGCCCGTTTTATGTAGATACGACTTCACATTGAAGAACTACGTTTACAAATTATAGGCTTACTTCACCCTCGCTTGCTAATCCCTCCGTGTTTTTGCCCAAGTAGTCTCACGAACGGAAGTTTACGAATAACGCTGCTTTTAGCGATGCGTTGTTCACAAGGGCCGGGAGTTAACGTCGCGCCTGCGAGACTTGATATCCGCACCAGCGCGAATACCACCTGAATACGAAGGTCGCAGGTCGGTGGAGAGATCCTTGCAACGTCGTGGATAACTTTCATCGTGAGTGCCGGCGCTATTGTGTATACATACATACGAGGAGAAGAGAAGCCATAGGGGTTATTACGCCGCGCTTTCTGCGCGCCTCTCCGCGTCGCTCCTTCTGAAGCCTTCCTGGAAGTTCCGAGTCGGGGAAGGCAGCAGCGGCAGGAGATGGGAAGAGCGACGAGGAGGACGGAAACCGGGTAGGATGGAGCACCGAAAAGGGAAGGAGAGGCCTACCGTAGAGAGGAGTTACGGCTTACAGAGTTAAACCTCATCGTCCGCCAGGGAAGAGAGAAAGAGAGGGATAAAGAGAGAAATAGATTGGACAAACCGTAACGTAAGACGGAACGCCGAGATAAGCGATAATATGCTCAGCGTCAGTGATTAATGATTAAATGACATATACTGTCTTCACTAAATGATCAAAACTGTAAAGTATCTCGGCACTGATAAATCTATTCAATTTCATCGATATTAGCGTTTCATATATTTGTTTACTTGTGCACATAAATTTGATATTATCGAGAATAAAATATGCAGCATTAAGATGTATAAAAAAATATAAAAGATGATAATAATAATAATAGGAACAGAAAGACATGAACTCCATGTTGCTAAACCGGAAATACAACTATGCATGAGTCGACGTATGATTGAATGTTTTAAACATAAAGTTTCTTTCTTTCTTTCTTTCTTTCTTTCTAATTTATTTAGGGGGATTATTAGCGTTTCAAAATGATTGTGCTGAAAGTCCGAAAGTATCGGCGCGCAATCGTATCTGGAATAAATTAATTTAATAAAGAATATATAATATATTATTCGAAACATCTAACTTTGACCGATCATGGCTTTCTTTATCGTATTTGATATATTCATACATACGGTCGTGCCTAAAATTCTTATAATGTTTAAACATAAATTTTTCATCGAAGAATTGCACTTTCAAAAATTTGCGAAACTATATTATATTGATCCTTAAACGGACATCATTTTTTTTTAAGTATATAGTGAAACGCTAAAACAAGTATATACTGAAAAGCGAGTAATATAAACAGAGAAGTTACTTCTCTACTTTCAAATTTTATATTTGTTTTAAAAGTGATATATGTATTGTAATACATATAAATAAATTTGTATTTCATTATTTGGAAAATACATTATTCTATAAAAATAAAAAAAGGATATATATATATAATAGAAAAAATATTTTTTAAGAAAAGATTTTAAATGTAAGAGTCGGTTTTTGTTTTTTATTTCCAAAAATCCACTTATAGTTTAACATATAGAAATATATTAAACTGTCATACTTGTCATACTTATTTCTGCAAATTTTTTTTTTAACACAATAAGAAATTTTTTAACGGTACAACAATAGCGCTAATGTATATAAAAAAATTTAACTTCTCATAAAAAAGCAGAGTTAATAAAATTAGATATTCTCTCTTTATTTTCTCTATAAAATAACATTACGTGTTATGATTTCATATTTGTGACATAAATGTAACATATACTATTGTTAATAAAAAATCAAATTTTGAAAAGTATGGAGTAACTTCATATGTAATATGTATAAAGATTGCGTCTTTCAAAGTACAGTATGTCGTCGGAAGATACAACCATAAATCTCTCGGTCAATCGGTTCAATGGTACCAATAAAGGCACTGAAGGGCTTTGGCGGAACAAGGAGCCATTCGGTACAAAAAGAAAAAGACAGGAAACAAAGAGAAAGAGAAGAGAAATGCCCTAGAAGACAGAAGTCACAAAAAATATAGAAACACCGGATGATTGTTATAATATCCTTGATAATGTTAGCAGCGAAAAAAACTCTATATTAATATTTTCAAAATTATGAATTATACTTATTATCGGGGAAATATTAGCGAAAGGAATTAGTATCTAAAGCACAATTCAGGTAATATCACAAAGCGGACTTTTTCTTGCAGACAGAAATATGGCACACAGATTCAGAGATGAATAATAAATTTAAAAAATTTCCGATTTCATTTAAATAAATAAAAAGAAAAAGTCTTCTTTTAGGTTCATTTTTATTCACAGCTGACTTTGAAATAAAAAAAAAACAAATAAAAAATATCGATCATTTTTACAATAATACATTCTTCAGTTTTGTTAACTTTCTGTACGACCCTTCGGCAGCAGAATGTGAATTATTAGAGATATATAGAGCCCAACTATTTATTCTACAATAAGTATCACCGCCACGCCAGGAGGTGGACCCTGACTTAAACAAGTCAAAGGATAAAACAGCAGACTAAGAGGAACCAAATACAAACTGCGAATTTACCGCGTTCTATGGCTCCGTATCTACCGTAACGAAGGGAACCTTACAAAGTTTGAAATCGTCAATATTTCGGAGAAAGATAAATCGCGGTCTCTGATTTTATTACGCGCAAAATACACAGAAAGGGAAAAAAATGCTCTCTAAAATCTTTAAAATAGAATCTAATTCTAAAGAATAACAAAGCGTGACAACTGAGTCCTTGAAAAGGAGTGGTTCAATTGCCAGTTTTTAAGAGTGAAATTTCACTTTTAGTTTAGTTCCAAAGATTTTAAAAAGTTAGTTCGAAGAAAACTGAGCAATTCTGTGCGATATTGTTAGAGTAAAAAATAACGGTACAATAAAATAAATTAAAAGCGATAAATATACGAGTTAAATGCTGAATTGAATAATAGTTGATGTTTATGGAAATATCTTATTATATTATTATATTATTCAATTTGTAACTTTTAACTCGCAAATGAATAAGTTTCATTCGATAAATAAGATATGTATGTCAGATTTTATTTAAAGTAAATGTGAATATAAAATATATATGAATATATCATATGTAGAAAAATAACAAGTATCATCAAAAATATCTGACAAGACGAAAAGAGGGATTGAACTCGACTTAAACTTCAATAGCCATATCTCTTATTTTTCCCTGCATCTCGTAGAACGTGCCGTCTCTTACGGAGCGCAGCGAGAGCTGCACGAGAAAAATCAATAGTCCGGTCGCGGTCGAGGAGAAAGCAGCGCGTCAAATTGTCTACCCTGTTTTATTTTTTTCGCAAAGAATCAGAATCTTTTTTCCAAGATACCGAAAGCGATTAATAATATTCGTGGTAACTCAATAAGGTATATACGACGCGCGATTTTTGAAAATAAGATTTAAAGCGCAAAACAGTCCAACGTGTCCAAAATAGATGATTGACACCCGTGATAGTAATTTATGGCGTACACGATACGACGAACGACTGGATAAACACGAACGATCATACGCACCATTCTACGGAATTTCAAATGGCCGATTACCGGAACATCCGACACACGTTCTCAGCCTCGTTAAACCGCCGATGATATTTCAACTGCCGGGACAACGACTGCGATTAACGTCCGCGCGAAATTGTGACGATGGCGTCGTGCTCGCTCGCGTCACCGCGCCCACCGATTTACGGCCAAGGCCGTAATTTCGAGATCTAGCACGCTGGCCGTTATTTCGGAAAATGTCCTCGCACCGCTCTGGTCCATTTCGCAACACCGCGTACCGACATAACGTTTGCTCTGTTACGGCCAATCGCGAGAAATTATTTCGACGCGCTTGGCACATCGATGCGCGCGCGTGGTTATCAGATAGGATGAATCTCCCTCTCCAAATTTTCGTTTATTTGTATGTCGACAAATAAACTAGATTGAAATTGACATTAAATCTTGTCCCATTACGGGATGCTATCTATGCATAATTCCCTCAGCCTGGTTTTAAATGCGAAAGATCAGATGGGAATATAAACGATCGACATTCCTTCGTTTCTCGAATAGTTTTGTAACTCGACCTGACTGAAGAATATAGCTTGAAAACACGGAATGAATGCTCTCCACGAAATCTGTATTAATCTCGTTATATATATATATATCACTCATCTTTAAATATATCGTGAATTGATAATAATATGCATATTATTATCTGTTTAAAAAGAGAAAAAAATAAATACTACTAAAAATGTGAATATTTTTGTCAAAAGAAAAATAGTGACGACGATAATGATATTAAAGACATAAACCTAGTAGAAAAATATGTAGCTATTTTATGCGGCAGACAGAAATTGTGCAATTTAATTATATAATTTATTTTGTAATTATGTAATTTAATTATGCAATTTAATTTTATTATGCATTAGATCGATAAAAACATTTTTCATATTTGTGAAATAAAGTTAAGAATAAAAATAAAAGCTTACGTTCTTTATAAATTTCTTACTTTGCCTTTCTTCAATTTTGCAATCTCATATCTAAAGAAGTCCGTTTTCTCTAACTTTATTCAACATAAATCTTGATAGAGAAATGACAAATATCTTTCATTATCAATTTCGCAGCATTCAACTATTCAGGTTCCCTTATATAATCTTATCTAAAAGATACAGCAAATATAAACTCTGCAAAGTCCCACATTAGAAAAGATAGTCTTCGCAGATATTTGATATAAGTTTCGTAAAAGGTTCAACATCGTTACCGTTCCGCAGATAAAACTACAACTATCGACATAAGATAAGCATCAAATATATTGAAGTCTTCTTTTTCTTATATCAATTATCAAGATTTATCACTGATGCGTCCATCAACGTCTCGTAAGCATATCTGAACCGGATTTAGGAGGGCCACGCGAATGCAGTCTAATGGCCGTGCGCGCACGCTGGAAATCCGATATTCTCGCGACCTCGTTAGGTTCGTATCGTGGAAAGATCTTCAGCACGTACGGCGCAGGTTCCGAGAGTGCACTTGCCACCTGGCGATGAGATGTCTTTCTCTCTTTCTCCCTCCCTCTCTCTTCTCTTCTATCTATCTTCCTTCGTCTTTCTTTCCATTCCTCTTTCTACCTTTCGCAGTTACACGACAAAAACTAGTCGCATGCTTAGCTAAATGCTCTCCCGTTCCTTGTCCTTGGTCCTCATCCTTTTAGAACCGAAGTCTCGACCGTTCCTGCAATCGCTGCTATCTCCTGCTACCGCTTTCCATTTTACTGTATACACGTTTCTGACCAACCACTTCGATAAGAAGAAACGACACGATAGTTACATGCCAAAGAAAGTGACTATTACAGGAATCTCTTTAACTTTTGACCGCGGGGAATAACTTATAGACGTTAAAGGCGTTAATCTTGACGTTAATTGAGCACAATTACTTATATTTCGATTTCTATATAGAAAAGTTAATGAAAAAACTTGACGGTCAAAAGAAATGCTTAACAAATAGGGTGAATACACCGTCTGTGGCTACCTTAAGCATTTCTATATATATAACTTTAAGAAATTTTTTTTTAAATAATACATAAATAGGAAATATTATTTACTTAAATACATTGTTTAATGTCTTAGTTTTTAATATTCAAAAAAGTTTCAAAAAGGAAAAAAGCGAATGTATAATGAAAAAGTTAAATAGTTGCAAAAATTCCATTTTTCGCCACCTATATACTTCCTATCATTGCGAAGCTGACTACTAATTACTTGATGGCTACTAGTATTGTCTGCTATACTTGTGTCATATGTAGTTATTGATAAATTATTCTACTTACCGCGTTTCGGGGATTCTTATAGTTTTTGACAAGATAACTGTGTCTTGAGTGTATTCCGTAAAAAATAATTTTTTTATAATATGAGAGAGGAAATGTGAGATTGTCACATTATTAAACAAGAGAAATAATTACGACGCGCATGTGTCAATCAAAACTAAAAGAACCTAATAAACAGCGAAGGTGATCAAAATGGGTGCAGTAGCCACAAACGGTGCATTCACCCTAATATCGAATAAAATGTGCAATAATTTGTAGTGCAAGAGAATGGATTTCCAGAGTAAAATAGATAAAACGTTATATCGAGATAGTAGATTCTTGTTATATAATCCTATATGAAATAACGAATAAAATATAATCCTATATGAAATATTATATACATATATTCATATATGTATTCAGAAAGGATAAGTGACGATTTTATTTCTAGACTTGCGAAGATAAAAACGCACTGTTCTAATTCTATTTCGCAATTTGATTTGATATCATAAGATGAAATATTGAACGACATAATCAATATAATTGCGTCAATCATATCATTACGTCATCTGTCCTTTCTGCAAAAGTATTTTTAGGAGGGAAAATATATATACCTCTTTACGATATTCTATCCACCTAGCGCTATCGATTTACTCGACTATCGACATTGTTCTCTGAAGAGTTCGGTTTCATCTCTCCGTGTCGCTTGTGTGTGTGGTAATTTATCACGATAAACATCACCAAACGCTTCGCGTATAATTAATTAGTCAGATTTAATTAGAAACACATGACAACATTATATCTGTACAAAAAAAATGGTGCGCAAATGCATCTCGAGACACGGAAATATAAGAGACATAGAACGTTCACAATGAATAAATATAGTTCGCTATTTAAAAATACCACATCATAGGGCATTTACTAATATTCTATTTAAATACCTAAAGGAAATTTGGATTTGGCAAGAATGACTTCAAATGATTAAAACACTAGAATTAATTTTTAGAATCAGAAAAAGATGAAGAGTTAATTGAACCGAGATTAAACTATAAAAACGGGCAGTTAAACAGTTATTAAGCATATCATTCACTCAAATATTTTATCGAATGGTCATTGTGATATTGATTGAATTGTTATAGCGATTCGTGAATTTTCTTTGGCGTTAATCGACCTCCTCGAGGACAAGGCCGCGAGAAGAATCGTGAGTTACGAGGGCAAACGGGAACGGCGCACCGTTATGCCATCTGGCACGATGCGCGAAGCACACGACTATGAATCGCATAGTCGCAACTATGGATTATGACGTCATTTCGTCACGCGCTATCAAGCATCACGATCGCTGATTGCACTTCCTTCTTCCTCGTTCGTCACGTCGCATCGTGTCGCGTCGCTTTGCTTCGCGACTGAATACAGCAGAGCATGAAAGGACGACGTCCGAGGAAAGAACGACGAGAACGGCTATTAAGATAATTGTAAACGAGCCAATTATCGTCATAACTGACGGATAAGGATACGCCAAACTCGTTCCGAGAGCCACGATCCCCAGATAATACCTAATTATACGGACATTGGTGATCGATGATTCTCTGTTATCTACAACTTGTTAGTATCGGCGACTCCCTACCGGAGACGCGCATCGCGACGCTGCCGTCAAAATGGAGTCTCGCGCTCGCCGTCCAACATAATTCCTTTTAACACATATACACGCCCATATCTCTTTTCCATTTGTTCTTGCGCATTGTTATGGTCTCCGATAGTGTGATAAATTATTCAAAATCTAACACTTATTCCAGCACGTAAAAATAAGTAACAACAAACAGTGTTATTCGAGCTTGTTATATACGAAACATTACTCTCTAAATTTTTTGGAGTGAAATCCTCACTCCGAAAGACTGAAAATCGAGCCAGTCTTAAAAAAAGAGCGAAAATATTTTTTCTCTTAAACAAGAGTGGTAGATTACTCTTTAGGAGTGAGAGTTTATTCTTTTTGGAATAAGATTTTACTCTTTTGGAATGAAAGTCACTCCAAAGAATAGAGTCTCATTCCAAAAAAGGAGTAAGATTTTATTTCTCATTTCAAAAAAGAGTGAAATCTTACTCCAGAAGAGTGAAAATCTGCCACTCTTTTTTTTACGATTCAATTTTCACTCCAAAAGATTTAAAAAAAATCGAAATAGTCAAACACAAGTACGCGGAAAAAGGCACTGCAATTGATGATTCCGTCATTTATTTTTGCTAATAATAATAAACAATCGGGATATCGCAATTATATTCACAATTATCATGCGTTTTAATTGCTTGAATATTCCATAAAATTATTAAGATCGGAAATTATGAATGTATAATGTGATAAATCATAGTAATGAACAGTTCGAATTAAAAAAAAAGTTGTGTACAGTTTATTCAACTCTTTCACACTCTCAATGCCCCTTGACAGCTACTTGCATCTTTCTTATTCTTCCTTTTTCTCTTTTTCGTTCTCCTAGCCTATCCTCTTCACTGCGAGAAAATATCGCCACGTCATCGCCATTCTCATCGCCACAATAGTCAGTAAAATGTCTAATTAATGGTTGCTCGGCTAGTGGCGGTCATGATAGAAAGCACTCGAAGAAAAACGAAAGAAGCTTCTTTTATTTCATGACGGAAAAACTGGTTCGGTAGAGATTATGGGCTACTGCTTGAAACAAATGAAATGATCCTACAACATTCCGAGCGAAGAAAAAGTCGAAAACGTGAGTAAATTCGTGAATAGTAAGAGCGATTGCTAAAAAGCTGTAATACGTTTATTATAAACAATTAACTCGACTTACTAATAACAATGATCATCATGCGTTTAGGGATGCACTGGATATCCAGCGTCACATTGTTTTCGGATATCCGAATGGAAATATCCTGCCGGATATCTAGAAAATGACTTCCAAAAAAGAGCAGCAAGGGAAAAATACCGTTATCAGCTTAATTCAGCTAAAAAGAATAAAATTCTGCATTAATGACGCAAACTATCAATATAAAATTTCAACCGGATGTATATTACCGGATACTCTAATGATCTATCCGGCCGAATAGTAGAAAAATGCCAGATACCGGATATTTCTTGGATATTCGGCGCATCCCTCCTACATACGTTACACTAACATCTACTTATTTGCAGTATCGGATCGATTAATACATTTATTTCTCAATACTGATAAATATTAAGTGCCATAATGTGTAATTTAACAGGTTATAAACCACATATGTAGTACTCTCTAAATTTGAAGCGTTATATAGTTAAAATACCAATATTTGCACTTTCTAGCACATTGTAATTCCAATTTTACAATACCATATACGTTGAATACGCTACATTTGTACATTGAAGCAAGGTTCGTTATAGGTTATGGATACCACATTTCATTCATTAATTAGCAATGGCATATTTGACACTGAATCAGTGATTATCCACTGATTCAGATTTGGAAGTTAAGCTACTACCAGAACAAATTACAGTTACATCCATTATAATCACGCATGCGATTATTACCTTTCTTCTACATCTTTATACATCAACCAGAGACAATAAATGCAAACTTTCTAATTCTTTGTCTTATAAATCGAAAAGAATATATTAATACAAAAAAATAAGCTGTAAGAACCCATTGGCTAAATAATTTTCTTGTGTTAAGTAAAATTTTTTGTATTAAGATATTCTTTCTTTCAATGAGAAAAAATATCTTGTTATAATAAACTAAATTTCAAGTAAACTATTCGAGGTGTATGAAAAACTCACAAAAGAAGGGAAATACAGTAAACCAGAAATCCGGAGAAGCGCAATGCAACTTATGGTATTTGTGGTAGCGATCACGGATTCGTTGGAAGGGACGAGGGTGGTTACACCCCTGAGGAACGGATGAAGGGATCGAGGCCTTCTATCTTTCCCGGCAAGCCGCATGACTGGTGTTTCGAAACACAATAGGGTGTGTCGATACACCTACGTAAGATATATTGACTCGTATCCACGTGAAAAAGATTAGGAAGAGATTCTCCCGCTTTTAGGTTTACTGAGAAATCACCAGACAATTTTGTGAACATTCAAAACAGTTAATCCTTTGCGATTTGGAATAATATGAGGATCAGTATCAATTTCTTTGCATCCAGAACGACTTTCCTTCCTAATTTCTTGTCTCCCTTCACGATCAATCATCCTATTCTAATTTTAAATGTTATAGATGAATAAATTATTATCATTCGTAATATTTCGCAAAAAAAATCACATATAATAAACATAAAAATAACTTGCAACTTATAATTACACATATATCATCACAGAAATTTTAAAACTACTATAACAAGTTAATAGCGAAATAAACGGACTTCGATAATCATTTATAAATAAATTAATTCAATAATAATTATTTTCCTGCCTTTATTTCTTTATCTCGTGCAATCTGTAAACCCTATGTAAACGTACGCTGTGTTCAAATACAGTATAAGTTTAAAAAAAAGAGCGATATAAGCAGGATCGATTTTGTGAAATTTGATGGCTACAAAGGGCACTGCTCCAAGTTGCTATCGTTAGTCAAAGAGGCGAATTGCTCTGATTTACAGCTTACTAAATAGAGACGGGCTCTTCGCGACGCTCGCGCCTCGGAATGCGGAGGGACGAAGTGGCAGGGGTGTTGTAGAAGGACGGCCGTAGAGCGTGAGAGGAGAGTGAAAGAGAAAAGAGGAGACGGAGATCGACAGGGACGGCAAATGAATGAGAATACCGCCGCGCTGGCGCGGGAGAGAAAGAGCGGCCGAGATATACCGGGTGGGGCAGCAGAACGGAGAAAGATGAAAGACAGACAAGGAGAGGGTATCGCCGAGCGATTGGTTAAGTGGGGTCCACACGGGTAAGCGAGGTCACATTTCGAGTACGTTTCAGACGCGCTAAAAGAGACCCTGTCGTGAATTCTTCGACAGTTGATCACCGATATTTTCAACCGCGCAAATATTTGTAACAATCGTATAATTTTCTTCTTTCTCGACGACGGATAATTTGCAGATTAAGAATATTAAGATATATTAGAGACAGGATATCGGAGCAATGTATTTATACTAGACGCTATTTCGAAGAGCAAGAACGATCGCGCGAACGATGAAAAGGATCGTAGAATCTACGATCTTTGCGATGTATTTGCATCCGCGAGAGAATTTTCATGCTCTATCGCCTTTAGCAAAATGCGATTAAATATCGCTCATAAATAATGCAAATGTAAAAAACGGACGAGTTATCCTTTGCCATGGAGATACATATCTGTGCTAATATATCTCACGTATAACCGACCTGCACAAAGAGTATTGCACTTGAAAAAAACACGGAGAGATTGAAGACACGATAGAAACGCGGCTAGATTCGAGGAAACATACATAGTTGGGCCGCGAGTATGAGTGGTAAACCTAACGTAATGTGCGAACAAAGAGGAAAGAGAAAAGACGAGATAACATTCAAGAGTCGGTCGTTTTATTGCGGTGAAGCGCTGCGCGCAATTCCGCGACGCGACGCGACGCCGCGCGCAATCGTCACGGTCCCTCGCGAGGCGAGGACTTTAGAGGCCTTATGCTCGGTTTTCACGAGTCTCCGGTGTCGCTGAGTAATCCTATCCCCCAAGCACATCTAGTCAACATAATGTCGCCCGACTGGTACCGCAAGGAGCGGCGACTAGTAGCCGTCATACATATTAAAAAAAAAATCATTAAAGCATTTCGCCGAGTGCGTCCGAGCGCGATGGTGAATAATAAATGCGCCAGCGCGAATTTCGTATACTCGATGTTCGATCGTTTGTATATCAAGTCGAATAGATGACTGTGAACTCCAGGAGCATCTCACGCGTTTAATGACATATACTTCCTGAACAATTGAAAAATCAATTTTTCCTCAGCCAGCTTAAATTTCGAAACATAAATAGTTTTAAAATTTTAGGTGATTGGAAATCAAATATCGAATGCTTTTAAATATCGTACAAATTAAACTCATTTGTCGCCCACAATTGAAACAAATTTTACGATTTCAGAGTTTTAACGCGAGTCATGTAATTATCAAAATTTAATATTTCACGTGAAATATTAAAAGAACCAGGAAACAAGCTGACGTTATTTGTCGTCATTTCAGCATCAAAATGACCACAAATAACGTCAGCTTGTTTCCTGAAGAGATAACATATAATTGCCTCACAAATGCTCTCCAAAACTTCTATCAAAGAGAAAGATTAAAACGTCATTAAAATCGCAAAATTGGAATGTATCCTCTTCTCTCGAGGAATTTTTAGTGTGTTAGTGCACGATTTTAACAAGTAGATTTTACGAGTGAATTTACGTATACAGATTTTATTCGATTTAAATTCATCGACTAACTTCCCTTGCCTGTACACCCTTCGCCACGATATTCGAGTCTATATATCCCTTCACCCTTATGCCTCACTATTGTAACTTTGGGCCCGTGCCGCGTCTAATACCTCCCTGTTTGTATATATGTATGTGTGGGTACGACTACCTGAGGATCTACAAGTAAATTCTTGGCCCGTGCCATGAAAAAACTTCTAGTCGGAAAATACCTAGCAAAATTGGTAACAGCTGCATTGCGATTTCGTGAAAAAAAAAAATTACCTCCTTGTTTTCCCTCTCTATAGTATAATTTAGTGTAATTTAAATATTATTTCACATTATACATTTTCGAAGTAAAAAAGAAAAAACACGATAACTACAGTAAAAATATCATAAAAATACGAGATAGAGTAGAAACTTTTTGAGCACTAAAATATGAAATAAAATTTTCTCCAAAAAGTATACAAAGAATACGGTTTTATATAAAGTTATATAAAAAAAGTATAATTTTAAACACGTTCCGTGTAAATTTTTATTGTCTAAGAAATGCATAAGAAGTTTCTTATTTATCGTCTCAATAACTTACACTGTTTAGACGCCTAGTACATTCTTCATTCGATTTACATTCTTCGCAGCCCTTCTTCGCGCAGAGTAAGCTTAGGGAAGAAAGAGTTATATAATCTATGATAGCTCCGAAGGTGCGCAATCCGAGCCTTCTCAAAGATTACGCTGTTTCGATTACGCGCATTGCGATGTATCTAATACCATACGCACTTTGCACGTATACGTAGAAATACCTAATCAAAATGAATATAAGAGTTCGAGAACGAGCGAGCACCTATAGAGGTGCAGTATAGAATGGAAAAGCCCGTTCGCGTGTACAAGCTGCGACCGTGCGTCATTGGCGCGTGTCACCGGAGGCAGCTGCCGGTTCGTCCGTTCATTGTATTCGTGGAAAAAAGGGGGAAGAGGGAAAACGGTCCCTGGGGGAGGATGGCGGCAAGGCCCGCTGGATATATCGCGTATAAAGGCTCGAAATGGCCAAATTATAGAGCGAATTTCGAGTGTGTTGGATAGAGCGCGAACACGACCGGACTGGCGGGATAAAATTAATCGCTAGGGAATCACCGGTCTTTCAACCATATCAATTTCGAGCGTTACGTAAGACGGACATAACGTTTACGTTCGAAATCGACAGACGACATGCGTGAAAGACGGTTTCAATGAGAATGCAATTAAATAAATAAGACCATGCGTGAAAGACGGTTTCAATGAGAATGCAATTAAATAAATAAAACCATGCCGAAACACTTTGCATGATTTTACATTTCGCGGATGAGAGAGTAATTAAGTTTAAATTTAGAATTGAACTCGTTTCGAAGCAATCTCAAATTGTTACCTATCCAAAGTCTAAAAAAGAAGAGTATTAACCCTTGATACACACGATAACAGAGAGACAGGAGAGAGAGAGAGAGAGAGAGAGAGAGAG
>NW_017255965.1:633773-644815 GCF_001594055.1 Mycetomoellerius zeteki
CGCCAGGAACACCTGGTTAAATAATAATCTCTACCCATACAGTATAAATCATTCCAGCAATATTGCAGCAACATTTCAATGTTTCAATGTGTCCAACAAACGTTGCAGCAATGTTGCTCTTCATACAATCAGCAAGCTTCTTTTTTAGCTTTTCTAAAAAAAGAAATCCTTTTTTTTTAAAACATAATCTTACAAATGTTTTCTAAAGATGTTACAGTAATATGTAGGAATCACTTATAATAATTTTTACATACTTGTAAAATGTAAGTAATAAAAATTAAGACACGAATACCCATCGTATGTAATAAAAAACTAGAAAAGCATCGTGTACTAAAAATTAATTCTTTCAATCAACAGGAATGTTTTTATACTTTTTAAATACCAGATGACAATATTCTGATTGTATGAAGAACAGCTTTTATCGCAAGGTATATAATTCCATGGGTAATAATTGATGAGCGAATAACTCGTTTTCCAAGGCAGTTGAGGCGTACTTACGATACATCTCAATAATAAAAAAAATAAAAATATGAGGAAGAAGTCAACTATTTGTGCCAATAAAATACAGTAATGGGATCGCACAGGATCATAAAGCAAATTCTAAGGACGCGTCTTGCACAGCATCTCCAATAGGCGATGGCGGTATTTATTGGACAAAAAAATACTGGGCAAACTGCTCGTCGTTGTCCGAGACACAGTAGTTTCGTTAATAAGTGCGTGCACCGCCCGATGGAAATTAGAGGTTACGTGCCTCGTCATGTTCGTAACACGCGCGTATTTTCTTTGCTACTACTACCAAGCGAGAGTATATTCCAGTAGTGGATTTTATTATTATCGGCCGTATGCCCCAGTAATTTCGATGGTTTATTAGTCGAGCGGATGGTGCATCGATTGCCGGCGTGACAGGTGCGAAGTACTCGACGGTCGGATTTATTCCGCCAAGAAAATCTTAATCGATGCATTTAACGTTACGTACTTCTCCAATTACGATTTATTGATTACTAATGGCTGGTTGCGCGAACAGTCAGATCACGCGTTTATGATCGCGATATTTTATAATAGATAAATATATTTTGCAAACGTGTACTTATGAGCATTAATGACAAGCGATAAAGTATCTGACGATGTAGCGATCGAGCTAAAATTTATTTTCGGCAAATAGATTATTACGCTGGAAAAAATGATTTGATTGTATCAACAAGACGTATATAATTAAATGCATTTGGTTAAATTCGGTAGAATTCTGGTTATCATAACAGGACTTGAGATTTTATAACTAGACCGTTTGGTAGATTATATACTGTAAGGATTTATTTAATATTTTTCAGTTGGATCTACAAAATTTCTAATTATATTCACTATTATAGACATATGCAACATTACCAGAATTCTGTTAACGTTAGCGCACCCTGGCAGTTTTATTATTGTGCAAGTTAGTGCGAGTCGAGCGAATTCGTATTGTTTTGTATCGTACATCGTGTATCGAGCGTTGAGCGTGTATCGTGTACTGAAGTGAGGTCTTGTAGTGAAACAATTATTACAAGTTCAACTAGAACTACTAGACGAACTAATTGTAAATCCTCGTAGTGTGACCTGTCTGAATAAGTCAGAAATTCGAAAGGGATTAAGAAGATAAGAACGAAGTTACGTAGCATGGCTGACGAAAAAAATGTCTTTTCTTCTCCGCCAATGAAATTTTGAGAAATATGTAGAAAATTTTAAAAGTAAACAAGAAAAATTTATGCGATTAATAAGAGATTTTGGTAGAGGTCACGAAAACAATTGTTCGATCAACAAGAAATTCTGGTATTAATTAACGGGAAAAATTTATTCTATTAACTCTGATAGATTTAACTAAAAGGAATTAATCAAATTCATCCGCTACACAGAGAAAAAGATTTCTTTGGATTTAATAAATTTTATTGTATCCAAATAAATTTGTTATTTGGAATAGTTCAAACAAATTAATGTTTGAATCAATAAGTGCGATTGTTTGAATTTGAAACAATGTATAAGCTTTGTTTTAAATACATTATTTGTTTGAATAGATAATGTCTATCTTCGGCATTCGCGTGATCAAATTGTACTGCACAAACATAATTGATATAGCATATAGTGTTCGTTTAATCCTGTTGTTGTAGACGTATAAGCCATTGTTTTCGTAATTTCGGCCAAAAAATATAATGGTTGTTCTAAGAAGGCAATTATTTGCATGGATCTTTATCATAACCTCTATCAATATATTTTACCATTTTCAAACAAATAATTTGTTTCATTGTTTGTATTCATTGTAACTAAATAATATTATTTGATTGAAAGATATTACTTCAAATAATAATGTTATTTCTGTCAAACAATAGAGGTTACTGAAATGAAACAAGAAAATTTTTATTCAAATAAATAACAAGCATGTTGTTTCAATAAAACAAATTTTAGTCAAATAAATAAGAATACTAAATCCAAAGAAACCTTTTTCTCTGTGTAATTCTTACAGAATTCTGATTCGTCCGTTTTTTAACAGATATACTGGTTGCATCTATCAAATTTCTAAATAATCCAATCAAACTCGTTTTTCAGTGTAGATTCAGAAGAAAAAAATTGATTTACATTCAACGAAAATGAAGAACATAGAGGTCTCAGCATTATTCTTGAAAATATCAAGGAATACCGTATATAATATCCCGATATGAAATACAAGGCGTAGATTCTCGGGAGAAAAGATGACAGACTATCTGAAAATTAAATCGTCGCCGCGTAACTTGGCTCCTATCTATTCTCTTTTCAGTTACTGACTTATAAAAAGCCAACCCAAAAAATCGATCTATTTCATTAATTATTTTATACAAATTTTTGAAGACACCTTCATGAAGAAAAGATAGTATCTTTTAAAGAAGATGGTTATTTAAAAAAAATGTAAATAATTAAATACAATATTTTACCGTTCTGCGATAAAATACTGCATTTAATTATTTACATTTTTTACATTTTAATTATTCACATTTTTTTTAAATAACTATCTTCTTTAACCACAGAGCGATAAAATACTGTATTTAATTATTTGCATTTTGTCTTTAATCTTGGTGTCCCGATGAATACAAAAATTTGTAATTGAGCTCCAAATTGTGTTTATTCAAAATTTTCACATTAAAAAAATGTAATCATATATTCATTCAAAATTTTGGGTTTTCAAAAAACATTTATTCACAAAAAAATTATGAATATTTAATGAATATTCATATTCATTCAAACAAAATATAAACTGATAAAGAAAGCTCCAATAAGCAATCGTTACCCTTTAACCGTTTGATAACTTTAAGTAAAAAAAATGAATTTTATTTATTTTTGTCATTGTAATATTTAGATTTTATGAAGGAAACTTAGAAATTTTGAAAAATATTTTAGAAAGCAATACATTTTTTATTTATAAATATCTATCTATTTGATAGAGCGCCATACATATTCCGATATAATTCCGGTTACATCATAGTAATGTTATAAATATTTTATAAAAGATATTTTGGTCGTTCATTATGGTATGTGGACATTAAATTCTGAGATATATTATTTATTCCCAATAAAAATGTCTTTGTTTAATTCATAGGTTAAACAAGGACTCATTGTATAGGGTCTAAGCGCACGGTGTAATCGTAGTCATTGTTTTTATAGATTTCTGTTTTCACTTGCAGGCTTTGCAAGCTGTGTGCAGATAGTACAGAGTAAAAGTGAATACAAAACGAAAATATTCGTAATCATATTAAAAAAATATTCATTCAAATAGAATAAAAGAGTATTTATTCGTTTCTTGACGAATAAAAAAGAAGTGTATTCGAATGAGTATTTTTATTCATTTTTTATTCATTTATTCGAATATTAGGTGTATTCATTGGACACACTAAATCTTGCCACTCGTGAAGTTGTGTAGACATTATAACATAATAACGTTTACAATCTCACAAACCATATCTTCATTAAATGCATGCATATTCAATGCAATTTTCAATATTTTATCGGAAACAAAGCCTCAGACAAAAAAGTTTATTCTATACTTTTAACTTAATTTTTTACAAGAAATTACAATCCGGTTGTATTATAAATTTATCCCCACCCTATACATATATTGATATTTTTTTAAGATACGATTACTTAGTTTAATTATATTTTCTTTATAATCTGTTAAAAGATACTTTAAAATTTGCATTAACAATTGCATTCGAGAGACGTGAGAAAAAGATTATCAATTACGATATTTATAGTAGTATATGAAAAGGCACGTGCCGCCAATATCATGTTCTCTGTTTTCGTACCGGTTTCTCGTTCCCTCTTATGTGAATGTGATTGTAATACACCCGAGCAAGGCCGCAGCGGCGTACCATGCCATAGATACGATCGATCGCCTCTGGAGCCACGAACACAGCAATTTAGGCTACGGTACCCGTTCTCTATCGTAATAGTTTCCTGGAAAGTTACGTCTACGTGGCTAATCTTGGCACGCGGTCAGTCTGCAGTGGTCTTTCTATTATCCGAAAAAGCGCATCTTTTTGAAGTACCAGAAGTAATAGAAAAACTATCAAGATCTTTCTCAGAGAATCAGCTAGAAATATCTTCGCTAAACCAATAAAACTGAATTTTTTACAATCAAAATACAGTAAAAAAATAACTATTGCTCTATTAAAAGTTCAAATAATTCACACATTAAAATAGTGTAATAATTTCTTGTCGCAGTTATTCATTCAAGAAATAAAGTGAGGAGAAAGAGAGAGACAGAGAAATAGAGAGAAATCAAGGTTTTTAAGGGTAATCGTTTCTGTATAAAAGACTTATTATTTTTATGTTAAAAAAGCATAAAAAGAGTCACATTTGAAAAGTAATTGTAACGATTTTATAAATTTACTATGGAAAAAACTTAATTCTCCTTTCATGCGTGACTTTTGCTTGATCGAGCAACAGGTGGTGGATTTGACCTTCGCAGAAGGTTCCTTCTACGCAGATTGAAAAGTTCACTCAACATTCTTTTAATTAGTAAGACGAAGGTGCCTGTCATTTGCATTGTTCCGCCATCATTTCTGCATCAATTATTTTTATTGAGGTTAATGAACGCTGATTCGACAGCGTATCTATAAGGAGACTAGAAATTTTTTAATTAATATAAGAGAAAAAGAAATTATGAAATAAAGCCATTTGAAAAATCGGAGAAAATAATAAATTTTATTTTTTTTTCAATGATATTCATAAAGGCATTGCATTCATTTATCGTATATTCACACACCGTTCCACATGATGTAATACGTTGTATAGCATCATATAAAAGCTAACTGATTTTTTTTTTTTTCAACAACTTGCTGTACTCGATATCCGAATATATCAGGTGCAGTGTACATCATATAAAAGTTAACTGATTTTTTTTCAACAATTTGCACTCGATGTCCGAGCATATCGGCTGCATTCCATACAAATTAAAAACTCAACAGTTGCCATTCACGCGAAGATTTCTCTATATTTTACGTGACAGAAAAACGTGTATTTGATTCGGAACAATATATGAACAAATACGAGAAATCTCGTAAAAGTTCATCATACACGCGCAAATTTTGCATGGAACTTATTGTCAGATTTGCGATAATAATCATCATCATATCGATAGATTTTGATCTTTTGAAACAATGCGCAATCATTTCTCGATCTCTTTTCTCCATACTTGAATCTTTTTTTATGTAGCAAGCATTTTATTATGAGCATTTTATTTGTCATTGATAATATTCGATTAATAATTACGAATGTATTTTTATAATGGAATAATTTTACTCTTCTTTTTTAATTAAATTATACATGAAATAAAATTTATCGTTTTAAGGGGATCCTAAAGCCGTCTGTATTACCGACTAAATCATATAATTTTTGTATAACAAATACTTTTTTTCTTCATAGATTCGAAAATCTTTTTCCAGGATAAAGTATATGCATTAATACGTGTTTGTGAAGTGGAGTTAATTTGTGAGGTGAAGAATGACCAAAAATTTCGAAATTAATATATTTTTTACCATTTCTTAGTGTAACATGGCGTCTCAAGCTGTCAAGCCGTGACAACATTTGTTTGATACGAAAGTTTTGCAACCTGTACTTACGAAATAGTAATCCATAAACACGTAGTTTGCACGAACAAATAACGTCGAGTTCTTAGAATTAGTCTTAGACGCTTTATCGCGAGGAATATGTTATACGAAAATTGACACGAATGTGCGACTGAATGTATCATAGGTTGCGTGAGATATTAGTGTGGTAGTATATAAAGACATGTCGGTGCGCTGAAAAAACAGCAACATCTAGTGACTTTACCGGAATTCGAGCTTCGCTTTAGGATTCTCTTAATATTTTATTATTCGTTCTCGACACACATTTTTAATATCCTCTCTAAAACCTTAAATTCCGAACGAATTTTAGATTCCACGTAGATTAGTGTTAGTTAAAATAGCAAATCGCCTTGAAGCGAGTTCCTCTCTTTCTCTCTCTCTTCTTTCGTTCTCTCTCTTTCTTAGCTTTTAACTCTCTTTTTTTGTTGCCGCCTCCTCATCCTTATCATCTCTCTCTCTCTCTCTCTCTCTCTCTCTCAAAAAAACCCCCCCCCCCCCCCCCCCCCATCAACAGACTCAACAGCACAAACTTGCGATCTCCGTATCCCAGACTTCTCTGTGTCGGTTTTAGCTCGAGATTGATTAATCCGGCAAACGGAGGCGTTGTGGCAGACAAGACACGACGGACGACAGTGACACAAAAAAGGAGGAACGAGCTAGAGTGTGATAATCATTAGCAGGTCGCGGCTCTAAAACGCATCGCGATAGCGCATCCATCATACTAGCGTCTACAAGCCTCAAGACTAGAATAAAAGCAAGAAGACACACGAAGCTGGAAAACATAGCTCACCCTTCTTTGTTACCTCAATCATCTGTAACGATTTTAAGGGACTCCGTGACTCTTTCGTAGTAATGACTCAAAACTTGAAAGGGCTGAGACGACAATTGAAAATTCAAGAGAACAATGAACACTGTCCGTTCGTAATAATAGTGTCAACTCTACTGGAAATCAGTAACGATGTCGCAACTGAGGAATGAGAAATTATCTACACGACCTTCGACTATCACAATAGTCATTATAATATCTGCTTAGGCACACGCGATTAATAATAGACAAACCGACATAAAATTTATTTCATTACTCTGAATAGAATGTTACGCTAAAATGCAAATGCATTGAAAAGTATTAATATAAAAAGCATAATTAAATACTGTTCTGCAAATTATATTAAATAATTTAATTTTATAATCAATTTTCGTAAGAAGCTCCAAAATCTTTCTATAGAAAAATATATAAAATTAAAGTTTAATATATTATTCAATATATATTATATAATTTAAAATCAGAATCGTCAAAACTCAAAATCTCTTATCGATTATGCAGTTCTTTTCTTTTTTATTTAAAAATCAGATCGTAAATACCAAAACTTAAATCGTTTTTCGTTTACGTCCCAGTTATTTATATGCAGAAAATAATATCGACGCTAAAATTGGAAACTTAAAATCGCTTTTAGTACGCACGTTAAGTTATCTAATTACACGGTACAGCTTGATTTATTGTCAGGATTCGTGAAGATTGTGAAAGCTGTGGTGAACGAAGAGACTTATATCGTTATCGATAAGAGGGGTCCAAAGGTAACCAGCATGCACCGCTAATGATTCTC
This sequence comes from Mycetomoellerius zeteki, assembly GCF_001594055.1. Lineage (NCBI taxonomy): Eukaryota > Metazoa > Arthropoda > Insecta > Hymenoptera > Formicidae > Mycetomoellerius > Mycetomoellerius zeteki. The sequence goes on from NW_017255965.1 coordinate 641,506, forward strand.
TTATCGCTGGGAGGAACTTATTTGTCGATCGTTGGTACCCGGTCGTGGCTCTTGCACGACCCGCGTCCTTGATTACTGATAAGCCTGCCGTACGAGTTTTCTAGTGGATTTCATCGCGTTTATACAATAAAAGAATCGTCGTACGATGCGAACGACCGTGAACACGCGCTGTTATCTATAACACGAGGCAATCGTGATACGAGTCGACAGATAAGATGCATGCCTTTCAAAATGGATGCCGGGGGTCGTGCCCCTCGGCCCTCGCGAATCTCAACCTGCTTCGAATGATTGATTCGTTGCAATCATATATGTCGATCGGCGCGGCACCTTGCGAGATCTCTATTTTATCAGTTTAATTATATACGTCATTATATTTATTGGATAGATTATTATAAACTATGCGTTAAAAGATAATATACGTATTAAGGCATTCAATGAACATCACACAGAAAGACAATCATGGTTGTGAATTAAGACGTATGTTTGATTAAGCAAATTTTAGAAGAAGTAATTACAGAATTTCTGGTTATTATAATCAAATATTTTAGTATCAGAACATTTAAGTATAATAGCACATCCAATATTTAGTATAATATCGATTAGAGCTTGATTAACGTATATAATAATATAATACCTAAGTATCTGATTATTATGACTACAAAAGGAAAAGAACATGTACGGTTAAGGTAAATGTATCAGTTATTGTACGTGAACCAATTGTTGGAAAAAGTGATAAAACATTTCAAATATTAAATTTTCAGTGATATGTACGATTCTAAATAAATTCGTTATAAAATTTGTATAAACAACAAATTTATTTAGAGTTATACATATATCATTACAAGCTTAATATTTAAAATTTTGTACCACTTTGTACAACGAATTGGATCACATCCACTAAATGTACACTGTAATTGGTACATTAACCTTAAAGGAGTATCGATAGAACAGAATTTCTGATTATCATAAAATAATTTGGTATTTCAATCAAAAGTTTTTTTGTTATTTTCACCAGAATTCATGTAATCAAATGTCTGATTATAGTAAAGGTGCCTTCAGACGATGTGGCCAATGTATACGCCAACTTTGCACACATTCGCTAAATACATTCAATATAAATAATTATATATGTCATGTATGTGTATGATATTTGCTAATGTTCGCTAACGTTCGCCATGTTGTCTGGAGGCGCCTTAACCAGAATATATGCAACCAAAGTCTGGTTGCTTTAACCAAAATTATGGATTAGTCATACATATTTCCACTAAACTCTCTTGTTATTATATACATATTTCAAGTCAATTCAACTAATTTTTTTTCAACGCACAATATTGAATGTAAATAGTTAAAAAATTGATATTCTGCTAGCTTCTATTTACGCCATGTTTACAACAGTAAAGCTAAGTAGTGTAAATAAATAAAAATACCAAATATTTGCAGAATAAATATAATATAAGGATAAATATCTTTCGTTAAGTAACTAACTTACTCGTCTGACAACTGTGATAGTTTAAAAATAGTTGAAATATCAGCCACTGACGATGTCGAATTGTCATCATGTATAAATCACTTCATATCAGTTAATAATAGTTAAAGACAAGTTAAAGAAAACTTACTGGAAAATTAATGTAAAAGACGAAAGAATGAGAAGAATTTCGGCAGCAATATTGGGCATTTTATCCTAACTAAAAAGTAAAAAGTTTATAAAATAAGGAGTTCGATGAGAATGAAGAGACAGGCGATTAGCGAGCTACGTCATGCTTTTCCTCTAGCTAAATCAGCACGGCCTCCGTATATTTTTGAAAGCCGTCGACAGGATCATCGCAGCTGGCGCGAGGATATATAGGACCAGATGGTCCTTCTTCGTCGCCTGGTCTCGACGTTGCCGAGCTTGCGGCAGTGCTGCGTACGAATGAACCAGCCGAGCGAAGGAGAACGTGTTAAACAGAGAGAAAAATAGAGACAGTGACAGACAGACAGAGAGAGAGAGAGAGAGAGAGAGAGAGAGAGAGAAGGAACAAGGGAAGAAGAAAGCGACAAGAGGGAGGATGGGGAAATGAACGCGAGAAAGAAAGAGAGACAAGAATGAAACGGTGGGCCCTCGAGTGGGCTGTTCTCCAAATAGCTCCACCTGCCCTCGAGACGCCAGCAACATCGTGCTCATCTCGAGGCATCGGCGAGGCTCAAACTCAAGAGCGCCGAATTTTTGACCCGTGCCAGGACGAGTAATGATCGCGACGTGATCGGCAGGACCTGGGCCAGGAAGCCCTGTACAAGCAGTTTCATGTGGCATGCACCTGGCCCCGGAAGCGAAGCGGCGTTCCGCGAAGAAAATTTTTATCGCGTCGCTCGCATCGAGAGAAAGAGAAAGCTCTCTCTCTTGCGTGTGCGAAGATTCACGTGATAAGCCCATTAGAAGATTCGATGTTATCGCCGTTAATGCGCGAAATTGCGGCATGGTGGAACGCGGTCTGTCATGTAAATCGAGCGTACTTTAAATTCGGTGGGCACGTTATAGTCACGATAATTTAATTAATAACTTGTGATTACAAGGCTTAAAATGTCGCTCGATGAGAAGAAAATTGATACGTAAAGAGCGAATTTAATATAATTATTAATGTTAATAACAATTAGTTATTAATGTTAATAACAATTTAATTAATCCATTCAACTAATCTTTTTTTATATTAATCAAATTTATAAGGATCAACTTGAAACCTTAAAAATAGAATATGCCATCTAGATCCATGGAAAAAATTGATAATTTGAAATCCAATCTTTCAATATAAAAGAGTATTATAATTTTGAACTATTATATTTTTGAGCTATTATAATTTTTATGTCAATTTGTACCTTTATCTGTTAAAAAATAATTATTACACAGTAATAGAACGTATAGACTGCATAAGAATCACGCACCGATCTGCGGGAAAGATAAAAGCATATAATTTTCGTTTATTGCGTAATTAATTATCCACATTTACAGGATTAAGTAGATCGAACAGAGAGATTACGTCCGAGCAGGTATTTATGCAGCAAGAGAAAGCAGCACACGCCACGTTTTCTAATTCTCCTAACACCCTCTTCGCTCGTGGTATCTCCGCCTAGTATAGTCTGGTATCCAACAGAGCGATGGAGGGTACACGTTCCGATGTATTGGCATGTTGGGGCACGGGGCGCGTTCGAAGCGCCGGCAGCCGTCGGGATATTGATTTACAATGCTTACTCCGCTCTATAGCGACTCCCATAACTACAGAACCCTCCGCGCGTCTCCCTCTCCCTTTCTCACTCATTTGTCTCTCTTGCTCTT
>NW_017255965.1:644826-692965 GCF_001594055.1 Mycetomoellerius zeteki
TCCCGTTCTCTCGTTTATTTCCTCGCCGTGCTCTGCCACACTCGTTAGCAATTACCAATACCGTCGCCGCTATACTGCCTTTTTTCTCTCTTCGTTTTTCTTCTTCTCTTTTAGGCCCGGTTTTTTCATTTGCTGTTAACTTGTAGTCAGGCTTAACGTGGTGATAACGTAAAATTGGTATTTTTCTATGGTTAACTGATAGTCACTGAATTGATAATTTTGTAGTGTGAATAATTTTTAGGATCGGATTTAATTTTTTTTTTTTATTAACTTATGGTTAGACTTAACCTAGTGTTTTATCCAATGGGCTTCATTTATGATGATGTCATGGATAAAGTTTATTGGATAAAACATCGGGTTAAGCTTAATCACAGGTTAATCAGATAATGAAAAATTGAACCTTAAAGTTATGTCGCAAAATCAATTTAATGATTAATCATAGCTAAAATACTATTTTTTATATTATCATCAAGATAAGTGAGGTTAAGTCTAAATCACAAATAACCAGATTGCTGATTCTACAATGAGTCTGCAGCCTCATTGTCAGAAGTCTTAGGCCCGTATTCATAGTCAGACCTTATATTTAAAGCTAAATTTATCTTCAGATGCTCTATAAATTATTTTATTGGCTACTGAGCATCTAAAGATAAATTTAAGGAAGTCTTAAGTACAAGGTCTGACTATGAATACGGGCAATAGTCTTAATCGGTGAAGTTGGTCAATCAGCGTTAGTTGTACAAGTTGGTTATTGGTCAACTTCACCGATAAGACTTAGGACCCATAGACATATAAGATAGATCCACCTATATATTTTTCTATAGTATATGCTGAGTTTGGCAGAACAGTGCGAGAAGCAAAGTATCGGGGCAATCTATCCTTCTCTGCGCGCGCATCTTGACATCTATATTACTGAAAAGAATAAAATAAGATACAAAAGTAAGGATAATACTCAAGAATTCTACTTTCCTCACCGATTTTGATGAAATTAGAGCAGAAAATATTTATTCTAGCCTCACTTATATGTTCTTATGTCTCTATGCCATCTATGTGATAGATTTCCTAACCTGAATAGTCGTTAACTTCAACGATTAATATCTCGGTCTACGGGGCAGAGCGTCACTTTTTGTTGCCACTTCTTCATTTCGTGCAAAAACGCATCGAATGAGCCTATTTCGTCAAAATCGATGAGGAAGGTAGAATTCTTGAGTATTATCAAAGTACATTTACTGTCAAGATGCGCACGCAGAGAAGGATAGGTTGCCCCGATATTTTGCCTCTCGCACCGTTCTGCCAAACTCAGGTATGTACAGCTAATGCTGGATCTATCTTATATGTCTATGGGACTACCAACTACCGGCTCATTGTAAATTGTTATCAACAGATAATGAAAAATTAAGCCTAAGAGACTTATCGAGAATGAGTGATACGCGACTTGACCTTGACCATCCGTATTCCTAAGCAAAGTTTCCAAGTTTAATGGACATAGAGATAAACGATTGATGAAAATTTTGCACTATCATATCCTTTTATCGAAAGTGAAAAATTTCTAAATTAAGAGATACGGTTGTGTACTAGATATGTTACGAGATAACCTTCATTAAGCATAAACATAGGTCATATATCCAGCGAACTATGAATATCTAAAATTACGACTAACGATAAGTATTAAGCAAATTAAAGCTTTAAATAATCTGACAGCAAAACAAAACTAAATACAAATACGTTGCACAATACCAGTTATTGTTAACGATTCTAAAACTTAATGATAGTATTTTTTTTAATTTTATGCATTAATATTGGTAATTATTATATATCATCTATAGACATATATTAATTACATACATAATATCAATAATATTTTAAATAACAACACATAATATTCCCAATAATTTAGTTCTATGTTATTGTTGAAATTAAATCGGATGATATAAGTTTAGACATTAAATATTGGAATTTGTCAAACATTAGTCATCATTATGATGTTTTGTATAATTGACAGTTATTATCATCGTAAATTTGATTTATGTAACAGGTGTACAATATTACGAATCAATTATACATATATAACGCTAAAATTTTGTAACAATCATTGTGTACCATAAAAGTTGCAAATAAAAAAATATAGGTTTTTAGAAAACTTATTTCTTATAATCTATACAACAGTTTTTCTTCTTATAAATTGCGACATGTATGTCAAATTTATAAGTATATAAAAACATGAAACTAGAGAGAAAGCAGATAAATAATTTATTTTTTCCGGAACAATTTGGCTCTCAAAGAGAAGGCTGTTTTAAAAATAAAATTTATTGTCACAGTTGTACCTCGTTTTCTCTCCTTTTCTGAATTACTCTTTATAAAGCATAATAAACCTGTTTTAGTTATCAATGAAGATAATCAATTAAAAAAACCCAATTGTATTTTTATATTAGTGTCAATTTGTATTTTTATCTCACATTTTTCAATAAAATGCCAATCTTGAGGTTTTCTTTTGTTGGTATAATTAAAACATTTTTCAGTCAACACACACACAGACTGATATTACGTTTATCGCAAGATTATACAGGCAATCGCAAGGCAAATTTTTCAAACATATTAATTGGCTCTAGAACAGAAGTTCTTATTCTATAGTCAATCAACAGGCTCGAAAAATTTGTCGTACAACAAATATTAGCCATATGCGCAATAACGTAGAATAGAGAAATACACCGAAATTGTAAATATAAAATGAAGGATATTAAATTGATTTCTTTGCTTCAAACAGTCAATCCGTATGGATAAAAACCCAACTTTCTCAATCAGATTTTTCAAAATGCACTGTGTGTGTGTGCGTAAAAAAATAAACTAATTGCTTCCAATTGTTTCATGTTTTATACAGGTGTAAAATTGACAAAAAATGTTTTAAAAACAGATTCTTTGTAACATTTTAAGACGAAAAGTTTAATACGAAAATGCCGTAACTATAATATTATAATTTTCAAATGCGAAGAATTTAAAAGTTACAAATAACAAGGCTAGACTTTCACATGCTCAAGGATGGCAAGCAAGATGATTAGTGTAAAAGTGATGAATTTTGTTATTGTCAAAGGCATAAACAGGAAACATCGTCACAATGATCATCTTGCCATCCCTGAGCACGTGAAATTCTAGTCGTAGTCTACAGCTATCATTTATAATTTTTAAACTCTTCTTTCTCATTTGAAAACTATCATAACTTTGGTATTTTCGAATTAGATTGTTCATCTTAAAATGTTACAAAGAATCTATCTCTAAAACTTATCGTCAGTTTTGGGACATCCTGTATGCAATTAAGTATAAAACTGCGACTATTTCTTCCTTTTTATAAATTAGTTTGTGTTAACTGTGCTATTATATGTTAACATCATCTTGAAGTGTTAAGGAAGTAAGTAAATAGAAAGGCATTTCGCTATACCGACAAAGAAGAGATATTCCGAAAATGGCACCCATGATAAATATCTCCAACCTGACATCGTCATGGTAATATTTCTGACTCTCTTTTCTGAGAGTCCGTACGACCGTCCATGTGGGGGGTCTCGGAAGTTTATTGCTTGGTTATCTGGCCAGTACCTCATTTTACGCCTCGCCGTAAAACTTACGCCACGATGAGAGAACGGACAAATCTCAACCGAGCTCTAGTAAATCGAGTAAATTTTGTGGACAATTTCTGTCTAATAAATGTCGCGATCTAGTTTTCGCTGTCACCCGCAGACATGGCATGATGGTTTTTAAGTGGTCGAACTTCAAGAGCGAAGCATACCATTATCGTAAACCATGAACTAACTAAATCACTTTAAAATTATGATATACGTCTCGAGACGCAAGGGGTCATCCATAAAACACGTAGTAAAACATTGCAGCATTTATCGTTTTAAATTTGCAAAATACTTAGATGTTAGTAATATGGCAATATAATATTCATTAATCATTATTATAGCATCACACAGAAGTTAGTTTTTGTGTTACATATTTAGAAAATATGTAACACAAAAGGAATAGTAAGTTATATTATTTTTATTCTGAAAATGAGCAAATCAAATTTTTATATTCTTGATAAATAAACATTTGAATTTTTTTCAAAAATTTCACACAATTCATATTATATATAGAAACTTAAATTACTTGAAAAATTATTTAAAAGTACTTCGTGAGTCTCTCGAAAATTTGAAACATGTTAAAATTCTCGAAAATATTCTCTTGAAAATATTTAAATATATATTTTTAAATCTGCAAATTAAGCAGAGATGTTCAAAATAATTAAGGAGATTTCTTTCGTATATTCGAAGTGACTCAATAAATATTTTAAGGGGAGCTTCTAGTCTAGATGTCCAAAATTTATGTATTTTTTATCAATTTTTTTTCATAAGGAAAGGAAAGAAAATAATGCTTTTTGCATTATGTTTTTTATATTTCCACATACAAAAAAAATTTTTTATTTTTAGAAATGTAGAAAATTGCGGTTGTAGTCTATGGGTGCATCAGAGCGTACAGCGCGTACGTAGCCAATTGGCGGGAAATCTCGACTCTCGACAGTTTATCTGAGACAAATAAACTAATGCAATTATTAAAATGTATTAAATTTGTGGGGCCATGAACCACATTTTATATGAAAAATTTTAAAATTTACAGAATGGCAGTCATTTAAAATTAAGTGTCAATTTTTACGAACTTTTTTTCACTTTCAACCTATTCAAAGAAATAGTTATTTTGAAAAATTTATGGCATTTCTAGGTTCATGGTCCCATAAAACTTATCTATTTTTCGTAGGAAAAAACTTCATGTCAATCGGATAATTGGTTGAAGCTGTACATTTCCCGCCAATTTTGAAAAACATGAATTCGAGAAAAACGTGATAAAATAAAGTTTATTTTATGATAATGATTTTAGTTAACTACAGTATTTTACAATTTATATTTAATCAGCGATTCCTGGCCCATATAAGTCAATTTCTCCTCTGTTCGAAGAATAAATTTTGCTACATTTGAGCTCTTCTCCTTTCGATTCTTGTTTGTTTTGCGCGTAATTCCGTTGAGCTCACTTGATTTTCGACCGGTGCAAAATCCGGTTTAACGAGTCATACATTGCTTTAACATTTTGAATATTGCAAAATCCTTTTACAAGCATATTCTACATACTTTAGAGATGCAAAAAATGTAAAAAAAAATCGATTTTTTTGACCCTCCAAAGTAGAGCCTCCCCTTAAGCCCATCACTGATTTTTTACTTTACTTTGCAAATATAATTGATTATAAAAAAAATTACTTAAACTAAATTATTTTAGTTATCAATGTTAATTGATTAACCAATTAAATTATCAATGTATTTATTAATGCGATAAATAAATAATTCAAGACAATTAACGAGCAAATGTATATGAAATAAATATGAATATCAGAGAGAGAGAGAGCATAAATTTAATGTATCTAAATATAAATTAAATATAGATTAAATAAAGATTGCGTCTTGCTTTTAAATATAGAAACCTCGATAGAAACTCTGTGCCTTTTCTCAGCGCTAACGTGTGATTAATTAATATAAACTGATTATATATTACATTAATTATACTTTTTATATTTAATGTCATACTTGTAAGTCGTCAGTGTGATGATTTGATCTTGCTGTATTTTTGCTAATTATATTTTTCTTGCAAATGTTATATAATGAAGAATAATAAAAATGTGAATAATTTGAATTTACAAGATTTCGAAATCACAAAATATCGCAACTTGAGATAGGTAATCGAGATGTAACGGCGCACTGCAGCTAGGTGTCACCTGTTGAATCGTTCCGTTTAACGCACGTTTTCCTGGAAATTGTACACTCTACAGTGAGAAAACATAATAAAGAAACATAACAGGAAGCAAAATACAAAATGAAAAATATTTATCCAAGAAACTATGGAAAGGCTGTTCTCTAAAAGGTTTCACATTCTTCGTAATGGCTGTACCGGATATATATTATAATTTATACACATGTCAAATGTAGCTATTGTAAAATCATTTAAAATATGTAACATACTTTGAGTGCATACATCTAAGAAAATTAAGAGGTAAGCGCGGAAAAAAACAAGTTAGCTCGATGCGTTTTCCTTGATGCATTTTCTTCTCATTTTTCTCAGATGTACGCACCGGAGGCACATATGGTTATAAACAACTATAGAAGAAAAGGGAACAGCGCTCTATATAGAGTTACGGCAATTAACAATATCGTACTATGTCCTCTATGTTATCATATAAATATAGAACATGCAGGTAAACAGTAAACGAGATGATACTGGGGGAGAGAGAGAGGGAGTAGAGTTAAAGGCGGAGAAGGTTACGGACGCGTGCACGCGCATATGCATGCATGCACGCACGCACGAACGCACGAACGCACGTATATATCCACGCGCATCACGACCGCTATTTCTTCCTTAGTCTACCACCCTCGACGTCCTGAGATCCCGCCTTTTCCCCGTCTGGCTCGTTCCGAACCCAGTACAATTTATGCCCAATTACATCCTAATTACCGTAATGGCATAGACTTGGACACAGATGGTGTCACGGGGTTAAGTAACTCACGATCAGCGAGGCGATCGAGGTCTTAATATTAATAAATATTAAGTATTAGAAACATACATATCCAGGGTGTCCCATTTTAAATAATCCATTAAGATTTCTCGAAAACTATGGTAAATACGGAAATGTGTTTCAAATAAAAGTTGCATGGTTTGAAGGGGGACATAAGAAGGTACCATTGATTTGACTTTGAGTGACGTCGTTAAAGTCAGGTTAAGGTCAAATTGATTTTTTTTAATGGAATACTCTACTTTTGATGCCAGAATTTAATAGCTGGTGTCAAGAGGTTTTCAAAACACTATAATAAAGTTATTTTTCATTAAGTAATTTTCGAGTTATGAGGCTTGAAAGTTGCAGTACCACCGGCATTAGCATTACGCAAGGTGTTACGCAAGGTCATTGGAGGTTGTTTATTTTCATTTTTACGTAAAAATGAATTCTTAATGCAAAAACGAAAATAAGAGGCACACAACCCCCAATGGACTTTGAACAAATGTTATCCAGGATATGATCCTGAACAAGATTCAAAGAGGTTTTAGCCGTCGATCAAACACCTTGCGTAAAGCCTCGTCTACAATAGTCGCACAGGCTGTGTCATATGTCGCGAGTAGTAGTGTCGCAGGAAAATTTGTCGCATATCGCAAGAATATCGCTAAATGAGCGTCTACAACGCTCATTTAACGATATTTGCAGTCGCAAGGATTCGCACGCAATTCAACCACAAATTCTAAACGCCAACTTGCTGTGTTGTGATTGGCTGAGCTCATGCGACACGTCGCAGTCGCAAAAAGTTAAAGTTGGCTCAACTCCGTACGACAAGAGTTCTTGCGACTGCGACAATCATGCGACTAGATGCGACACTTCTGCGACATTTCGTACGATATGCGATACAACCTGTGCGTACTATTGTAGACGAGGCTTAATGCTAATGCCGGCAGTACTGTAACTTTCAAACCTTATAACTCGAAAAGTATTTAATAAAAAATAACTTCATTACAGTGTTTTAAAAAGCTCTTGCTATCAACTATTAGACTCTGAAATAAAAAATATGATGTTCTATTTAAAAAAATCGATGTGACCTTGACCTGACCTTAACGACGCCACCCAAAGTCAAATCAATGATATCTTCTTATGTCCCTCTCCGAACCATACAACTTTTGTTTGAAACATTTTTCCGTATTTACCATAGTTTTCGAGAAATCTTAATACATTATTTAAAATGAGACATCCTGTATATAAGCAAAAAACATTAACCTTTTTTTAATCATATCTCACGGAAAAAATTGGAAATGTTAGGAGGCGTAATTCATAAATCATGATCCACGAAAGCTTTTCAGTTTTAATGGACAAGCAAACATGTACTTTGATATCTATTCAATCGACTGTCAATATTTGTCGCAACATCGAAATTTAATGCGAAATAATAAATCTTACATGATAATTTGTTATACTAATTTCAAAACCATCAAAGTGGAGAATAAACGAATAATAATATAAATATTATAAAACAAACAAAATATAAATAAATTTGACAAAAACTTTTCGACAAAACTTCAATTCGTGTGTATCTTTAATATCTTTTCCTACCAGCTACAAATTTCATTTTCCGACTGCGCGAAATGTTCACGCAAATATATATATATATGTATATAATCCCCGTTCCTCTTTCCGAATAACAGGCAGCTCATCGTATATGACGAGAACCATGAATGGACAAACAAGCAGACAATGATATAGCATGTGAATAACACATGCCCTACTAAACTACTCTAACTTAGGATTCAGGAGTTTTCAAAACTGACACATTCTAAACATCGTATCCATATTATATATATAGTATATTCTATATTATAATATATTAAATTCAAATCTCTTTCGCGCGTTTACTATTTTTTCTTTTTCTGTCCATTTCTTCTTCCAAATATGGGTGCTTTCCAGCAAGATACACAAATGGTACAATGTAACATAGTGAAGCATACCTTGTACACCTTATTGTTTGCCAATGTTAAACAGAGATCAAACGATTACTTTGTTACACTGTGTGTCTTGCTAGAAAGCATCACATATGGAACTTTTACTTAACAAGACACATTGTGTAATATTCGTATTAACTTTGTTAATAATATATAGTAACATTTATTATATAGTAATAAATGAGAGTTAAAACAAGATATTTAAGTATATCAAGTTAATCAATAGCAATTCTAATAATTATAAATTAATTCGAATCATGGCACTAATATTGGTCGGTGCTATATATATAATAAAGCACCATTTGATGAAAACTTTTCGATGGGGACTTTAACTATTGGTATATTTCGCGAAAATGAATGCGGTAATGAACATCACGAGGGACTGCGATGGCAAGTGGCACCCTAGCGCTCAGGACCTCGCCCTTCGGCACTCATCGATGTTTAATGAGACAATAGAGAAGGGGAAAACAACACCCGCGGTTACTGAAAAATTTAGCAGCTACGCAAAGAGGAAACTGATTTCGCTTATAGTGTCACGAGGCAAAAATATCGATGTAACTAATATTAATTATAACTTTTTTTTCTCTACAAGAAAGGCTTACTAAAAATTTTCGAAATAACATCGAAACATTTGTAAATTCACTTCTGAACATTACTCGGAAGGACAAGAATAAATTTATAAGTGTCTTGATATCAAATTTTATTTCTATATATGTATATAAATATAGTATGTGAGATTATTGTCAATATCATAAAAACCACAATTGCATCTGAATATACCATATTTTTCTGTAACGAAAACCTTTACTCAATAGCTGAAAGAGCGGTGCGAAAAAAGGAATGTTTGAATTTCATAAAGGATAACATCAAAGTACTGAATGTCCAAGGTTACATATTTCTCTCTCGTCGGCGTTTATTCTGAATTATTGAATATTCATCAACGTTATTGACTGAGTGACCGCGCGAAGGCGTACGCATCCTATAACTCGTGTCGCACATTCGGTCCCGGAGGAAATGCTCCACTGTGAAAACGGCCCCCGTGGGCGAGAGTGCTTGCGAGTCGTTATCGAGTCGCGTTATACGCCGAATTAAAGGGGTACGATGAAACGCTATGGGGGATCGTGCTCAAAGCCACGCCTCGCGCGTTCTCCGGCTCTATTACTTCTCTCCCTCTCCGGTCGACCAAGACTAAAAAGCCGAACTCGAATTGATTTGTCGAGATTTGCCATCGGAAACGTTTTCATTAAATATTCTCGAAAAGAAGATTCTCGGCAAAAACTTTTTTGTTAAAACAAATTACTTTGTTAATTCGAAAATATGGAAGTATTTTTATAAAGTTTATTGTTATCTCTCACTTTCTTTACTTCACTGATCTCTTTTTGGCAACTACGAATATATGCCGTACTTACAGTGAATGCAAAAAGTTACATGCATTAAAGTACACAGAATATTTTTATAAAAAAGTCATATTTATAGAAAATAAATATTTATTAACAATTTATTAAGTGAGTACGTTCTGTCCTAAATATAAACAAAAGAGCTTCGTGAAAGTAACTATGTTCGTGATTTTAGACGTTAAATTTCTCGACTATATGAATACCTTTTGTGTATTCAAATAATACAATTTTTCATTTTCACTTAAGATACTATATTTTAATTATCATACATTTTTTAAGTAAAATAATTTTAAGAAATGTACAATTTATTTTATTTTTTGTTAATAATTGTTAATTAATGCTTACTTTAGCGTTCCGTAAAATGTATGATGTGTATAATGGATTATTCTTATTATTTCAAATATTAAACAAGAACAAAAGATCATGCGTATCGTGTGCTTGTGGAACGCAACCTTCCTAAAAATAAGATTTTTTTTAAAATATATCTCTCCTATACGGAATACTCTTTGCATTCACTGTATTTTTTATTTTTGTATCACGAGAAATAATATATATATATATATAATAAATATTTTTTTTAATAAATAAATAATTCTATAAATAGAAAGTATATAATTGTAAGAATTAACTAATCACAAATATTATAGTAAGTGTAGTTGTAAGAATTAACCAATTACAATCAAATATGAGGAAAATATTCAATTGTGATATTTGTGATTGATCAATTCTTACAACTACAACCACTTACAATTACACTTATGCAATTATAGAATGAGCTTTACAATGTACTTCATAAAGACATTACACAATATTCGTCTATTAGCTGAAAGATATCTAATCTGTAGGAAATGAAATGTGAAACAAGATCCGATATTCCGAGACGAATCGCATCGCACATTCTGATCGTTTACTTGAAGTCACGGTACCGCTTTCGAGTATTCTCGAGTGACATACGGACAAGGCAATCAGTATTACGATAAACATGGTTTTCTTATTAATCATGCTCCGTGCGGAGCAGATTTGTGTACATAATTATGCACTTACAGTGCAAGTTAATTATACCCCGTCCAACATGTTCTGCCCTCTCATTAGCCGTCTGTTATTGCATGTATCTTCAAAGATACGAAAAGAGATATAGCGGATCAGATCTACTCCCAAGGTGTGATTATAAGTAATTAACGCGAAGTTACGCGTTAATTGTTAAAATTTTCACAAAATTAACCTGTCACGTTAAGATCTTGAAAACGTTTCTGAAAGATACATTGAAATCTGATACTGTTTCCGGCGAAAAGATCCTTGAGATGAAATCTTGCGAGAAAAACGCAAATTAAATTACAATACCAAATAAATAAACAAAAATAGATATTATTCGAAAAATATTACAGATCTAATTGTTGTACTGGCAATAAAATATCTTGTGCGAGCCAAATTAATAAAAAAGTATTAAATAAAATTAAATAAAAAAGCGAAAATAAATCCTATTTGCCGAAAAATTGGGGTTTGCATTCTTCTATTCGCAATAAAATAAATGTAATCGTGCAAAATCTCAGAACGATACAAAATCAACACAAATCAAGACAATTTTAAATAAATCCACTCACCGATTGCTGTAATGCCGCCGTCGTCGTCTCGTCAACTGCCTCTGCAAAACAATGTTTTATAATCAAAATTTATCAAATCCGTCTCTCCACTCTAAAAAATATCGGTGTGGATTTGACACCTCTGAATTTAACACCCATGCGGAGTATATAATTCTCGCTGTGTTTGTATTAATATTATATAATATCAATATGGTATAGACTTCAAATTTCTGATATTTACATCAACACCATTAGGTGTGAATTTAAAACCCATGATGTTAAATTCGTATCATATTGATGTTAATATTAACACAAACAGTGAAAATTATATAGACACTGCTACACTGTTAAAAGAAAAGAAATTTGCTTCCGTTACATAGTAATGGAAGCAAATTTCAAGCAGGTACATTGAAAATATTTAATGTTGTCAATGAAAATCAAGTTATAAGTAACTTAAATTTAATGTTTACTTATATTAAATTTCATGCAAATCTACATAAAATCTAATAAAAAAATGTACTAAACTTCGTAAAATTTTACGAAAAGTACACTACATTTCATGTACATGTACACAAATATATTTCAGTTGCAGATATATTAAATTTAGTGTCATAAAATTGAATTTAATTTATATAACTTAAAAGTACATTAAATTTCATGACATTTTTAACAGTGTATTTTTTAGAGTCATCACCGATGTATTCTTCATTTGTTCAAATTGCGTATTTATTTGACAAAGGCATAGAATTACGACGTTATATTATTAACGAAGTATCGAGTGATAACATACAAATGTTAATTATATGTGCACGCAATTGGTGTTCGGATTTTCGATACTTACCGGCCATTGCGCCGCCGTTGCCATCCTGACCGCAGCTGCAACCGAGCCAGCTCATCGTTGAAATATCCCAATCTTTTTTTGATCCTATTATTTCACTCGCTATTTTGGTCATTTCATTACACACGCACACACATACGCGCGCGCGAATCGACCGATAACGATCGTGAATTAATTAACGAGGTACGATCATCGCGCGATGTTTTAATCGGCATTCTCAGTGTTTACGAGCGCATCTTTCGCTTTTAACGAATGAGATATAATTGAAAACACGCAGATTTTATACATCAAACACGGGGGGTATGGAATAATGCGACGCACGAGAAAAGTCCATGACATAACCTCCAACTTTTGCGATACATCGGATAAATTTCATTATCAATATTCTTTTTATATCGAAAACCTATAGATTTATAGATCGAAAATTATTTTAATGATCAAATCATTAAAATATAAATACGGAAACTGAGAGGAAAATCAAGAAGAACACACACTATCTCGCTAACTAAACTAACTTTATAAAGAAAGAACGTAAACAAAAATTATAAATCGTAACGACTGCAGGGCGATTAACGTTTATTCAACTTGCTCGATACATAATTTCCTCGACACTCAACTATCTTGACGGATAATTACTAGGTGTACAAATAAGTTTCCGGGTTTTTTTGATCAATGAAAAATGCAAAATTTCAAGAAAAAACAAAAAGCGGCTTATTCAAAGTATCGTCCCTCGCTAGCTATACATTTTCGCCATCTCTCTTGCAATGCATGAATACCGCGACGATAGAACGACTCGTTTTTGGTCCGAAACCATTCATCTATCCAATTTCGCACTTCTTCGAAACTGGCCAAGTGTAGTCCAGCCAAGTCATGCGCCATCGACCGGAACAAGTGGTAATCAGAAGGCGCCAGATCTGGTGAATACGGCGGGTGTGGTAACAGATCCCATTTCAGCGTTTTGATGGTGTCCTTGACGATGGAAGTGCGATGGCACGGTGCATCTGTCTCTCAGTCAATTCATGCGGCACCCATTTTCCTTCCTTTTGAACTTTTCCCATGGCACGTAAATGTATGGAAATGCTTTGTTGAGACGTGTTTAACACCTCTGCAAGTTGTTTTTGAGTTTGCGTGTCATCTTCATCCAACAACGCTTGCAGATCGGCGTCCTCGATTGTTTTCGGTCTTCCGGAGCGCTCTTTGTCCGCAGTGTCGAAATCGCCACTTCTAAAGCGTTTAAACCAATCTTCACAGGTTATTTTCGATGGTGCATGTTCGCCGTAAGCCTCCTCAAGCAAACGACGTGCTTCAGCTGCATTTTTGCCCAAGTGAAAGCAGAAAAGCAAGACTTCCCGCGAATGCTGTTTTTTTTGGCACAAAACCCGACATTTTCACTGTTGCATAAAAATTTTTTTTCGTCGCGAAACTGGAAATATTATGATTGATTATTGTCGTTAGATGTCGCAACTACAAAAAATAAACAACTTCAGACATGTATGTCGACTACATGTGTCGTTGGCGCCATCCATGTGTGAAACCCGGAAACTTATTTGTACACCTAGTACTTCGATCTGACTTACTTTCAGCAAGAATGGAACGAAAAGTAACTACGTTCACGGCGCGCCGTGTATTGTTTATATGCGATCGAAAACGTGTAGGGGGCAGTAGGGGGGACTACTGTAGATAAACGGGGTCGACACCACTTGACGCACGAATTCGTAGTCTAGCTTGCAACCCGAAAGATGCGATCACTTACCCACAATACACTGTAACGATTCCGCGACGCCCGTTCTCGCCACTCCCGCTATTTTTTTCGACACTTACGATTGCAACTAAAATTTTTTTACGTGTGATGGTCTTTATGCGGGGTCTACAATAGAAGTCGTTGCGGTCGTAAGGTCTTAAGTCGTAGAAAATTGACCAATCACAGTTAATTATTCTTCTCATATTCGACTGTGATTGGTCAATTTTCTACGATTTAAAACCCTACGACTTCTATTGTATTAAGGCCATCACACGTACAAAAATTTTAGTCGTAATCGTAAGGTCGCAAGTAAATCGACCAATCACAATCAAAATTACGATCTCGAGTTTAAAAACGCTCGACTGTGATTGGCCGATTTGCTTACGGCCTTATGCGATTACGACTAAAATTTTTGTACGTGTGATGGCCTTTAATCGTTCACAATTTATTCTTGATAAAAAAGAAACGAGCATAAATATCACGAGTATAACACTATTACTGAGCTAATTATCGAGATGATTGATTCGCGCATGAGATTATGCGATTTCGTACAAAACGACAAGTGATGTCGACCTCGTTTATCTACACGCAGAAAATATTTTGCTGCTTCAATTAGAATTATAGATGATTTTTGTATCTGAAAATTATGTATCATACGCATAGAATTTATAGGTGTAAATTCTAAATTCTATCTCTATCTAATTCTATTCTAATTCTATTCAACTCTATCTAATTCTATTCTACTCTATCTAATTCTATTCTAATTCTATCTAGGTCTAAATTCTATCTCTGTCATCTATATGATTAGATGCAATATATATACAATATCGCAGCACTTGTTAGAAATTTATCTATTTTAGCTATTTTTCGTACTTAGATAATTTTCGTTATATAACTGCAAGATCACTTTTTTAAGTGTAAAGGAAGGTGGTGTACCTTTGACCAATTTTGACATTTTTTTCTTGTGCAAGTTGTTTTGATGTCTAAAAATTCTAAAATATTCTTTGAAGTGTTGACAGTAACATATGTTTTTTATAGATTTAAATTGTTATGTTTTATACATCTTTTTTTACAATAGAAAAAAATTGAATTTTGGTCAAAGGTACAACACGCATGTTGTACCTCTGACCAGGAAGTATTATACCTTTAACCAATGTATAAAATGTGTGTATAAAGATAAGATATTCAACAAAAGTTTAATTTTAATTATATTTTTATATTTTTAATGTCTTTTTACACCATATATACAACTTTATATATAAAATATATAAAAATAAACTTTGCCATACAAAGATGCGATTTTCGTTTTTACATGAAACGATTGAATCTGGCAAAAATAGTCTCCTTCGTTCATTTCATTCAAAATCGCGTCTAATGAGCATAATTTTATTAATATTGGAGGAATATAAGATAGCTAAACTAAATGATTATTCGACGTCGTATTGACTGGTCAAAGGTACAATATCAGTTAAAGGTACAACGCTTGCTTACCTTCTATTTGTTATTACTTTTATAAATTATAGGATAAGATTGACAGTATTAAGTTTTAAATAATTTTTTCTGAATATCTATTTAACATTTTAGGCAATTCCAACATAAGACAGAATACATATACAACATTTTATGAGATTAAAAAGCGTCTTGATTACTTCATTCGAACGCTTGAAAATAATGAATGATTTTTCACAGGAGTATAATTCTATTCATTGTTATAATTATAAGTTATAAAACACCTCTAGTACTCGTATTACAAACTACATATTTTTACTTTTAAAAATATCCAATAGATTTTTTATAAATTCAAATGGTTAAAGGTACAACCGGTCAAAGGAACATTATGTTCCCCTACAGTAGTCTCCCCTACACATTTCCGATCGTATATAAACAATACACGGCGCGCCGTGAAGGTAGTTATTTTTCATTTCATTCTCGCTGAAAGTAAGTCAGATCGAAGTAATTATACGTCAAGATAATTGAGCGTCGAGAAAATTATATCAAACAAGTTGAATAAAGTGTCGAATAAACGCTAATCGTCCTGCAGTCGTTACGATTTATAACCTTTATGGAGGGACGCAATTAATCATAATGATACCGATAATTTGATTTGACAAAATTTATTTTACGCATTCGATTATTTCCTCGACACTCCCGATACTTATAATTATCGGGCTAACTTACTTTTAATGAAGAGAAAGCGAAAAAAAAGGAAAAATCCCCGGGCGCATCGCGTATCGTTTACCCGCCGATCCGCGAAGTTTGTTTTCATCATTCACGCGTTTTTCGCGATGTTTTCTCATTTCGCGACGCAATTTATTCTTGATAAGAAAGAAACGAGTACAAAATCTGTGAATATAATACGTTATTAACTATACTGAGACAAAAAGATCAAGATGACTGATTTATTTTAGAATTTTGCACGAAACGGCACGCGAGATTTATAATTACCTTTATGGAGGAACGCGTTAATCGTAATGACACCGATTAGCACGATATATATTGATAATTTAAAATGATTTACTTTACGCACTTTCCATTATTTTCTTGATACTGAATTATTGCGAGCCGACTTTGCTTTTAGCGAAGAAAAAATCAACGGACATGCCATGTATTGTCTACGCTTTATGCAATCGGAACGCCTACTGTGCGGGGATCGACACCATTTAATTAACGCACGAATTCGTAGCCTAGCTTGCAACTCAAAAGACGCAATCGCTTACCCGCGTTCGTCAATACATTATAACAATATAAAATTATCCCGCGATGTGCTCCGTTCTCATCACTCGCGCTATTTGTTGCGACGCTTTTACTCATTTCGCGACGCAATTATTCTTGATAAGAAATAAGTATAAAATCCCCCTTCCCCCCCCACAAGCACAGTCCCCTAGAAAATAAAGATTAGTGCGTAAGTCGAATATAAAAGAAAAGTAACAGAAGCGGCGTAAATGAAGCTTTTAGAAGAAAATTGAGAAACGTAAAAGTAAGCTACGTTTACTCTTTTTTTTTTTATATTTTATCGTCTCAATTTTTGCCTTCTAGAAATTTTATTTACGCTTCTTTCCTTTTAAAATTTGACTTAAGCTACGATTTTATTTTCGTCGGGAATGACGGATTACTATATGAGACACTCAAGATAACTGATTCGCACACGGAATTTATACGGCATTAACGTAAATAGTGGCAAATCGAAAATATAAATTTGCTAACTGCTTAGATTTTACTATTTCAGATGTTCAATGTGCTATTAGTTTAATACGACAGTTCCGACACACGGAGCGGCACGCGTCGCCGCCTGCCTGGCTCGAAGCTCGTCGCGCGAATGACAAGGCGACCTTGTGTACACATAACAATACGGCGCACCGTACCGGTTATGATTTGCGGTGTACAACGTACTCTTGTGTATACGCAACAAGGTCGTCGTAATTATCATTCGTCTGGCGAGCTTCGAGCAGACAGGCAACGATGCGTGCCGTTCTGCGTGCTGTATTATCTCTCGCGATCGCGAACAGGTATTGAGAGACGCGAAACGCGAGCATTTTTTTACGAACTATTAGCGATTATCAATCCACGAGGTTATTAACTATACATTGCGTTTAATTAATATTTAAACGCAGTGAGGCTTTCTACCCGAACAGATTTATTCGCACATGTATCCGTTTTTGAAATAAAAATCGAAGTGATAGCGAATGAGAGTTATAAATTACATGCGTTTCATTTCATATTATTGTATTAATATTTAATAGTAATAATAATAATTCTTTGTAAGCTCTTCTATAATACTTTCAATTTTTAATATTTTATTAATATCGGTCTTCAATCGAATACAATATTTACAAAATCAGAATTAACAAATGTTAAGTTAACATTTGTTAGTTTGATAAACGGAAAGGTTAATAAAGGTTAATAAAGGTTTATAAAGATTGATAAATAGAATATCGATCGATTATTAACAGTCCGGTATATTTCCAAATGAAATATTATATCTCTCGATTAAACATTAATTCAATTTCCCGTAATGTAAAATGTCAACGCGTTTTCAAATTTTTTCGTCGTAAACAAAAATCATGAAATAGATCGATTCCAATTCGAGTGGTGATTGCAACGCGTTTAATTAGTAAGCACAATCATAATTAAATATATATTAATACCTCTTAACGTCTGTGGTATATAAATTCGATATTCGATAATTATTGAAAATTCTTCTTCGTTCAAAGCCCATTCGTTGCATCGATTTACAAGGCGGTAGGATTTTTGTAATTTTGTATTTTTTTCTCACATTACTTTATCATCATCATGATCATAAATACGCGTTTTCGTATGATTAACATTTAAAATGTCACATAAATCGCATCGCATATGATCATCATATTCTAATCACTAGTGCGTGCGCAAACATAATTGTATTCACGAGTGATTATCGTCGGAGTGCTCTGAAGGAACAAGAAAGAGTAAAGAGGAAGGCTAGCAGACATCAAATAACAGAGGCGATAATTTTAATAATAGTAAAGGTAACTTACTTATATACGTAGGTATATGTATATACCGGATGAGCGCAAACCTATAATACAACCTGATGGGAGGTAAAAATAAGTCAAAAGTACAGAATAAATTAAGACTTTGTTTCCGAGAAAATTAAGTCTGAAAATTACGGAGTACGCGTGCACTTAATGAATACAGTTTGTGGAAAAGCACTGTAAAGGTTTATATATAGCGTCTACAGGACTTCGCGAATAATGGAAGGTTAAAGAAAATGTGGCAAAATAGTTAAATATTTTATTTATATATAAATTATAAATTCACATATTATAAGAACATTAATTATAAATTTATATGATAACAATTAATATAAATTATATATTTATTAAGAGAGAGATCGCTTACAACCAAGTCTTAAACAAACAGTTCATTCTGCACTTTTGATTCATTTTTGAATAAAGAATCATCTCAGATCCATGTAGATACTGTAAATTTATTTCCATCCTGTGTAATTTAATACTAATTATGAACCACGTATAATTGCAAATTGTATTTGTTGTTTGATTGCTCTTAAACGGACGTCGTATGCTATCTGGATTGGTATCATTCACGCGTCTGAAAATACGAAATCTCATTTTCCATTAGAATATTTTATCTGATACGTTTTTGAAACGAGATTAAGTAACTATAAAGTAAATACAAGCCTTAAAATACACTTAATACGTTTATATTTAGAAAAAAGTACGTTTAAGGCTCCCCTGCACTTTTACGTAACTACATTGCATTATGAAATAAAAAAGTAACAAAATAAAAATATGAATTTTCCTTTGCAATATTCAAAATGAAGTGATTTCTTTCGTATCGCATCGCAATTCTTAATCCAAATATTCTATATATACGTATTTCTAATATTTCATTTTATTCTAGTGTATTTTATTGCGTCTCGGACCAAAGTCGGCGCTCGATCGGGGACCATTCTTTATGTCTTTAGCCGTATTAATTGGACATCGCAGTTAAGCACAGTAGCACGCTTATTTAGTCCCCGACTAATGGCTAATGGATAAAAGCGGACGAGTTATGCTAATAAGCGTGTGCGGGCGCACCAGAGCGCATGCTCTCATGAATATTCACTGCTGCTATCTGATTACGTCACTGATTGCCGGCATTCGAAAGTGTTTACACACCAGAATCCACTGTCTATACCGCTGTTCGATCCTGTTGATATATCGCTTTCTGTTGCTCAAAAATCGATTAAATCGATGCGATTTATTTTGATTCTTAGCAATACTGAAACGAATTATTTATCACTGTTTTACATCTCTATTGTCCTTATTCTTATTAATTTATTTTATTTAATAATCTTATCCATATAACATGTGTAACTTTATGCGATACTTTAATATGTAAAAAAAAGATAATAAATATATTTTTTTATAAACCTTAGATATTTCGAAAGAGGAAAATTTCAAATTTGTATCACTATTAATTGATTGATTGTGAAAGCAACTTTATTTTCTGAAATAGTCATGAAAGCGATCGCATCACCGTGTCCAATTTTGGAAACAAGAGACCCAAACAAAAAATAGCGAGATTCAATATAGGCAATTCAATATAGATGACAGTGACATTTTACACGTTAATTAAACGCAAGGTAATAAAAGTACAACTATCGTAAAAGAATAAATCGCGGTATCGGGAGATTTCACATTGAACATGTATGGACGTTGACTCGTGTTTAACAAGCCATTAACATTACGACGCTTAATAAACGCATGCAGTTTACTTGTAATAACAATAAAAAGAAGCCGTTAATAAAAAGAAGCATTACCGCATTTCCTCAATTATAATTTGCATCTGACGCAATCTGTCGCAAGGATCGAACATTGCCACACTTAATACCTATCTATGAGTACAAATAAGAGCTATTTGTTTACTTAATATATCGACAGTATAAACGGAAATTTATATTGATAGCGCAATTAGTATTTCAGAGCAAGATCGTATTTTCTTCGCATTATCTAATTATCTGATGAAATCGTTAATTCGTAAAAAGATACAATGAATTACGAGCGTTTCAGTAAATTTGACTTCGTCTCGCTTGAATAAAACGTTTAAGTCACGTTTTTAATATTACATCCCGTTATTACATGTATGTTGTGTCGAATAAAAGTAATAAAAATTATTAGAGATACTTACCCCTGAAAGTTATCATTTTTTCTCTAAGGAGAAAAAAAAAGAGCGTTGAGAAAGAGAGAGAGAAAAAATTCCATGAAAAAATATCAAGTCTTATACGTTTTATCGTTTCCGCTGTCGTAGCACGCGCGTTTACATATTGCAAAAACGCCGTTCCTTTACAGCACATGCCAAGAGCGTTACGCGCGCAATTAACTTTCGCGTAGCCGTGATTAAACCGTCGTCATGAGAGACAGTGGCGAAGGGGGATGAGAGGGAAGGGGGAAAGCGAGCGGGAGGTGAGGGTAAATAATTGTCTCTCCTCGGTAGCAGGGCGCGAAAATAGAAAATCCGATTGGCCGTGGCGAAAGAGAGCGGAACAAAAGCCTCATGCAGAATTCAGTGTCGGCCGCTCCTCTATAATCGGAGCGAGGTATCGACCGGTTAGCCGACCAGGCCAGGCCAGGCAGACAAGCAGGCAGGCAGGCAGGTACACCTGCTCGGCGTGCGAGGCTTTCCCTTAGCTGTAACGCTATTGTGCCGGCACGGCCTCTCGCCTTCGGGTGTTTCACCCCAGGCCACCTCGTTAATCTCGCCCACCACGACGTCGCCATCTTTACGCCCAGCGGCCCGGCCGAGAGATCGCGGTCGATACGAACGGCCGAACCTGCGAATAATGCGCCATTAGGACGGCCACTTCGCGTATGATTGGAAGGCGGATCGCCGGGAAGTTTAATAGATCATGCACGCGCGGTGAACGATCCCGTAATACGCGTGATTTGCGAAAACGGCCGACCCGAAAGCCGCATTACTCGAGATGCTGCGCATAGTGGCCGCGGTCCTTCTTTCAGGTCTGGATTAGGGAATCATCGAGGTCTAGCCTTTGCGGAAAAACTTGCAATTTTAATACTTGAAAATTAGATTCGTGTAATTTTATCGTTTTTTAAAATTCCACACAAAAAATTGTTAATGACTCCGAATTGCTAAATTTATTATCGAAGATACGTATAATTATTTAATCTTCTCTAAGGATTTAAAAAATAGTTAAACAATCGAAAGATGCATATTGACATAATATATTATAAAACATTTTTGGTTCACTTTTCATGTCTACACTGTTAGAAATTTCTTAATGACTTTTAATTAACGTGTAAAGGAAGCTTGGTTCAAGCCCGTCAATGAAAAATAATGAATGTTGCATATGAATATTCGTTTACTGATGTCTTAAATTTCATTAACATATGTGTTACTTTTAATGTATATACTTTTATTGAATTTAATATACATGTTCATTACTTTTACATGGGATACGTGTGTGTATATATATGTATATATATTTCACGCGTATCGCAGCGTCAGCTAAAAGTCACTGCAAATTACAAGCACATATAATACTTTCATATACATATAAAAATATAAGAATGTGAATTCATTAATGGAAGTATAATGTTGATTCTACAATGAGTCAGAAATCTCAAATCTTAACCAGCCTTAACCTAAATAGGTGACTATGATTTTTCCCATCTACAAGCTGTTAATTATACAGCAAGTCGTTTAGCTCGACTAATGGGAAGGAATAAAGTCGAATTTGACCAGACTTAAGAAAATCGGTTATAATCTTATTGTTAGTCGTACAAGTCGACTGTTGACCAACTTTACCGCGATTCATCGATAAGACCGACTACCGACTCATTATAGAATCAACATTATACTTACATTTTGATGTACTTATATTCTTATATTCACAATATGCACTAATAAACATAGCACTTTCCACGGCAATCATAATTTCGATACAAGCGGGTGTCCAGAATAGTCTAGAAATCAGTAAAAACAGTTGATGGGTTTGTTTCGCACAATCGCCGCGGAAAGCGCCAAAATGAACATGTACATTAAAGTTTACATTTAATTTACAGTGAATTGAAATATTATTTATCTCCGTATATTAAAAGTATATTAAATTTCAAAAATACATTTATATATATTTTAATTTACTTGAATTTAATTTCATTAACATATACATTAAATATCGTTTCAGTTACAAGTGATTTAAATATCATTTACCATTGTATATTAAAAGTTCATGAAATTTCATGACATTTTTAACAGTGTAATTTTCCGGGAAATGCACACCGATTTTACGGCATCGAATAATTAATTCGGAACTGATGCCAAAATCTGTAGCACAGTAAAGCCCGATCCATAATTGTGTAAATGTAGTTGTAGTTGTAAGAATTGACCAATCACGCTTGAATACGAGGAGAATGTCTGACTGTGATTAATGAATTTTTACAAATACGACCACTTACAACTACGTTTACGCAATTGTAGATCAGGCTTTACACTAACTCGGTTTGTAAGATCAATTTATGGTAACTTGTGTTAAAAACACTAATTAACTTCAAGAAAAAGTCAAAATGTTGTAACTCGTATAAAAGAAGAATACTAGTATATCTTAATAGGAATAATTCCGATTTGCAATATAAAGAAAATCTAATTCTTTGATATTTTTAACAAAATGATTTATAATTGAATAGGTTCAATAGACTCATCATCAACTCCGAAGGATTAAGATTTTAATGCATCCTTACTCAAATCGAATGAAAATTTTAATGCGTTCACCATCGTATCAACGACAAAATTCCTGTGTTCTCACGATAGATAAAAATTAGAAAATTAGAAAAAATAGAAAATGGTTGTACTCACTGAATAAATACCAGGAAGGAGCGAAATCGCATTATTAGTGCGACGGATGTGACATCATAAAAGTGAATCAAATGCGACTATTGATACTCGATATCCACGAATTGAATCAAATTTTATTATGTATCATATATCTCGTCGAATATATAGATTAGCACTTGATTCTATACGACTTCTTTCGAAAGAAAATTAAAATAGTCAATTACTGCCTATATATACAGAAGAACACATATTGTACGAAATAATAATTACTTATTTCAAGAATATCAAATGTCAATTTTAATCAGTCATATATCTGCAAATTAATTATAAATTCATCATATAAGCATCAAATTTATTCACAATATATTCAGAATAATAAATCCAATCAAGATTATTAAATTAAAACAAATATTCAATTTGCTTATTATATGAAAAGGAAATTTGGAGAAAACAGAGCAATAGGAGTCAGAGTCGCGGTAATCGTTGCACAAATAATATACCGGTTTCACAAAAACTTCTTTATTAAAATAACGCGCTCACATGTTTCAGTTTATTTTTTAGCCCTCTTCAGAGACAAATCACCCTAATATGTACAATGTGTTCGTAATAACTACCTTATCATGGTGAGCTTCACTACACTAAAGTCTCTATACAAGTATTACACACAGATGAATGTTAAAAGGAAAAGAGAAGAATTATTGGAACTATCTGAAATAAGATTTTGGAAAACGTTTATAAATTTAAATTACAATGAAAGTAAAGAAGCTCACCACGAGCATAATACACCATATCGCAAACACTACATAACAATTATTAATTCAAAAACCAGTTTTTAACTTGTTGGCCAGTCAGTGTCAGATGAAGTATGTTACTTTTAAATTTAGTTAAAAATCTTTAAATTTAAAACTCTAAAGTTAACTTATTGTTAAATTCGAAAAGCACAAAGAATCAGAAAATGATCGAAAGTCAAGATAGAAAGACTTCGTTACTATGCAAGAACGACACTGATTGTCATCCTTTCTTACTTTCATTGTAGTTTAAATTTATAAACGTTTTCCAAAATCTTATCTCAGATAATTCCAATAATTCTTCTCTTTTCCTTTTAACATTCATCTGTGTGTAATTCTTGCATAGAGACTTTAATGTAGTGGAGTTCACCATGAGGTAGTTATTATGCACACATTGTACATATTAGGATGATTTGTTTCTGAAGAGGACTTAAAAATAAGATGAAACATGTAAGCGCGTTATTTTAATAAAGAGGTTTTTGTGAAACCGGTATATTATTTGCTCAACGATTACCGCGCCTGATTCCTATTGCCCTGTTTTCTCCAAATTTTCTTTGAATAGTAAGGAATCCTTGTAGATTGAGTTATAATTTATTATATGAAGTTGCATTTTCGATCAATTTTATAATGATCTTCAAAAGAAAATAAATTCTTGTTCTGAGTGCCTATAACAATAAGTTTCTTTAAAATTTGTAATAAGTATATTTTAAAATTATTATCAAGAAAATATTCTTTATTAAAGATAACGTTACTTACAAGAAATTGAATAATCATTTTTCGTAGCAATATAGAATGATATTTTTTTATGTGTACGGTTTTTCTAAAACCGAAACATTTCATATGTAATAAATAAATTCTTGTATTTCCAGTGACTTCGTTATACGTTATAAAATTAACGCAACCTTTTCTGATAATCTTTATTCAATGATTGCATCTAATGAGAAGACGAGATTTGGGTACCCGATACTTCACGCCCCGATCGTATTATTTTCGCGTACGAGAATACTTTATTATTCTCGGCGGCATTGCGCGCGCGAAACGTAGCGTTCCCAAATTAGAGATCGTTTTTTGCCCGCGTCACCACGACCTGCTAAGCGGGGAAGCGGCGGTGCGACCACACCTGAAGATGTTCCAAGAGACCGATCGCTCTCGCGGGCGCGACACGATGCGTAACGTTGTTGAGACACAGATTTTCGAGCGGCACGTGGGTGTCGCCGCCGCGCGTGGGCCGCCATTTTTTCGGGACTCGCTCGCGCGGCCCCTCTTACATGCACGTCCCGTTCTGTATTCGTTTCTTTCTTGCCTATACACGGTGTCCCACATCGACCGAAAATTATTGTCACATATTTAGTACTTATTGTTCCTTCTTAATCCGCGATATTAAATTTCTTGATAAATAAAGGTAGATTGAGATTTCTGCACTCAACCGAAAACTAGGTTTCGTTATCCATTTATATCCATGAAAATCTAATTAAAATCAGTAAAAATCATTTATCAGAATAAAAAATTTAATAACTTAATCTTGTAAGAAATTTTCACTGAGGAAACGTTGGCTTGAAATTCCTCGAAGTGCTTGTTTTGAAAATACTGTCACATATTTCTGACGCATCATGTATATAATGAAAGATAAGAAACGACATTCGTCGATTTTCTTGTTTTCCCGAAGTCCAAAATAAAAATGTCCTCGGAATTTCACAAAATTTAATCGAAGAAGATAATCGAGCGCAAGTATATTCCAGCCAGTTTTAGCCGCGGTTATGTAACTTCATAAAACTGATGTTACTTAAGTGACGTTGGACAAAGGCGGAGAGGCGTAAAAAGAAGTCCCGGGATTCGAGCGGACAAGAGCGCGAGAGCGGAAGTCGAGAATGTGGGGCGGTGATGGGCCGCTTCCGGTGGTCCCCGGTGTACAGCTCGTGAACCAAGTCAGTCGGACTGTGACTGTCTGTCGGCGAAACCGCAGACAGCCCGTCTGTCTCATCATTCCATTAAACGATACGATGCTCGGTTGTATGCCGGTACCAATGGAGGAAGCCCGTGTCTTAACGGTGAAATAGCCTTGGAAACCAGGCTTTACGATGGTATCGAAGACCAAGCGTCACTCGCGGTAATTAAAACGATGCGATTCGATACTTACCGGATTACTCACCGGAACACGTCTTTCGTGATTATATAATGAACCGTTGCACATTAAAAGTGAAAAAAAGAATGCTCGAGTAACAGATACGCGTGCATTATGTAATTCTGGTTTCTACTCCAAGCTTGATTCAGGGCATCGATCATGTAACTTTTTCTGTAGAGCGAAAACATGAAAAATGAACATTTTTATGTACATATATTATGTATATATACACATATACATACCAAAATATTTTACTTTTCACGTTTTCGCCCTAAGGAAAAAGTTACGATTGTTAAATCGGAAAAAGTTATGATTGATTCCCAGATGTTAAGCGAAGTTGTCGAAAGCGGACGATTAAATAATGCCCATGTAGATTCCATTTCTTGTAGATTTTCACTAGTAAATTAACTTTAACCCTCTGCAACATGAATTTTAACTCTTTCGTCAATAAAGAGATCTTCGAGGAATAGAGTTTTTTTGATTGTTCCGATTATATAAAAATCTGAAAAAATTCCGGTATACTTGTCAAAGCTTTAATGAGTTTTTACATAATAGATATTAGATTATATTTTACTTATCTTTACAGATTTAAATCAAAATTTACAATCGAAACATCGATAGTGCTTTTAAAGACACCACTTGCTGACAAAGGATTAATCTCGGTTCAACTTATTCGTCATCTTTTTCTAGTTTTAAGTAGGAATGCACCAGATATCCGAAAAGTATCCGGTATCCGGTATTATCCGGCACTTTTTTACTATTCGACCGAATAGTCGGATATCATTAGTATCCGGGAATATATTCGATTGAAATTTTATATCATTAAATTGTTGATTTTTTATTATATAAATGTTCTATAAATAAGTATGCATACTCATAATGCTATAATATCTTATACATATATTGCGGTAAAATCATAATTTTTTTTTTACAATCATTATCTCTATTGATACAATCCTTTCTGCTCCCTTTTTTTTACTCAACTTCCTTTTTAGACATTATCTCGGAATCCGGTCGAATATTCGGAAAATATCGAATATCCAACTCGAAAAATTGCCTTCCCGGATATCCGATATCCGATAATTTTACGATACATCTCTAGTTCTGCATCCCTAGTTTTAAGAATTAGAAAAAATGAAGAGTAAGTTTAATCGAGATTAAAGAAGTAAAATTATAATTGTATGATTGGTACGAAAGACGAACACTGACCAAAGTCAATGTTCGTCTGTCATCAAGGCCTAAAATTTTAATTTTACTTCTTAACCAAGATTTATAACTAACTTTATTCTGACATAATTTACTCTCTAACTTTGTTTTAACGATATATTTATACATAATCACACGGAAAAAATAATGGACGAGCATTTGCGATACATAACGAAGAGGCCTTTTGGAACATTAAAAAATTTCCAACAATCGATCGTTCAACCGTTTGCGAACAATTTCTCTCGATGAAACATTCATCCGGCTTCATCCAATGGTTGTATATCACTATTCGTTTATATCATTGCGTTTCTAATTAATTGTACTACGGCGCGGGCGGTTAATCGAATATCTAAAGATGGTTCAATCAGGAAGCCGAAACATGTAATATTAATTTATATATATTTTTCATTTATATGTGAATTTTAGAGCTCAATACATTTTATGTAATAATTTCGTTATATTGAGTGATTTTATGATTGACTCTTACATTCCCTTTCTTATCGTTATATTGTTTCCTCTTTATTCTTTTCTAATTCTTAAAACTAAAAAAAGATAAAAAGTAAGTTAAGATGAAAGTTAATCTACATTGATAGAAACCATAAACAACCAAATTAAATTTTACTCAGATACATACATCGACGAAAAAAGTAAATGTAGAACATGGGAAGGGATAAAATTGCGAATGAAGCAGCGCGAAGGGAAATGACGGAAATCGTGGAGTTACAGGGCTGGAAAGAGAGCGGGGCTCGTTGCATGGGGGGGCACCGTGATCACTTAACTCTCTCGTTCACTCGCGTGCACTTCGTTTCGGCTTTCCGGTATGCATGCGCGCGTGTCCGTCCGTCCGTCCGTTCGTGTTTGCGTTCGTCACGCGCGCGCTCGTACGCGGACGCATCGCTGGCTCCAACCATGAGAAGATGAGGGCTGAGCGCAAGAAAAAAATGGGAGAAAAAAAAGAAAAGAGGGAAATCGCGCGCGCGAGCTGTGGTAGAGAGCGAGAGGAGAAGGAGAAAACGAAAAAGGAAGGAGCGCGGACAAGATAAGCGAGTGAACGCGGAAGCTAGAAAAAGAACGACAGGCTGCGAGAACCTCCCTGACTCGCATACATAAAAGCTAAGGTAATTATAAGCGTCCCCGTCTTTCCTCTTATCTTCCCTCCCTCTCCGTTTATCTTTTCCTTCGCTCTCTTCGTCTCGTTCGCTGCTTCACAATGGGGGAGCCGCTGCCGAAAGATAGAGAGAGAGAGAGAGAAAGAGAAAGAAGGAGCGAGAAAGAGAGAGGGAAAGACGACCGCCGGGTGCCACTCATAGGAGCGTAACAATGGCTTTCCATGCCGGCTCAACCAACCAGACGACCGAGTGACGATCATGACGAATCGTTCCCGTGGGATTAGTGGGATCGGCTGGTGGGTTTTCTCTTCGATCTTCTTCCGGAGCCATCTCCCGTCTATCATTAATCGACTCTCTCGTTTCACTAAGAATCGCACAGATATTCGGCAAGTGATCTCACTTCACTTGCCAAATATCTTCGCTGAATCGCTTTTTCTTACAACAGATTATTTTCTGATTGAAATTTCGCCGATTTCGCTGACTATATCGAATTATTCTCGAATTATAACTGGATTTATCGAGTTTTTAATTTCGTCTTTATAATAAAATAATAGAAGTTCAACGTATTTTAACGCATTGCGGCATTTATAGAAGTGAAGCAAATTACAATTTAGCAGATATGCTAAAAAATAAGTGGATTATTGTAGGTATTTTGTATATTATATGTTATGAAAATATCGCTTATACAATTGTATATATATAATTCTACTATTATTATTATATCTTACAATTGTTAGCATTATGCTTTTATACAAGATATTCGTGAACTGATGATACAACTGGAAAGAGAATGATTCTACATGAAAAAATAAATCGAAAACGTAGAATAAAATTGTTTCAAAAATATGAAACTTTATTTTCGAAAAAGTCGACTTTAAATATTCGCCAAGTGGATTTAATTAACAAAAACAGAATACGTTAGAAAGTGTTCATAGAAATTTATTTCGCAGAGCAGAATTGTATATTCGATAAAATGGGCAATCTTTTCAACCATTTATAAAGTAATGAAATTTATCGTGCGTGAATACTCCGTTTTTATTGTGTATCTTTAATTACCCAGTACGGTAATAAACACAAACATGAACAGAGATAATAGTCTACAGCGAGATCCATTAAGTAGAACCATAGTCAAGTACACGTATCCGGCGAATATTTAACCCTCAACTACAGTTATGAAAACTACACCTAAAGTGTCTTATTTGAAGTACAGAATACAAATGAACGTCAACCTTACGGTGATTGATAGAGGAAGGTTTAATTTTTTATCTACAATTTGGAACCTCATAGTACTAATCGTCAAAATTTTCGCTTCAGATCCAAATGACCCGCTGTTATAATCGAGAATTAAAATCGATCTTCTCGGAAACAAAACCTCATATGAAAAATTTTTATTCTACGTTTTCGACTTATTTTTATATTTAGAATCACCCCTTCTGGTTGTACCAACATGAACACCCTGTAGGAAGTCCAATGTAATTTTTTTGAACATGCAGACATTGAATCTGTACGGATGTGTCAAGAAGCAGGCACTCCAAAAACAATTCTCTATCGCAATTTCAATCTTCCACGATAGGCAATTGTGTCTGAAACTCCCACTCAAGAGACTTCTTCTTAGCATCGCAATAGTTTCTTCATAAAGTTGATTGATTCTCTTCTTGATTTGAACATCTCTTCCCGTCCAATTCTCGTTATTCAGCCTTGAGAATAGTAAAACTCATATGAATTCTAACGGAAATGCGCTAACTCTAAAAGTATAGTAATTAACACAGTGTCATATGCAATTGACACATCTGCATTCTCTTAGAGGCGATGGCATTGGCATATAATTAAGAAACTTACTTAATTCACACTATCAATACCTTGCTCGGCTCTCAACGGTTTTTTTTACCTTATTTTTGATATATTTCATTAGAGCCTTTACATTTGATTAATTATTTATATCACGCAGCCTAAAAAATGCGTCACACAGGTCGGAAACATTCGTTCTTTAATTATATTAGTAAAGTATTTGACTTATATATCGTTTGTATTCTATTACTGAAGAGAACTCTAACTGTGGGTCGAAACGTTTAACATAATATTCAATAAATTAGATATTCGCAACAATATCCTGCGTCGGCTCTCAACGGGTTTTTTATCTTATTTTTAATTCACACTATCTATGAATGAATGAATACGAACGTGAATTAAAAATAGAGTTCTCGCCTCCAGATGTTGTTCCGATATAGGCATCGTTGTACATGTAGATGTATGTGACGAAGCATCAAAGATCAATATCGCCATTTATCAAATGAAATATCGATTAACAAAAACAACTTTATATTACTTAAGCAATTATATATGCGATCCATCATGTAGCTTCGTTTATCATAAAGCATATCAGGATATATTTTATTTAGGCACAATTTAGCATTTCAATTGATCTTCAAGGCAGAATGCAATCGTATAGCATTCCTTAGGCATCTATATCTACTTAGAATTTACAATAAAATAGTTCGGAATGTCTTTTGAACAACGCAACTGTTGTTTTCATATTTCGCATATATATAAAAGACACGAAAAACACGAAACTCCAAACTTTCGCAAGGTGTCTGAAAGTGGAAGATATGGCCGTAAAGTTTCTGTATATGCGGAAAAAAATACAATTGCATATTTGTAGATTATTTGTAGATTTTAGACCATCGCGTGAGATGGTAGATCGCTGCGGCGCTAAAGTGCTCTAAATGAAAAGATCCTTCGCGAAACGAGCGCAAATCTTATTTCAGACGAATCTCTTCGAAATATTTCGTCGATCTTCTGAAATTAAAAAATATGACCTTTTCCAAGTTAAAAAAGTCGCTCGCGCAAATACTCTGCATAATAAAACTGTGCGACAACAAAATGCGTTTATTCTAAAATGTGTGTGAATTAATGATTCTAAAATATTTCCTCGATCTTCTTTTCATTAACAAAAATTATTTTCAACTTTAAATCAGAAAAGTCGCTTGAAAAAATTCTGTATAATAAATTCATAAAAAAAATTAAGTCCTTTATTCCAAAACGAAATATCTCCTCGATCTTTTTAAATTAAAAACAGAATTAAGTATCTTAGCTCCAAGTCAGAAAGGCAAAGTGATTCAAAGCACTCTGCATAATAAAGCTATACAGATCGACTTAAGAGAAAGACTATGACATGCCCAGATCCAGCTAATGAGCCATAAAAGATCTTTAAATTCGCCATCAACAAGATCAGTGGGCTGATTAAAGTATTTCGTACGCAAACGCGATTCTCTGTGACGCGCTAAAAAGCGCTGCTAAAAATAAAAGTACAAAGTTCGGGCCTCGGCACGTTTTAAGCGGCTCGACTAACTTTCTTCGTGCGGTCGCTCGCAGACCTCGCATATCTAATGAGAGGTCATTACACACACGAATATTAGTCGCGAGTCCCCACGGGTTCTTCACGTTTAGATATTCGTGTTACGGACCTCCAATGCTCGGCTCTGTCATCGTTCGCTCTGCACGTCGGCTCTCGGCCCATGAATCCTGCAACAAACGGAGCTCATCGCATCGCGTCGTACGCGGTGAAAGCGAGGGAGACGATCGGGCGGATGAGTGAGACGGAAACAAGAGTTTCTTTATCGTGGCTGATGAAGTGCCGGTCGAAGAAAAAGCACCGGAGAGAAAGAGAGAGAGAGAATGTGTGTGTGCATGTATGTGCAAATGCGTTCGTTTACGAAAGAGCGTAACATAAAAATGGTAGGCTGTGAAAGATAGAAATATGGAGTAACATTCACGAAAAGAAGAGTATAATTTGGAAAGTACCAAAAAAAAGGAAAAATATAATAATATTTCACAATTTTATTCGAGACATTTCGTTAAAATAAAGCCAAAGTTAATCGCAGCAGAGAGTATGAGAGAAAGATGGGAAGAGATAGCTGTAGTTTATTAATAGCCTAAGAGTTTGATGACATAAATAGAGCTACGTATATAATAAGAGTATACACAAATAGTTACATGTATCATGCGACAGCAAAGTAATCGAGAGATGACTCCATTACGCAAGAAACCAATTATTGCACATTACTCATATAAACAAAGAAACAAAGCGCAGATTTTGTTCATCGACAGTTCTTTGATGTAACTGCAGACAATGATACCATATGACAAACGAAATTAATTATTCGGGCATTTTGAATAATTCACATACATTTCGCGCAATTTTCCTACGTAAAAGACTGTACGGAAGACATATTACGAAGTTCATCTGCAAGATTATTCCAAAGCCTCCGCGCGCAACATATATAAACGAAGAAGAGAAAAAGAGAGAAACTCTTACGTATAGCGAAATGTAGGAACGAGAAGGAGCGAGACGGACGGGGAAAGAGACGCGGACTAGAGAAGGAAACTGACAAAGCGGTGAGGAAGAGAGAGAAAGAGAGAAAGAGACGGCCAATACGAGCAAAGTGAAACAGAGGAGCGAACGTAATACGAGAGAGAGCCGAGAGGGCTGGCAAAAGAGCCGAAGGTCTCGCGCTCTCTTGGCGTAGCTGCAGACAGATAATACACCGAGTCGCGCGCGCGCGCGCGCGCCGTGACGTGTCTGTATGTGTACGTGCGCGCGCATCTCTGTGTACGTGCCTGTATATGAGAGCGCCGACGTTACCCGCTGACGCTTAGAGGCTCGTGGAATATCGTAAAGCTGCCTGCCTGCCTGCTCTCCTCTTGCGCCGCTCTTGCACGACGCGTCGCGCGTTGTTGCCTAAACTTCCCGCGCTGTACTTTCACGTATGTGATACAGTATCGATACTCACCCCTTTACGCGTCTACAATAGAAGTCGTAGCGGCCGTAGACGGTAGAGTCTTAAGTCGTAGAAAATTAACCAATCACAGTCGAATATGAGAAGAATGATCGACTATGATTGGTCAATTTTCTACGACTTAAGACCCTACGACCGTTACGACTTCTATTGTAAACCCCGCATTAGAGTTCCACTGACGATAAAGATATTTGCGAAAGTGTAAACGAGATGGAAATTTGCGAAACATGTATGATTAGACTCGTTTCGAAAAGAATAAGGATGTAAAATTCTTGAATGAAATCTACGTAACGACTGTAAAATATCTTTAAAATACATTGTATGTATAATTGAGTAATCAAATGTAATCTTATTTGTAAAATTAGATGTTTAAGCATCTAATACGTAGTATTGTAGTAATTGAGATATGCCTAAGCAAAACTCTAGTCATCATGGCATTAAAATGACATCAAAATAATTACTAAAACTTTTCAATTAATAATTCATTTTAACGTTATCGTGACCTGTTGTTCTGCTTGAGTGAATTCCTCTATCGTTTCCGCACTATTGCAAAACTATGATAAAGCC
Source organism: Mycetomoellerius zeteki (assembly GCF_001594055.1). Taxonomy (NCBI): domain Eukaryota; kingdom Metazoa; phylum Arthropoda; class Insecta; order Hymenoptera; family Formicidae; genus Mycetomoellerius; species Mycetomoellerius zeteki. Next base: position 678,845 of record NW_017255965.1, read on the forward strand.
ATCACGGTTAAAAATTCCCTTGTCAGGGAATATGTCACCAAATATGTGAACGTCAAAGAGCTGTTGGTCTAATAAGAGAATCAAATTCCCCTTTTCAAATTCTCCTTAAGAGTTATCTTAGAAATGTCATTTATATCTGAATTTGGCAAATGTGTCATTTTGGCAAGCGAATTTTCGCGAGAAGTTTCGCGCGGTCGAGAAAGTCCTTGAATCTGCACCAAACGCAACAACGAGCGACGACCGTGGCCGCTCCGTTAGAATTCCGCTAGCCAGAGAGAGATGCGAGAAAGAAAGAGAGAGAGAGAGAGAGAGAGGGGAGAGAGCGTTCATGTGTATGTGCGAAATAGAACGAGAGCAACGAGCGAACCACCGCTGCGCGGCACCGACGAGAGGGATCCGACAAGATGAGGAGATGAAGGAGGAAGAGGAGGAAATGGGAGGGGGGGAAGCGGGAGGTAGGGGAGGTTAGACCTTATTACGCCGCGCACCTCGTGGCTTACGATGCAGCCGAGAGAGCCGGGACCGAAGTCACGATCGAAGCGGAGACGTCTGGAAAACACGACGGTATATCGATCACGATCGCTGGATAGAGAACGAAAAAGGACGTCGTTCCATGAAACGAAACGATGCACAGATGTAAACGTTAAGCGATTTCGAGCAATTCGATGCCTTCATCCAACATGTGCTTCGTCAGCGATGGAAAGATCGCGCGGAAAATCCACCATGTGATATTAGCTCGCAAATTTATTGCACCAGTTGATTGTGAGATAAAAATCATCTGAAGTAAAACACGCGTCATCGGTCTCTTTCCTTAATACTTTACTCTGACAAAGAAGTCGCGATTTAAATGATTTTCCCAGAAAATTAAATTTGGTATTCTATGTTCGGCAGACAACGCGAAAATAGAACGCGCGAGATATTTAAAGAACAGATATTTCGACGCGTATATGGTAGCCGCATAAATTATGCGTAAATGCTATCACTCGTACTACTTTCTGAACTACAATCGGTTGAAAACTATGATACCTATTGGTTGCAAATTTCAAGAATCAGATGTATAGCGTGTGACCAAGTAATTATATTCATAAACTTTTAGATTGATATTCAAAGTTTCCTACTGTATGTTGTTAAATTTTACATCTCATTATAATTCATGACACGATGGTAAATTAATTTCAAGGTACTTTTCATACACAACGGCGCGACTATGTATTTGCACCAGCGGAAGGAAGCAACCTCGCAGTGAGAACTTTATACTCGGATCGCAGGAAGCTCTACATTAACGAGCAAGGTCGACCAATGCAACCAAGTCTCGTATAAACGGCGAATGATACAGCGAGAACAAATCATAATCCAATAAAGTGTGATTTTTAATAGCGAATAGGGAGGCGTGGAGAAATTGACGGTGGCGTAAAAGTTTAGGAAAGGGGAGTCCGAGGAGAAACCGAGTGGAACGAGAGGCACGAGATTCGAATGCACGAGAAGTAGAGAGAAAACGAGTGAGGGAGAGAGATGGAGAAAGAAAAAGAAGAGCAGAAAGAGGGAGAGAGAGCGCGAGAGTGATAGCAGACGATCTCGTTGTCAGTAGCACTCCCCGTAGAATACGTAGGACCTCGAACTCGTCCATGGATCGATACTTGGGTTCCTGGTGGACTCGCGCGAAGGGGGGCTTCAGCAGGGAGTTCGGGGTGGAAGAAGCAACGAGGAGGGAGGAAGGCGAGGGGATTGGAGGCGAGGGGATTGGGGGTGAGTGCCGAGGAGAACGAGAGAGCGGCGGTGTTTGTGCGGTGCGGGGGTGGCTTAGCACGCGGGGACGCCTCGGGGGTGTTTCTATGGTGACGGGAATTACTGGCAGGGGTAGCCTAGCGCACGAGGGGGAGCCCTCGTCTTCTCTCTCTCTCTCTCTCTCTCTCTCTCTCTCTCTCTCCCCCCTTCCTCTCGGATTTGACTTTCCTCTCTTTCTCGTTGTGATAAACTTCTGATTTTGCAACGCTGATTCCGTCGCTGGTCCTCGAAAGAGTTCCCCTTTTTTTTCTTTTTACCGGTAGAAAAGAGTGGATGACACAACACGCCGACCAACTGAGAGCTCTTCTGCTATCGAGGGAATATTCAGAAAATTTGACTTGTAGGTGCGATAATAGGAATTGGTTATAAATGAATACAACCGCAATTTCTTTATTATTTAGATTTAAGTGACAATTTAAAGACATGATTATTTTTTTTTATAAATTGCCTATTCAATTTAAGAGTATCGAACGTTTTTCTTTCTGTTACTAATATTAATCTTCCTATTTATATGTATACCAAATAATTTTGATTCCTCACTGTTGTAATTTATAAAATTGCCGTAACTTGCATTCTTTAGATGTTTTTAAATGTATAAAGTTTTACAAGTTATAAGTTTTTGTGAGAAGAATTCAAACGTTTTTCTATAAAAATATCAAAGAACTTCTGCTATATCACTGGTGATTTTGCTGGAATAACGTAATTAACCATCAGGGGGTCGCCTCAACAACACGTTGAAATTATAGGGCAGTTAGTCGAATGATGAGAGAGATTACGTAATCCACAGTAATTATCCTATTTCCGAGGATGTAAAAATGTTAGCGTCAGATCATAAACTTCAAGCATTAATTTCTCCGAAGCACAACACATTCGCTAAAGTCGACTACGCGCAGATATCCGTTTTTGCGCGATTAATGCATATCTCGTTCTCATTGTAGAGATACATTTTTCCGAGATAAAGTATATACGGAGACGTAGGATACAAGAATTTCGACGTAGGAGTTCATCCAACGCGTGTATAATGTCTTAAAGAAAGGAGACAACGAGAAATCGCCATCAAAAGAGATCATTTGCAACTAGGATTGTGCGAATATCGATCTAGAACGATAAGAATATGAATCATCCGATCCTCCCGTCTATTTTTAATCTTCGCTCATACACACTGAACAAGCCACACTTTATTCAGTTAGAATGGCTCCGATGAAAAAACGTACGTGCTTCGTGAACAGTTTATTATTTATAATACTCATTGCTAACGAGCAAACGTGATCACTGTGACCTGTTAACTTGGAACCAACTCTGTAACGTGCCATCAAAGTCGAGGTGAAAACAACAATGTCGGTTTATTGCATTTTTCGATTTATTGTCATTAATAACGCATATTCTCTATGAGGATATCCAACGAATTTGTTCTCCATCACGGAGATCCAAGGAATCTCCGAGAATTATGAGAGATTCTTTGTAACATGACATTATTTCCTGCGTTTAAAATGGCGTGTATTAGATATTGAAAGCAAGAAGAGAGGGGAGGAAAATTAAAAGAATAGACGTGTGATATTAATAAAATGTTTTACTTTAGCGTATTTGGGTATTTACTGTATTTAAATCTATTTTATAATTAGTTCCGGTTTAATATTTCGTTAAATTCCTATACTATATTTAAATATTTTTTACCACTTTAGCTAGGAAAAAATATTTCAAAGGCTAGGATGTCCCAAGGGTATAATTACGAAGTTGCGTTGCGAAGCGAATAAAAACATGTGAGAAGCAGTGTTTTAATGGAACGCGCAAATTTGTTGCATCAGCTCACTCATATTTTCATATTCATGTGACACGATATATGGAAAGGACATGAATGTAGAAGAATTTTTCTAGTCAATATGTTTCTCGGGTTGTCTCATAACTCATTCGCGTGCGTTCTTTCTTTTTTCTCTTCTCTTTAGTTATTGAACTTCGTGATTACCACGAAAGATTATTACAATTATTAAAAACGAGTTCACGTATATTTTTATAAAAACACTGTTAATACGTTATTATCAATAAGCCGAAAACAAAAAGACTATCGATGTAATAGACGCAACAATCACAGAAGCTTGCTAACAAGAAACGCTGTTTATAAAACGCGCAAATTTCATATATTATTATACATATATGTCAATAAAAAGCATATGCTTCAAAATTAATTATTAATATCATTTAATTTTATCTCTCATTTAATTAAACGTACGTCTCTTATATTGTTAGCGACATATTTCGCGGCAGATAGATTAATTAATTCTCACACTCACAAAATTCTCGCGAAATACTGATACAGCGAAATGCTTGTTAAAAATTTTTGCTTATTCAGAAATCGTACTTTTTACGCCGTCAATTTATTGATCTTCGGACAACGCCTAGCAATGAACGTTGCCGCTAATTCTCGCGTTTTCCAGAAACATTTCTCCGGAAATACGGAGGCTCGATTACGAGAATTGTCAAATTTCGATGCGTAACTCCAGGAGGGAGGAAAGAATCGGATCAATGATCTCACCTAAGTATCTCATCGATACTGAGGCCGAGGTCGTCGGGTCTCGCGCCGTGGAAAGTTCCACTCACTCGAGAGAGGCAGGCAACATGCGCAGCGTGGTGCGCGATTTCGACTCCTCGCGCGCAGACGAAAAACCGCTAATTTATATCTCGGCTTCCAGACACGATAGCGACTTCGCTCCTTTTGCATACGATTCTACACCATTTCGCAGCTCTACCATTCAAATCTCATCCCGATCGCACCGACGGAAGCCGAGTTATAGCGGACGCGCGGAATCCGTCTTTCGGGCTAATGTACGCGATAGATTTCGACATTTCTCAGAAATCATCAACTTTTTGAACGCAGATGGAGATGATAACTACTGAAGACACTATTGACAACTTGCTAACATACAAATATTACCTGCAGATGTCTCTTTTAAATATCGAACGTTACGTTATGCTTGAATTCGAGCATATACATGGAAAAAAATCAAAGTGTACGTAGGATTCTCTATTCGTACATTATCATTCAATATTTGATATCTACGCAAACGCGCGTCAAGCATCATCATTCTTGAAAGAATTCGATTTTTTGGATGATTTTTTGTTTCTCAAATTAAAACGAAACAAATACGTTAAAATTGGCAAAAGAATGGTTATCATATATAGGATATTGATCGTTAATAATCGTCTTAAGAAAGTTGACTTAGGAATGCGTCATGTGTTCTCAAAATTACAGTAATGCTGACATAAGAAAAAGGTAAAAAAGTCTAAAAAGAGATGATTAAAAGTCTGCAGACGGTAAGAAGAAAAGGAAGCATCGCTTCGCTTTAGATCTACCGCATTCGTGCGCAGATGAGGGGAAGGACGACCTGCTAAGCCAACAAAATGGTAGGACCCAGTCGGCCTCTAGTCCCAAAACAGACAACAAGCTGTAGGTCATCTCCAGCAGGATGCAAACGAGAATGAATCACGTGCCTCGAATAAATACCTTGCGAAAAGTCGAATCTATACAAACTCTAAACGTTATACTTATATAGAATAATGCGTCGATTCATTACATCAGTAATACTAGTTCGTTAATTGATTAAGGTATTTATCGTATGGATTTCAATGTGTCGAGATTTCATCATAAATGTCTAATAAACGGTATAATTAAGAAAGAATTGAATATTCTAAAAATTATTCCAAAAATATTGTATACTTCATAGCGCAATTTCAAAATGGCCATTTAAGTTTCCTACCTTTTTTCCGATTCTTTATTTATTATGCTTATCCAAATTTTTATATATAATTCATGTTATAATCTTTCATGTGACATGAACAAGTAACAACACTGAAAAAAATGTTTTGATTAAACGAAAGGATTCTAGTTACTATAACCCGAAATTCTATTTGTCCTCACCAAAATGTCAGTCTTGTTGATATTTTTCTTAATAAGGAAAAAACAAATAATAACAAAATAACTCCGATAAACTAACATACCAAAAATGCAATTAAAACATTCAAGATAAATTTATAATTCAAAATGAAGGTTTCACTAAAGCCTTCTGCTTTGAGTAGGTAACATATTCATCGACTTTTTTAAAACGGAGATCGTTACAATAGTTACGTAGAGTAGCTCGCCAAAGTCTCATCGAATTCTTCCTTTTTTAGGATTTCGCGCGGACTGTACGAAAGTCGTGTCGTTCGTTGCATTGCAGCAAAGCGTACTTAAATGCCGCGAAGCGAGTCCGCGCGATAAGACAGGCCCGATAACGCGACGACGCGACGCGAAGCCGCGGGCGGCTGCATTATAAACAGCGCGCGCGCGCGCACATGTGTGCGTGCACATGGCGTATATGAATCAACATTGTGCCTGAGAAACGACGCAATGCGTCAAACTTCAGGCTTTACCATCGGGCTATACGTGCCTGCCGATGAATGAGATGGCAACCGTACCGAAAGCGCGAAGAAACGGAAAAGGAGCCATATCGAATCGTATTCTAGGAGCACCCATGTTCGAGTTTTATCCTCCGAATTGTCATACAAAATGGTGGCACGATTTGGAAAAAATCCAATATGAAAGAACAAAGAAATTGCGAAAAGACACATCGAATCCATCACAAATTGCTTTCATTTTTAACGCGATTAAACAATCTTTTGAATTGCTGGATTGCCCGTGTTATTCGCATAATTGCCTTTTATGTTGTAGCTTTTTTGCGAAATTAGTCTTTTTCCTAGAAGCCTGATTTCACAAAAAGGCTGTAACATATACATTGATTGAGTAAAACAGGAATGTTTTACTTTTGAAAACTGAGAAATCGGATAAATCTTTTCTGCAAAAAGAAATAACAAAGGTCTATGGACTCTTAACTACCTGCTTTTTTTTCAGTATAATTTCGAGTTTACCATTATAACGGAGTCTACAATAGAAATCGTAGCGGTTGTAGGATCTTAAGCGAGGTCTTAAGTCGTAGAAAATTAACCAATCACAGTTGAATATGAGAAGAATAATCGACTATAATTGGTCACTTTTCTATGACTTAAAACCCTACGACCGCTACGACTTCTATTGTAAACCCCGTATTAAAGGTAGGATCTCAGTCTCCACTTTCGTTCGTATTATAATTCTTAGAATATTTGGAAATTTTCGAACTGAACCGTATTCTAACTTAAACATGCCGTGACTACGGCGGATACCGAAAAACATAACTCCACCACCGTGAGACCCAAAATTTTGGTCAACACATTGCCTGAGTTTTGTATGCTTGTCGTGTATCTCACAGTACAATTAATATCAGAATCTATATAGTGACAAAAAATTTTATATGATTAAATAAGACATCCTCTTATGGGGCGTTGAACTAATAGCGCACTTTTTATATTGTTATTTAGCTATTTATATTATTTAAAATTTAATATTAGATAGACATTTTTACAAGAACTTTTTACTTAAAAATATTTCAATAGCGCCGGCCATTTGCAGTGATAACCAGGATATCACTGAAAAGTCAGGTACCTGTGACCACCATGATAGTCAGTGTGTTAAACGAAACCGCCAACGTCTTGCCGTTCTGTGCTATATTTATTCCCGATCCATTATCGAGACATCCAAGACATCCTTGATTCCTCGCGCACGACTCTTCGTTCGAAAGGAAGGAACAGAGGGAACAGCTCGTCCGAAGGGCGATAAGGTATCCCGCTTGGCACGCTCGGAACAAAGAAGGGAAGCGAGAGGCAAAGTGAGAAAGAGGAAAGGGAGCAAAGAAGCACGGAGTATACTCGTTCAGTGTATGTGGTCCCTCCTCGGAGTGCCGATACGGCCCGAGGGCAGGGACGATAACCGAGCCCACAATGCCGGTGAGTACGCCGGACGGAGTCGCATGCTAATGCCCATGTTGCTGGACCGCGTCGTGCTCAGCGAGATCCGTGGATAGGGAAATATCTCGAATCTGCAGAGAAATATCTCGAATATGTATGTACGTGTATGTGACAGCGCGCATCAACTGATATTCTCGCCGCCTCGATCATAATTGCATCATCGGTCTTATATGCGATTTATTATGCGACGCGTATCTTCCGCGCGGAATCACTATAAAAGTTGTATCTCTCTCTCTCTTGCTTTTTCATTAAGCTTTTGATGCTGTATTCGTATCATTATTTGACGGAATACATCCACAATTTCATGAATACTACGACCTGTATTTATTTCTTTCGATAATTCATTTTACTCCAATTTCAGGAAACGTAGATAAACCACAGGAATTTTGTCGGATGAATAACACAGATTGTCTATTATTGGAGTGAATGTATTTAATATATTTTTCTGTGATATTTGTATTAACTTAGTATTTTCTGTCATGTAATCTTCATACATAAAATTATTCATTAATATGTATTTAAAACATTACGGAAAATGGCATTCGCGCGTTTACGATAAATGAGCTTTACTAGATGTAAAATTAAATCATAATTATCACTTTAATCTCAATTAATACTTACTATGAATAATTGCTTTAGAACAATTTGAATTATTTGGTTGAATCTAAAATTATTCAAACATTTTTAAGAGAGAGAGGCTGCAGATTAAAACAAATATATCCAAAGGACAAAAGATATTCCGATAATAGAAACACGATGAGAACGTGTATTAAATACATTCACTTGAATAACAGAACAAACAAAAGCTGGTGATTCCTGTTTGCTATGAATACATTCCATTTTCGCTCAAATTTTTCATTGGCTATTGATTTAGTACGAGCTGTACGAGCTGTCGTGGAACTTCGAACGTTCCTATTCTCTGCACTGCTTAAACAATTCGGTTCATTCAAATCTCTTACCTAGGTTATTATTTGTCAAATAATAAGTGAAAAAATGAACTTTATTCTAAATGAGAAAATATTGTTTTTTTATATGTAAAATTCAAGCTAATAATCTTATTATGTGCGAATTGCACATTTATTTGCACAAACGATCGGTTGAGAAAGTATTAAAGCGCACTTCGAAAATTGAATACTACAATGTCCCGAAAAGTCATAGTCCCGAAATTTAAGAAGTGTGATAATGTCCCATAAAGTCATAATCCCGAAATATTAAAAATGAGACAATGTTCCGAAAAGTCACATTTCGGGATTATTGTGACTTTTCGGGATATTGTCCCTTTTCTAAGATTTCGGAATTGACTTTTCGAGACATTGTCATAGTTTTTAAATTTCGGGATTTTGATTTTTCGATACATTTAGCATATAATTTTTAATTTTCGGGATTATGATTTTTCGGGACTTTGCATGTCCCATCAGTAAAAAGTATGTTAAGTTTTGGCTGTTTTTCGGTCCAATGGAAAAGCTCCAAGATATACAAATTACATATCATATTAATCTTTAAACGCCATACTATGAAAACAACATATGGTACTTTGATATGGCGTACCCAAACCATTCGACTGCTTATAATTTTCATAAAAATAAAGTATTATAAGTATTATTTTTTTTTCAATTGAAACGCCAGGCATTAAGGAATTTAAGCAAATGTATCTTTATTAATAAAAAAAAAGGTATAAATAATGGAAAAAGCACTGGAAAAGCAGTAGAAAAAGAAAGCCGGGTATGCCATACCAAAAAAGCGTTTAAGAGTTAAAGGGTTATTAATTAAAAGAAATCGAATAGTGCAGTATCGCTTGGTGAGGAAATGTTGGAAACATGGAAAAAAATCATTATCAAAGATAATAAAACTATGAATTGTTTTAAGTAAGATATAAAAATATTTCGAAAATTAAACAACCAAAACTATATTGTTAATACTTAAACATTAAACACGTATAATTTAATAAGCAAGTTAGGGATGTTCCGATATGATTTGATATATTGAAGTATCTTGTCATTAATTACCTTTTTGATATTCTATATTTGCAACTTCGAGTTTTCTGGAGTTTTCATATCATAGCGTATCGGATTTAGAACCTAAATATCATTATATTCGATACAAAGGCTGTGCGTTTCCAAAATTTACTATCAACCTGTCAATAGTCAGCACTGAAAGGCTATAGTTTCTGTTACGTGCACTATAGGTTTTCAGCACTAGCAATGAATTTTGAAACACACAACCAAAGGGGAAATAAGAGAGGCCGATAACTGATCACGTGACCAGCTATGTGTGTAATATATTGTGTAATATATTGCTATATTGGTACTGCATATTTTGATTCGCAATTCGTATCGATACAAACTATCGAAAGTTTGTGCTCTTCGCACGTCCCTATATAATATCTAAAACGTGTAAAAAAAAGTAACGATTTTCTAATATTGAATCATTTCCAACCAACATATTGCCGTATTGGTACTGCGTATTTTGATTCATATCAATACGCGAAATATCGAAAGTCTGTGCTTCTCACCTCCCTAAAGCAAGTTCATTAATCAAAGAATTCGAAATTAAATTTATTTCGTATCGGACATTTCATCGTTCGTCAATTTCCGCCAAGTTACGTATTTAAGTAACAATACAATTCTTGTTGTCGGAATGCCTTGATGTTTTATTTAACAAATTTTATTAATAAATGTAATAACTTGATAACATTAAATTGACTTTTTTACGACGTTCTCCATATTTCCGATGTTTCCTTTAAGACAAGCGATACTCCGCTTAATAATCCTTTAATTATACACGGAGAGAATTTTCTTTTAAAATTTACCCTGAAAATATGGTAATTGTGGTACAATAAAATATTTTAAAGATTTTTACCATGCACTTCAGTAAAATTGATCAAATTTATTTTATACTTCATTGTAGTTTTATTAATGAATGAGAAAGATTTACATTAAAATTCTCCAAAATACAATGTTGTCCCACGACTGTCATATTTTCAGGGTAAATTCTAAGAAAAAATTCTCTCCATATATGTATAATTTTTGTATATCTCTGAATTTTTTTATTTTTGCCGAAAAACTTAATACAACCTCTTTTGATAACTCGATCACTGAAATTTATCAGAATGTTCTTGTAGTAGTTCTGCATATGAAATGACCGGTAAAATTCACTATAAGAATTCTTCACGAAAGATTCAATCCGGTTAATATATTGACAAATTGCCATGTGATTTTGTTTATAATAGAGATTAGATTGTCTGTAAAAATGATCATGCAGACGATTACGGTGAAATGATTGACTATAATCATGATAATTCTCGTCTTAGTTTTATCTTCCGTTTGGTCTCGTAGCAATTCGTTCAAATCGTTCGATTATCTTTATCAGAGGGTATTTTTTACGTTCGTCGCGTCGCTGCATACGAAGGCCACATAATTTCGCAACGCGCGCATCGATGAAAGTTTTGCGACTGCATAGAATCATCCGGCACACATCTCTCGACCGACGTGAAAGCACGGGTTCGTGTAAGAGCGAGAAGGATCTGACGATAAATCGATAATTCGTTGGAAAAGCATAGGTTGAAGCTGTCGGCGAGTTTCGTTTATTTCTCTTCGATCAGCTCGTGTAGCTGGTACTGGTACAGTCCGGTGAGCAAGTAATCACCTCGTGTGCCTCTTTATACCGAGAAGTCGCCCGTTGTGATGCTAAAACCATTACTCGTCTGAGCCTTATACAGTACTGTTTCATTTGTCGTGCGACAAATTTTTCAAGCATGTTATTGGTCATAGAATACAAAAGTTCTTTAGCCACCAGAAATTCTTTGTCTGGTAGTCAATCAATACGCTTAAAAAATTTGTCGTATGACAAATGAAATATTTAGTACTTATATATAGATATTCATAGTTGGTTTTTATGTTTAAGACTGTCTTAAATACAATCTTAAGACATCACGAGTCAATCACAAGCCATATTAACACATTTATGGAAACTCATCAATTTTTACTCTTATTTATTTTCCTTTTGCCGTATATATATCTTTCTACATAATCGCACTATGTATTCGCATACTTCATTCTTCCATTTTGTATATAGTAACAGTTTCAAGGGCAACACTTTCGTTTTTATCCTATTATTGCGCTATTCATATTAACTCTTGATTTCGGTTCTTTTTGACTCTTACTTTCGTTCTGTCATCTGGTATAGAAAGAATGCGCCTTTTCAGATCACAAATGTAAAATCTTTGAGTTGCATTAAAGCTGTACATGAAAAGATCAAACATATATTCCATTACCTCTCTCGAAATGATAAATACCAAAAGCACTTTAACGCATTACTTAAGACGTTCTAAAATGATCGATTACGAATACTGGCCATTATAGAATATAACAAGTATGATTGAATATTGTACTCGTGATAGGATCTAAGGGCGATATATTCATAGTTCATTTTTATTTTAAGATCGTCTTAAATAATGTCTTAAGATGCTAATACAGCATACAGCTCTCTGACTAGTTCATGACATGAAAATTAGAATTCGACCAATTTTAATTTTAATTTGTTTCGTTCTGATCGGCTGAATTTTAATCCTCACTTCGCAATATCCTCAATCTCCAGTACACAGAGAGAAAAATATTTGTAACTATAATTATATATTACTATAATTATGATTACTGCTATAATAATAATAACAGTAACTATATATATACTGTTATTATTATTATAGCAGTAATAATCATAATTATAGTAATATATAATTATAGTTACAAATACCAAACATTTTTCTCTCTGTGTACGTATAATAGTGTGACACGGGCATGAGACTGCTTAAAACTGTCTTCAATATAAGAGTTGACTTTGAATACCAGCCCTACATGTGGCATTTCCATTGGATGTAGATTTCCATAATGTTCTAGAAAATTTAATGATTATTTTGCAACTGTTGAAAATTTTCTTCGCGCTGATTGGATTATACTAACAAATCTAAAAGTATAGTCCAATCAGCGCAAAAAAAACTTCCAATAGTTGCAAAATTAGCATTCTGTTGAACACAGCCATTCACTGTAAGAAATTTCTGTTGTAAAATTCCAAAAGTGTTGGAAGTTTTTATCCAACAAAAATGTGCTGTAAATTTAAACGGTTGTATTATGAAATTACAATAAAATTTTGTGGTAAAGTATATGCAAATCTCTAATACACAAGCGCGACACGCCAGTTATGTAAATTCACAACAAATTTCTATTGTAAATTTACAAATATTATGAAATCACAGCAAAACGTTATATGGTTTGTAAATTTACTGCACATTTTTATTGTAAGAGTATTGTAAATTCACAAACATTTCTAACAGTGTTGCTTTCGGCTTTCGTCTTTCACGATTTCAAGAAGTATAATCTTCGACAAAAGCTGAATGAAAGATTTTCGTATGGAGAAAAGCTAAAACGCGCTTGCGTTCACCAGAAAAAGCAGATTCGCAACTGTCGTAAGGGCGGTATCCATAGTCCGTTCTTATTTCAAGACTGTCTTAAGTAATGTCTTAAGTAATGTAAGACGCTAATATGACCCTCTGATTGGTTCGTGACTTCTTAAGACTGTACTTAAGACGATCTTGAATATATGATCCGACTACGAATACCGGTCTAAGATTCTTTAATATGATTGGTTATACATTTAGAGCTAGTGAAGCACGAAGGATAAATCATATTAAAAAATCTTACAACACATACACGGTTACAAAGCTTCTTTTTCTATTGAACGCTGTCAAACAGTTACAAACTAGAGAATTTTCAATTATTTTATAAACGCTATTTATTCTTCTAACTCAAAGTTGTCCAAGCCGTCCAAGGTCAATGGATTTTTTGGCTTGAAATTGAAATGTGTCGGTATTCACACCTATTACCGTTCCTACTCCTTCACACAAAAAAATGAATTCTTAAAGGAATGCATAAACGCTTTAATCGAAGAATATTTTATGCTTAAAATCGCGCCAAGAATAAACAATTTCCAATTAAAAATAAATTAGTCTTGAAATAAATTATATTCTTAGTTGAAATAAAACAAATTTTATTTCAATAAAAGAGTAAAGTTGCACTCGTTCATAATTAAATATGCTTGTATTAACATTATTTTTTCTTCAATGATACCTTTTGTCAACTTATTTCAAGCCCCCAGTATGCTTTCTAGTAACATCAAGATGACAGAAACCAATGTTGCAGTAAGTGACGATAGCTTTGTAAATGAAGTGCCACATTTATAGAGCATGCTTCCTAATGTGCACGAAGTACAAGTTCTCAAGAAAAAACTGAATCAAACTCTACTAATGTGATTCAAAGGCAAGTGAAATGCTGAGATCGTTCTACCAATACCTCCGTTAGCTATATTGCAAATAATGATGCAACAGACGATCAATCTCGTCATAATGGTACAGAACGCTGGTTGCACACACAGGCGGATCCGCCGCGGCGGATTCATTACTCATCTCACCCA